>NW_027225603.1:300000-600000 GCF_038994185.2 Dermacentor albipictus
ACATTCCGTCAGCATGGTCGACGGCGCTCACAATCATTTGTTTTAATTGGACAGTCGGATTCCCCCGATCTATGCCAGCTGGAGTGCAGCAGACTGTGCAAATGCTGCGCTGCTCTAGTCACACCTCAAGGGTGTCATTGTTACTCTCATCGCTTACACACACCTTTTTTGCATTTCTTCACGTTGACATTAAATAGCACTGGGCAGAAATCACATTGTGTCAGCATGGTCAACGGCCTTCGCAATCATTTCTTTTCATGGCAGAGTTAGATTCCCCCGTTGCATGCCAGGTAAACCACACCAGACAGTGCAAAGCCGCGCTACTCTAGTCCCACCTCATGGGAGTCATTGTTAGTCTCTTCGTTTACCCTCGCCTTGTTGCATTTTATCACGTTGACATTTAGGGGACTGGGCAGAGATCACATTGCATCAGCATGGTCAAAAGTCCTCGCAATGCTTTGTTTTAAATGGACAGTCAGATTCTCCCGGTCCATACCAGTTGAAGCGCAACGGAAAGTGCAAAGCGGCACAGCTCAATCCACACTGCAAGGGAGTCATTCTTACTCCTGTCTTTTATCCACGCTTTTTTTTCATTTTTTCACTTCGACATTTAGAGCACTGTGCAGAAATCACACTGCGTCAGCATGCTCAACGGCCCCCAGAATGGTTTGTTTTATTTGGACAGTGGATTCTGTCAGTCCATGCCAGTTCATTCGCACCAGACCGCGCAAGAGCTGCACTGCGCTAGCCGCACCTAAAGGGTGTCATAGTTACTCCTGTCGTTTATCCAGCCCTTTCCTTAATTTATTTATTTCACGTTTAAAGCACTAGGCAGAAATCAAATTGCGTCAGCATGGTCAACGGCCCTCGCAATCATTTGTTTTAAATGGACAGTCGGATTACCCCGATCTATCCCAGTTGAAGCGCACCAGGCAGCGCTAGAGCCGCACTGCTCTAGTCGCAGCTCAAGGGAGTCATTGTTACTCACTTAACTACCCCACGCCTTGTTCTATTTCTTCAGGTTGACATTTAGGGCACTGGGCACAAATCACCTTGCATAAAAATGGTCAACCGCCCTCGCAATTATATCTTTTAAAAGCACAGTAAGATTCCCCCTGTGCATTCCAGTTGAACCACACCAGACAGTGCAAAGCAGCACTGTTCTAGCCGCACCTTAAGGGAGTCATTGTTACTAACGTCCTTCACCCACGCTTTGTTCCATTTCCTCACATTGACAATTAGAGCCCTGGGCACAAATCACATTGCGTCAGCATCGTCAAAAGTCCTTGCAATGCTTTGTTTTAGGTGGACAGTCAGTTTCAGTCGGTCCATGCCAGTTGATGCACAACAGATAGCATAAAGCGCCACTCCTGAATCCACACTGCAAGGGAGTCATTCTTACTCCTGTCGTTTAACCACGCCTTTTTTTCATTTCTGCACGTTGACATTTACAGACCTGGGCAGAAACCACATTGCGTCAGCATGGTCAACGGCCCTCAAAATGCATTGTTTTATTTGGAGAGTCCGATTCTCCCGGTCCATGCCAGTTGAAGCGCACCAGGCAGCGCAAGCGCCACACTGCTCTAGCCGCACCTCAAGAGAGCCATTGTTACTCGCTTTGTGTAGCCATGCCTTGTTGCATTTCTTCACGTTGACATTTAGAGCGCTGGGCAGAAGTCACATTACGTCAGCATGATCAAAAGTCTTCGCAAAGCTTTGTTTTAATGGACAGTTGGATTCCACCGGTCCATACCAAATGAAGCACAATGGATAGCACAAAGCGAAACTGCTCAATAAACTCTGCACGGGAGTCATTCTTACTCCTGTCCTTTATACCCACCTTTTTGCATTTCTTCACGTTGACATTTAGAGCACTGGCTCCCAGAATGCTTTGTTTCATTTGGACAGTGAATTCCGCCCGTCCATGCCAGTTGAGGCGTACCATACCGCGCAAGACCTGCACTGCTCCAGCCGCACCTCACAGGAGTCACTCTTACACCTGTCCTTTATCCAGGCATTTCTTTATTTCATCACTTTGCCGTTTAGAGCACTAGGCAGAAATCACATTGCGTCAGCATGGTGAACGGCCCGCGTAATCATTTGTTTTAAATGGACAGTCGGATTCCCCCGATCTATGCCAGTTGGAGTGCAGCAGACTGCGCAAGAGCCGCACTGCTCTAGTGGCACCTCGAGGGAGTCATTGTTACTCTCATCGCATACACACCTTCTTGCATTTCTTCACGTTGACATTAAATAGCACTGGGCAGAAATCACATTGTGTCAACATCGGCAACAGCCTTCACAATCATTTGTTTTAAGTGCACAGTGAGATTCCCCCGGTGCATGACAGGTAAACCAGACCAGACAGTGCAAAGCTGTGCTGCTCTAGTCGCACCTCATGGGAGTCATTGTTAGTCTCTTCGTTTACCCACGCCTTGTTGATTTTATCAAGTTGACATATAGGGGACTGGGCAGAAATCACATTGCGTCAGCATGGTCAAAAGTCCCCGCAATGCTTTGTTTTAAATGGACAGTCGGATTCCCCCGGTCCATGCCAGTTGATGCACAACAGATAGCATAAAGCGCCACTCCTGAATCCACACTGCAAGGGAGTCATTCTTACTCCTGTCGTTTAACCACGCCTTTTTTTCATTTCTGCACGTTGACATTTACAGACCTGGGCAGAAATCACATTGCGTTAGCATGGTCAACGGCCCCCAAAATGCTTTGTTTTATTTGGGCATTTTATTTTACAGGAGGTATTCAGAGACATGGATTGGGAAGATTTGGGGATAAAAGGTAATCGAGAATAGCTTATTAACTCGCGATTCGCTGATGACATTGCCTTCCTTAGTACCTCAGGGGACCAATTGCAATGCATGTTCACTGACCTGGATAGGCAAAGCAGAAGAGTGGGTCTAAAAATTAATCTGCAGGAAACTAAAGTAATGCTTAACAGTCTCGGAAGAAAACAGCAATTTACAATTGGCAGCGAGGCACTAGAAGTCGTTAGGGATTACATCAACTTAGGGCAGGTAGTGACAGCGGATGCGGATCATGAGACAGAAATATTCAGAAGAACAAGAATGGGCTGGGGTGGGTTTGGCAGGCATTCTCAGATGATGATTAGCAGGTTGCCATTATCCCCTCAAGAGGAAAGTATATAATACCTGTGTCTTACCAGTACTCACCTATGGGGCAGAATCCTGGAGGCTTACGAAATAGGTTCTGCTCAAATTGAGGACGACGCAACGAGCTATGGAAAGAAGAATGATAGGTGTAACGTTAAAGGATAAGAAAAGAGCAGATTGGGTGAGGGAACAAACGCGAGTTAATGACATCTTAGTTGAAATCAAGAAAAAGAAATGGGCATGGGCAGGATACGAAATGAGGAGGGAAGATAACCGATGGTCATTAAGGGTTACGGAATGGATTCCAAGGGAAGGGAAGCTTAGCAGAGGGCGGCAGAAAGTTAAGCGGGCGCATGAGATTAAGAAGTTTGCAGGGACGACATGGCCACACATAGTACATGATCGGGGTTGTTGGAGATGTACGGGAGAGGCCTTTGCCCTGCAGTAGGCGTAACCAGGCTGATGCTGATGATGATTCCGCCGGTCCATGCCAGTTGAGGCACACAAGACCACGCAAGAGCCGCACTGCGATAGCCGCACCACAAGGGAGTCATTGTGACTCCTGTAGTTTATCCATGCCTTTTTTTATTTACTTCAGTTTCACGTTTAGAGCACTGGGCAGAAATCACATTGCGTCAGCATGGTCGACGGCCCTCGCAATCATTTGTTTTAAATGGACAGTCGGATTCCCCCGATCTATGCCAGCTGGAGTGCAGCAGACTGTGCAAAAGCTGCACTGTTCTAGCCGCACCTCAAGGGAGTCATTGTTACTCTCATAGCTTACACACACCTTCTTGCATTTCTTCACGTTGACATTAAATAGCAAGGGGCAGAAATCACATTGTGTCAGCATCGGCAACAGCCTTCACAATCATTTGTTTTAAGTGCACAGTGAGATTCCCCCGGTGCATGCCAGGTAAGCCTCACCAGACAGTGCAGAGCCGTGCTGCTCTAGTCGCACCTCATGGGAGTCATTGTTAGTCTCTTCGTTTACCCACGCCTTGTTGATTTTATCAAGTTGACATATAGGGGACTGGGCAGAGATCACATTGCATCAGCATGGTCAAAAGTCCTCGCAATGCTTTGTTTTCAATGGACAGTCAGATTCTCCCGGTCCATACCAGTTGAAGCGCAACGGAAAGTGCAAAGCGGCACAGCTCAATCCACACTGCAAGGGAGTCATTCTTACTCCTGTCTTTTATCCACGCTTTTTTTTTCATTTTTTCACTTCGACATTTAGAGCACTGTGCAGAAATCACACTGCGTCAGCATGCTCAACGGCCCCCAGAATGGTTTGTTTTATTTGGACAGTGGATTCTGTCAGTCCATGCCAGTTCATTCGCACCAGACCGCGCAAGAGCTGTACTGCGCTAGCCACACCTAAAGGGTGTCATAGTTACTCCTGTCGTTTATCCAGCCCTTTCCTTAATTTATTTATTTCACGTTTAAAGCACTAGGCAGAAATCAAATTGCGTCAGCATGGTCAACGGCCCTCGCAATCATTTGTTTTAAATGGACAGTCGGATTACCCCGATCTATCCCAGTTGAAGCGCACCAGGCAGCGCTAGAGCCGCACTGCTCTAGTCGCAGCTCAAGGGAGTCATTGTTACTCACTTAACTACCCCACGCCTTGTTCTATTTCTTCAGGTTGACATTTAGGGCACTGGGCACAAATCACCTTGCATAAAAATGGTCAACCGCCCTCGCAATTATATCTCTTAAAAGCACAGTAAGATTCCCCCTGTGCATTCCAGTTGAACCACACCAGACAGTGCAAAGCAGCACTGTTCTAGCCGCACCTCAAGGGAGTCATTGTTACTAACGTCCTTCACTCACGCTTTGTTCCATTTCCTCACATTGACATTTAGAGCCCTGGGCACAAATCACATTGCGTCAGCATCGTCAAAATCCTTGCAATGCTTTGTTTTAAGTGGACAGTCAGTTTCAGCTGGTCCATGCCAGTTGAAGCACAACAGATAGCATAAAGCGCCACTCCTGAATCCACACTGCAAGGGAGTCATTCTTACTCCTGTCGTTTAACCACGCCTTTTTTTCATTTCTGCACGTTGACATTTACAGACCTGGGCAGAAATCACATTGCGTCAGCATGGTCAACGGCCCTCAAAATGCATTGTTTTATTTGGAGAGTCGGATTCTCCCGGTCCATGCCAGTTGAAGCGCACCAGGCAGCGCAAGCGCCACACTGCTCTAGCCGCACCTCAAGAGAGCCATTGTTACTCGCTTTGTGTAGCCATGCCTTGTTGAATTTCTTCACGTTGACATTTAGAGCGCTGGGCAGAAGTCACATTACGTCAGCATGATCAAAAGTCTTCGCAAAGCTTTGTTTTAATGGACAGTTGGATTCCACCGGTCCATACCAAATGAAGCACAATGGATAGCACAAAGCGAAACTGCTCAATAAACTCTGCACGGGAGTCATTCTTACTCCTGTCCTTTACACCCACCTTTTTGCATTTCTTCACGTTGACATTTAGAGCACTGGCTCCCAGAATGCTTTGTTTCATTTGGACAGTGAATTCCGCCCGTCCATGCCAGTTGAGGCGTACCATACCGCGCAAGAGCTGCACTGCTCCAGCCGCACCTCACAGGAGTCACTCTTACACCTGTGCTTTATCCAGGCATTTCTTTATTTCATCACTTTGCCGTTTAGAGCACTAGGCAGAAATCACATTGCGTCAGCATGGTGAACGGCCCGCGTAATCATTTGTTTTAAATGGACAGTCGGATTCCCCCGATCTATGCCAGTTGGAGTGCAGCAGACTGCGCAAGAGCCGCACTGCTCTAGTCGCACCTCGAGGGAGTCATTGTTACTCTCATCGCATACACACCTTCTTGCATTTCTTCACGTTGACATTAAATAGCACTGGTCAGAAATCACATTGTGTCAGCATCGGCAACAGCCTTCACAATCATTTGTTTTAAGTGCACAGTGAGATTCCCCCGGTGCATGACAGGTAAACCACACCAGACAGTGCAAAGCTGTGCTGCTCTAGTCGCACCTCATGGGAGTCATTGTTAGTCCCTTCGTTTACCCACGCCTTGTTGATTTTATCAAGTTGACATATAGGGGACTGGGCAGAAATCACATTGCGTCAGCATGGTCAAAAGTCCCCGCAATGCTTTGTTTTAAATGGACAGTCGGATTCCCCCGGTCTATACCAGTTGACGCGCAATGGAAAGTGCAAAGCGGCACAGCTGAATGCACACTGCAAGGGAGTCATTCTTACTCCTGTCGTTTAACCACGCCTTTTTTTCATTTCTGCACGTTGACATTTACAGACCTGGGCAGAAATCACATTGCGTCAGCATGGTCAACGGCCCTCAAAATGCATTGTTTTATTTGGAGAGTCGGATTCTCCCGGTCCATGCCAGTTGAAGCGCACCAGGCAGCGCAAGCGCCACACTGCTCTAGCCGCACCTCAAGAGAGCGATTGTTACTCGCTTTGTGTAGCCATGCCTTGTTGCATTTCTTCACGTTGACATTTAGAGCGCTGGGCAGAAGTCACATTACGTCAGCATGATCAAAAGTCTTCGCAAAGCTTTGTTTTAATGGACACTTGGATTCCACCGGTCCATACCAAATGAAGCACAATGGATAGCACAAAGCGAAACTGCTCAAGAAACTCTGCACGGGAGTCATTCTTACTCCTGTCCTTTATACCCACCTTTTTGCATTTCTTCACGTTGACATTTAGAGCACTGGCTCCCAGAATGCTTTGTTTCATTTGGACAGTGAATTCCGCCCGTCCATGCCAGTTGAGGCGTACCATACCGCGCAAGAGCTGCACTGCTCCAGCCGCACCTCACAGGAGTCACTGTTACACCTGTCCTTTATCCAGGCATTTCTTTATTTCATCACTTTGCCGTTTAGAGCACTAGGCAGAAATCACATTGCGTCAGCATCGGCAACAGCCTTCACAATCATTTGTTTTAAGTGCACAGTGAGATTCCCCCGGTGCATGCCAGGTAACCCACACCAGACAGTGCAGAGCCGTGCTGCTCTAGTCGCACCTCATGGGAGTCATTGTTAGTCTCTTCGTTTACCCTCGCCTTGTTGATTTTATCAAGTTGACATATAGGGGACTGGGCAGAGATCACATTGCATCAGCATGGTCAAAAGTCCTCGCAATGCTTTGTTTTAAATGGACAGTCAGATTCTCCCGGTCCATACCAGTTGAAGCGCAACGGAAAGTGCAAAGCGGCACAGCTCAATCCACACTGCAAGGGAGTCATTCTTACTCCTGTCTTTTATCCACGCTTTTTTTTTCATTTTTTCACTTCGACATTTAGAGCACTGTGCAGAAATCACACTGCGTCAGCATGCTCAACGGCCCCCAGAATGGTTTGTTTTATTTGGACAGTGGATTCTGTCAGTCCATGCCAGTTCATTCGCACCAGACCGCGCAAGAGCTGCACTGCGCTAGCCGCACCTAAAGGGTGTCATAGTTACTCCTGTCGTTTATCCAGCCCTTTCCTTAATTTATTTATTTCACGTTTAAAGCACTAGGCAGAAATCAAATTGCGTCAGCATGGCCAACGGCCCTCGCAATCATTTGTTTTAAATGGACAGTCGGATTACCCCGATCTATCCCAGTTGAAGCGCACCAGGCAGCGCTAGAGCCGCACTGCTCTAGCCGCAGCTCAAGGGAGTCATTGTTACTCACTTAGCTCCCCCACGCCTTGTTCTATTTCTTCAGGTTGACATTTAGGGCAATGGGCACAAATCACCTTGCATAAAAATGGTCAACCGCCCTCGCAATTATATCTTTTAAAAGCACAGTAAGATTCCCCCTGTGCATTCAAGTTGAACCACACCAGACAGTGCAAAGCAGCACTGTTCTAGCCGCACCTCAAGGGAGTCATTGTTACTAACGTCCTTCACCCACGCTTTGTTCCATTTCCTCACATTGACATTTAGAGCCCTGGGCACAAATCACATTGCGTCAGCATCGTCAAAAGTCCTTGCAATGCTTTGTTTTAAGTGGACAGTCAGTTTCAGCCGGTCCATGCCAGTTGAAGCACAACAGATAGCATAAAGCGCCACTCCTGAATCCACACTGCAAGGGAGTCATTCTTACTCCTGTCGTTTAACCACGCCTTTTTTTCATTTCTGCACGTTGACATTTACAGACCTGGGCAGAAATCACATTGCGTCAGCATGGTCAACGGCCCTCAAAATGCATTGTTTTATTTGGAGAGTCGGATTCTCCCGGTCCATGCCAGTTGAAGCGCACCAGGCAGCGCAAGCGCCACACTGCTCTAGCCGCACCTCAAGAGAGCGATTGTTACTCGCTTTGTGTAGCCATGCCTTGTTGCATTTCTTCACGTTGACATTTAGAGCGCTGGGCAGAAGTCACATTACGTCAGCATGATCAAAAGTCTTCGCAAAGCTTTGTTTTAATGGACAGTTGGATTCCACCGGTCCATACCAAATGAAGCACAATGGATAGCACAAAGCGAAACTGCTCAATAAACTCTGCACGGGAGTCATTCTTACTCCTGTCCTTTATACCCACCTTTTTGCATTTCTTCACGTTGACATTTAGAGCACTGGCTCCCAGAATGCTTTGTTTCATTTGGACAGTGAGTTCCGCCCGTCCATGCCAGTTGAGGCGTACCATACCGCGCAAGAGCTGCACTGCTCCAGCCGCACCTCACAGGAGTCACTGTTACACCTGTCCTTTATCCAGGCATTTCTTTATTTCATCACTTTGCCGTTTAGAGCACTAGGCAGAAATCACATTGCGTCAGCATCGGCAACAGCCTTCACAATCATTTGTTTTAAG
This sequence comes from Dermacentor albipictus, assembly GCF_038994185.2. Taxonomy (NCBI): domain Eukaryota; kingdom Metazoa; phylum Arthropoda; class Arachnida; order Ixodida; family Ixodidae; genus Dermacentor; species Dermacentor albipictus. The sequence continues at coordinate 308,939 of NW_027225603.1, forward strand.
TGCACAGTGAGATTCCCCCGGTGCATGCCAGGTAAGCCACACCAGACAGTGCAGAGCCGTGCTGCTCTAGTCGCACCTCATGGGAGTCATTGTTAGTCTCTTCGTTTACCCTCGCCTTGTTGATTTTATCAAGTTGACATATAGGGGACTGGGCAGAGATCACATTGCATCAGCATGGTCAAAAGTCCTCGCAATGCTTTGTTTTAAATGGACAGTCAGATTCTCCCGGTCCATACCAGTTGAAGCGCAACGGAAAGTGCAAAGCGGCACAGCTCAATCCACACTGCAAGGGAGTCATTCTTACTCCTGTCTTTTATCCACGCTTTTTTTTTTCATTTTTTCACTTCGACATTTAGAGCACTGTGCAGAAATCACACTGCGTCAGCATGCTCAACGGCCCCCAGAATGGTTTGTTTTATTTGGACAGTGGATTCTGTCAGTCCGTGCCAGTTCATTCGCACCAGACCGCGCAAGAGCTGCACTGCGCTAGCCGCACCTAAAGGGTGTCATAGTTACTCCTGTCGTTTATCCAGCCCTTTCCTTAATTTATTTATTTCACGTTTAAAGCACCAGGCAGAAATCAAATTGCGTCGGCATGGTCAACGGCCCTCGCAATCATTTGTTTTAAATGGACAGTCGGATTACCCCGATCTATCCCAGTTGAAGCGCACCAGGCAGCGGTAGAGCCGCACTGCTCTAGTCGCAGCTCAAGGGAGTCATTGTTACTCACTTAGCTCCCCCACGCCTTGTTCTATTTCTTCAGGTTGACATTTAGGGCACTGGGCACAAATCACCTTGCATAAAAATGGTCAACCGCCCTCGCAATTATATCTTTTAAAAGCACAGTAAGATTCCCCCTGTGCATTCCAGTTGAACCACACCAGACAGTGCAAAGCAGCACTGTTCTAGCCGCACCTCAAGGGAGTCATTGTTACTAACGTCCTTCACCCACGCTTTGTTCCATTTCCTCACATTGACATTTAGAGCCCTGGGCACAAATCACATTGCGTCAGCATCGTCAAAAGTCCTTGCAATGCTTTGTTTTAAGTGGACAGTCAGTTTCAGCCGGTCCATGCCAGTTGAAGCACAACAGATAGCATAAAGCGCCACTCCTGAATCCACACTGCAAGGGAGTCATTCTTACTCCTGTCCTTTAACCACGCCTTTGTTTTCATTTCTGCTCGTTGACATTTACAGACCTGGGCAGAAATCACATTGCGTCAGCATGGTCAACGGCCCTCAAAATGCATTGTTTTATTTCGAGAGTCGGATTCTCCCGGTCCATGCCAGTTGAAGCGCACCAGGCAGCGCAAGCGCCACACTGCTCTAGCCGCACCTTAAGAGAGCCATTGTTACTCGCTTTGTGTAGCCATGCCTTGTTGCATTTCTTCACGTTGACATTTAGGGCGCTGGGCAGAAGTCACATTACGTCAGCATGATCAAAAGTCTTCGCAAAGCTTTGTTTTAATGGACAGTTGGATTCCACCGGTCCATACCAAATGAAGCACAATGGATAGCACAAAGCGAAACTGCTCAATAAACTCTGCACGGGAGTCATTCTTACTCCTGTCCTTTATACCCACCTTTTTGCATTTCTTCACGTTGACATTTAGAGCACTGGCTCCCAGAATGCTTTGTTTCATTTGGACAGTGAATTCCGCCCGTCCATGCCAGTTGAGGCGTACCATACCGCGCAAGAGCTGCACTGCTCCAGCCGCACCTCACAGGAGTCACTCTTACACCTGTCCTTTATCCAGGCATATCTTTATTTCATCACTTTGCCGTTTAGAGCACTAGGCAGAAATCACATTGCGTCAGCATGGTGAACGGCCCGCGTAATCATTTGTTTTAAATGGACAGTCGGATTCCCCCGATCTATGCCAGTTGGAGTGCAGCAGACTGCGCAAGAGCCGCACTGTTCTAGTCGCACCTCGAGGGAGTCATTGTTACTCTCATCGCATACACACCTTCTTGCATTTCTTCACGTTGACATTAAATAGCACTGGGCAGAAATCCCATTGTGTCAGCATCGGCAACAGCCTTCACAATCATTTGTTTTAAGTGCACAGTGAGATTCCCCCGGTGCATGACAGGTAAACCACACCAGACAGTGCAAAGCTGTGCTGCTCTAGTCGCACCTCATGGGAGTCATTGTTAGTCTCTTCGTTTACCCACGCCTTGTTGATTTTATCAAGTTGACATATAGGGGACTGGGCAGAAATCACATTGCGTCAGCATGGTCAAAAGTCCCCGCAATGCTTTGTTTTAAATGGACAGTCGGATTCCCCCGGTCTACACCAGTTGAAGCGCAATGGAAAGTGCAAAGCGGCACAGCTGAATGCACACTGCAAGGGAGTCATTCTTACTCATGTCGTTTATCCACACCTTTTTTTCATTTTTTCACTTTGACATTTAGAGCACTGTGCAGAAATCACACTGCGTCAGCACGGTCAACGGCCCCCAAAATGCTTTGTTTTATTTGGGCATTTTATTTTACAGGAGGTATTCAGAGACATGGATTGGGAAGAATTGGGGATAAAAGTTAATCGAGAATAGCTTGGTAACTCGCGATTCGCTGATGACATTGCCTTGCTTAGTACCTCAGGGGACCAATTGCAATGCATGTTCAGTGACCTGGATAGGCAAAGCAGAAGAGTGGGTCTAAAAATTAATCTGCAGGAAACTAAAGTAATGCTTAACAGTCTCCGAAGAAAACCGCAATTTACAATAGGCAGCGAGGCACTGGAAGTCGTAAGGGAATACACCAACTTAGGTCAGGTAGTGACAGCGGATGCGGATCATAAGACAGAAATATTCAGAAGAACAAGAATGGGCTGGGGTGCGTTTGGCAGGCATTCTCAGATGATGAATAGCAGGTTGCCGTTATCCCCTCAAGAGGAAAGTATATAATACCTGTGTCTTACCAGCACTCACCTATGGGGCAGAAACCTTGAGGCTTACGAAAAGGGTTCTGCTCATATTGAGGACGCACAACGAGCTATGGAAAGAAGAATGATAGGTGTAACGTTCAAGGATAAGAAAAGAGCAGATTGGGTGAGGGAACAAACGCGACTTAATGACATCTTAGTTGAAATCAAGAAAAAGAAAGGGGCATGGGCAGGATATGCAATGAGGAGGGAAGATAACCGATGGTCATTGAGGGTTACGGAATGGATTCCAAGGGAAGAGAAGCTTAGCAGAGGGCGGCAGAAAGTTAGGCGGGCGCATGAGATTCAGAAGTTTGCGGGGACGACATGGCCACACTTAGTACATGATCGGGGTTGTTGGAGATGTATGGGAGAGGCCTTTGCCCTGCAGTAGGCGTAACCAGGCTGATGATGATGATGATTCCGCCGGTCCATGCCAGTTGAGGCACACAAGACCACGCAAGAGCCGCACTGCGATAGCCGCCACACGAGGGAGTCATTGTTACTCCTGTCGTTTATCCGTCCTTTTTTTTAATTACTTCACTTTGACGTTTAGAGCACTGGGCAGAAATCACATTCCGTCAGCATGGTCGACGGCGCTCACAATCATTTGTTTTAATTGGACAGTCGGATTCCCCCGATCTATGCCAGCTGGGGTGCAGCAGACTGTGCAAATGCTGCGCTGCTCTAGTCACACCTCAAGGGTGTCATTGTTACTCTCATCGCTTACACACACCTTTTTTGCATTTCTTCACGTTGACATTAAATAGCACTGGGCAGAAATCACATTGTGTCAGCATGGTCAACGGCCTTCGCAATCATTTCTTTTCATGGCAGAGTTAGATTCCCCCGTTGCATGCCAGGTAAACCACACCAGACAGTGCAAAGCCGCGCTACTCTAGTCCCACCACACGGGAGTCATTGTTAGTCTCTTCGTTTACCCTCGCCTTGTTGCATTTTATCACGTTGACATTTAAGGGACTGGGCAGAGATCACATTACGTCAGCATGATCAAAAGACTTCGCAAAGCTTTGTTTTAATGGACAGTTGGATTCCACCGGTCCATACCAAATGAAGCACAATGGATAGCACAAAGCGAAACTGCTCAATAAACTCTGCACGGGAGTCATTCTTACTCCTGTCGTTTATACCCACCTTTTTGCATTTCTTCACGTTGACATTTAGAGCACTGGCTCCCAGAATGCTTTGTTTCATTTGGACAGTGAATTCCGCCCGTCCATGCCAGTTGAGGCGTACCATACCGCGCAAGAGCTGCACTGCTCCAGCCGCACCTCACAGGAGTCACTGTTACACCTGTCCTTTATCCAGGCATTTCTTTATTTCATCACTTTGCCGTTTAGAGCATTAGGCAGAAATCACATTGCGTCAGCATCGGCAACAGCCTTCACAATCATTTGTTTTAAGTGCACAGTGAGATTCCCCCGGTGCATGCCAGGTAAGCCACACCAGACAGTGCAGAGCCGTGCTGCTCTAGTCGCACCTCATGGGAGTCATTGTTAGTCTCTTCGTTTACCCTCGCCTTGTTGAATTTATCAAGTTGACATATAGGGGACTGGGCAGAGATCACATTGCATCAGCATGGTCAAAAGTCCTCGCAATGCTTTGTTTTAAATGGACAGTCAGATTCTCCCGGTCCATACCAGTTGAAGCGCAACGGAAAGTGCAAAGCGGCACAGCTCAATCCACACTGCAAGGGAGTCATTCTTACTCCTGTCTTTTATCCACGCTTTTTTTTTTCATTTTTTCACTTCGACATTTAGAGCACTGTGCAGAAATCACACTGCGTCAGCATGCTCAACGGCCCCCAGAATGGTTTGTTCTATTTGGACAGTGGATTCTGTCAGTCCATGCCAGTTCATTCGCACCAGACCGCGCAAGAGCTGCACTGCGCTAGCCGCACCTAAAGGGTGTCATAGTTACTCCTGTCGTTTATCCAGCCCTTTCCTTAATTTATTTATTTCACGTTTAAAGCACTAGGCAGAAATCAAATTGCGTCAGCATGGTCAACGGCCCTCGCAATCATTTGTTTTAAATGGACAGTCGGATTACCCCGATCTATCCCAGTTGAAGCGCACCAGGCAGCGCTAGAGCCGCACTGCTCTAGCCGCAGCTCAAGGGAGTCATTGTTACTCACTTAGCTCCCCCACGCCTTGTTCTATTTCTTCAGGTTGACATTTAGGGCACTGGGCACAAATCACCTTGCATAAAAATGGTCAACCGCCCTCGCAATTATATCTTTTAAAAGCACAGTAAGATTCCCCCTGTGCATTCCAGTTGAACCACACCAGACAGTGCAAAGCAGCACTGTTCTAGCCGCACCTCAAGGGAGTCATTGTTACTAACGTCCTTCACCCACGCTTTGTTCCATTTCCTCACATTGACATTTAGAGCCCTGGGCACAAATCACATTGCGTCAGCATCGTCAAAAGTCCTTGCAATGCTTTGTTTTAAGTGGACAGTCAGTTTCAGCCGGTCCATGCCAGTTGAAGCACAACAGATAGCATAAAGCGCCACTCCTGAATCCACACTGCAAGGGAGTCATTCTTACTCCTGTCCTTTAACCACGCCTTTTTTTTCATTTCTGCACGTTGACATTTACAGACCTGGGCAGAAATCACATTGCGTCAGCATGGTCAACGGCCCTCAAAATGCATTGTTTTATTTCGAGAGTCGGATTCTCCCGGTCCATGCCAGTTGAAGCGCACCAGGCAGCGCAAGCGCCGCACTGCTCTAGCCGCACCTTAAGAGAGCCATTGTTACTCGCTTTGTGTAACCATGCCTTGTTGCATTTCTTCACGTTGACATTTAGGGCGCTGGGCAGAAGTCACATTACGTCAGCATGATCAAAAGTCTTCGCAAAGCTTTGTTTTAATGGACAGATGGATTCCACCGGTCCATACCAAATGAAGCACAATGGATAGCACAAAGCGAAACTGCTCAATAAACTCTGCACGGGAGTCATTCTTACTCCTGTCCTTTATACCCACCTTTTTGCATTTCTTCACGTTGACATTTAGAGCACTGGCTCCCAGAATGCTTTGTTTCATTTGGACAGTGAATTCCGCCCGTCCATGCCAGTTGAGGCGTAACATACCGCGCAAGACCTGCACTGCTCCAGCCGCACCTCACAGGAGTCACTCTTACACCTGTCCTTTATCCAGGCATTTCTTTATTTCATCACTTTGCCGTTTAGAGCACTAGGCAGAAATCACATTGCGTCAGCATGGTGAACGGCCCGCGTAATCATTTGTTTTAAATGGACAGTCGGATTCCCCCGATCTATGCCAGTTGGAGTGCAGCAGACTGCGCAAGAGCCGCACTGCTCTAGTCGCACCTCGAGGGAGTCATTGTTACTCTCATCGCATACACACCTTCTTGCATTTCTTCACGTTGACATTAAATAGCACTGGGCAGAAATCACATTGGGTCAGCATCGGCAACAGCCTTCACAATCATTTGTTTTAAGTGCACAGTGAGATTCCCCCGGTGCATGACAGGTAAACCACACCAGACAGTGCAAAGCTGTGCTGCTCTAGTCGCGCCTCATGGGAGTCATTGTTAGTCTCTTCGTTTACCCACGCCTTGTTGATTTTATCAAGTTGACATATAGGGGACTGGGCAGAAATCACATTGCGTCAGCATGGTCAAAAGTCCCCGCAATGCTTTGTTTTAAATGGACAGTCGGATTCCCCCGGTCCATGCCAGTTGATGCACAACAGATAGCATAAAGCGCCACTCCTGAATCCACACTGCAAGGGAGTCATTCTTACTCCTGTCGTTTAACCACGCCTTTTTTTCATTTCTGCACGTTGACATTTACAGACCTGGGCAGAAATCACATTGCGTCAGCATGGTCAACGGCCCCCAAAATGCTTTTTTTTATTTGGGCATTTTATTTTACAGGAGGTATTCAGAGACATGGATTGGGAAGATTTGGGGATAAAAGTTAATCGAGAATAGCTTAGTAACTCGCGATTCGCTGATGACATTGCCTTCCTTAGTACCTCAGGGGACCAATTGCAATGCATGTTCACTGACCTGGATAGGCAAAGCAGAAGAGTGGGTCTAAAAATTAATCTGCAGGAAACTAAAGTAATGCTTAACAGTCTCGGAAGAAAACAGCAATTTACAATTGGCAGCGAGGCACTAGAAGTCGTAAGGGATTACATGAACTTAGGGCAGGTAGTGACAGCGGATGCGGATCATGAGACAGAAATATTCAGAAGAACAAGAATGGGCTGGGGTGGGTTTGGCAGGCATTCTCAGATGATGATTAGCAGGTTGCCATTATCCCCTCAAGAGGAAAGTATATAATACCTGTGTCTTACCAGTACTCACCTATGGGGCTGAAACCTGGAGGCTTACGAAATAGGTTCTGCTCAAATTGAGGACGACGCAACGAGCTATGGAAAGAAGAATGATAGGTGTAACGTTAAAGGATAAGAAAAGAGCAGATTGGGTGAGGGAACAAACGCGAGCTAATGACATCTTAGTTGAAATCAAGAAAAAGAAATGGGCATGGGCAGGATACGAAATGAGGAGGGAAGATAACCGATGGTCATTAAGGGTTACGGAATGAATTCCAAGGGAAGGGAAGCTTAGCAGAGGGCGGCAGAAAGTTAGGCGGGCGCATGAGATTAAGAAGTTTGCAGGGACGACATGGCCACACATAGTACATGATCGGGGTTGTTGGAGATGTACGGGAGAGGCCTTTGCCCTGCAGTAGGCGTAACCAGGCTGATGCTGATGATGATTCCGCCGGTCCATGCCAGTTGAGGCACACAAGACCACGCAAGAGCCGCACTGCGATAGCCGCCACACGAGGGAGTCATTGTTACTCCTGTCGTTTATCCGTCCTTTTTTTTAATTACTTCACTTTGACGTTTAGAGCACTGGGCAGAAATCACATTCCGTCAGCATGGTCGACGGCGCTCACAATCATTAGTTTTAATTGGACAGTCGGATTCCCCCGATCTATGCCAGCTGGGGTGCAGCAGACTGTGCAAATGCTGCGCTGCTCTAGTCACACCTCAAGGGTGTCATTGTTACTCTCATCGCTTACACACACCTTTTTTGCATTTCTTCACGTTGACATTAAATAGCACTGGGCAGAAATCACATTGTGTCAGCATGGTCAACGGCCTTCGCAATCATTTCTTTTCATGGCAGAGTTAGATTCCCCCGTTGCATGCCAGGTAAACCACACCAGACAGTGCAAAGCCGCGCTACTCTAGTCCCACCACACGGGAGTCATTGTTAGTCTCTTTGTTTACCCTCGCCTTGTTGCATTTTATCACGTTGACATTTAAGGGACTGGGCAGAGATCACATTACGTCAGCATGATCAAAAGACTTCGCAAAGCTTTGTTTTAATGGACAGTTGGATTCCACCGGTCCATACCAAATGAAGCACAATGGATAGCACAAAGCGAAACTGCTCAAGAAACTCTGCACGGGAGTCATTCTTACTCCTGTCCTTTATACCCACCTTTTTGCATTTCTTCACGTTGACATTTAGAGCACTGGCTCCCAGAATGCTTTGTTTCATTTGGACAGTGAATTCCGCCCGTCCATGCCAGTTGAGGCGTACCATACCGCGCAAGAGCTGCACTGCTCCAGCCGCACCTCACAGGAGTCACTGTTACACCTGTCCTTTATCCAGGCATTTCTTTATTTCATCACTTTGCCGTTTAGAGCATTAGGCAGAAATCACATTGCGTCAGCATCGGCAACAGCCTTCACAATCATTTGTTTTAAGTGCACAGTGAGATTCCCCCGGTGCATGCCAGGTAAGCCACACCAGACAGTGCAGAGCCGTGCTGCTCTAGTCGCACCTCATGGGAGTCATTGTTAGTCTCTTCGTTTACCCTCGCCTTGTTGAATTTATCAAGTTGACATATAGGGGACTGGGCAGAGATCACATTGCATCAGCATGGTCAAAAGTCCTCGCAATGCTTTGTTTTAAATGGACAGTCAGATTCTCCCGGTCCATACCAGTTGAAGCGCAACGGAAAGTGCAAAGCGGCACAGCTCAATCCACACTGCAAGGAAGTCATTCTTACTCCTGTCTTTTATCCACGCTTTTTTTTTCATTTTTTCACTTCGACATTTAGAGCACTGTGCAGAAATCACACTGCGTCAGCATGCTCAACGGCCCCCAGAATGGTTTGTTCTATTTGGACAGTGGATTCTGTCAGTCCATGCCAGTTCATTCGCACCAGACCGCGCAAGAGCTGCACTGCGCTAGCCGCACCTAAAGGGTGTCATAGTTACTCCTGTCGTTTATCCAGCCCTTTCCTTAATTTATTTATTTCACGTTTAAAGCACTAGGCAGAAATCAAATTGCGTCAGCATGGTCAACGGCCCTCGCAATCATTTGTTTTAAATGGACAGTCGGATTACCCCGATCTATCCCAGTTGAAGCGCACCAGGCAGCGCTAGAGCCGCACTGCTCTAGCCGCAGTTCAAGGGAGTCATTGTTACTCACTTAGCTCCCCCACGCCTTGTTCTATTTCTTCAGGTTGACATTTAGGGCACTGGGCACAAATCACCTTGCATAAAAATGGTCAACCGCCCTCGCAATTATATCTTTTAAAAGCACAGTAAGATTCCCCCTGTGCATTCCAGTTGAACCACACCAGACAGTGCAAAGCAGCACTGTTCTAGCCGCACCTCAAGGGAGTCATTGTTACTAACGTCCTTCACCCACGCTTTGTTCCATTTCCTCACATTGACATTTAGAGCCCTGGGCACAAATCACATTGCGTCAGCATCGTCAAAAGTCCTTGCAATGCTTTGTTTTAAGTGGACAGTCAGTTTCAGCCGGTCCATGCCAGTTGAAGCACAACAGATAGCATAAAGCGCCACTCCTGAATCCACACTGCAAGGGAGTCATTCTTACTCCTGTCCTTTAACCACGCCTTTTTTTTCATTTCTGCACGTTGACATTTACAGACCTGGGCAGAAATCACATTGCGTCAGCATGGTCAACGGCCCTCAAAATGCATTGTTTTATTTCGAGAGTCGGATTCTCCCGGTCCATGCCAGTTGAAGCGCACCAGGCAGCGCAAGCGCCGCACTGCTCTAGCCGCACCTTAAGAGAGCCATTGTTACTCGCTTTGTGTAACCATGCCTTGTTGCATTTCTTCACGTTGACATTTAGGGCGCTGGGCAGAAGCCACATTACGTCAGCATGATCAAAAGTCTTCGCAAAGCTTTGTTTTAATGGACAGATGGATTCCACCGGTCCATACCAAATGAAGCACAATGAATAGCACAAAGCGAAACTGCTCAATAAACTCTGCACGGGAGTCATTCTTACTCCTGTCCTTTATACCCACCTTTTTGCATTTCTTCACGTTGACATTTAGAGCACTGGCTCCCAGAATGCTTTGTTTCATTTGGACAGTGAATTCCGCCCGTCCATGCCAGTTGAGGCGTACCATACCGCGCAAGACCTGCACTGCTCCAGCCGCACCTCACAGGAGTCACTCTTACACCTGTCCTTTATCCAGGCATTTCTTTATTTCATCACTTTGCCGTTTAGAGCACTAGGCAGAAATCACATTGCGTCAGCATGGTGAACGGCCCGCCTAATCATTTGTTTTAAATGGACAGTCGGATTCCCCCGATCTATGCCAGTTGGAGTGCAGCAGACTGCGCAAGAGCCGCACTGCTCTAGTCGCACCTCGAGGGAGTCATTGTTACTCTCATCGCATACACACCTTCTTGCATTTCTTCACGTTGACATTAAATAGCACTGGGCAGAAATCACATTGTGTCAGCATCGGCAACAGCCTTCACAATCATTTGTTTTAAGTGCACAGTGAGATTCCCCCGGTGCATGACAGGTAAACCACACCAGACAGTGCAAAGCTGTGCTGCTCTAGTCGCGCCTCATGGGAGTCATCGTTAGTCTCTTCGTTTACCCACGCCTTGTTGATTTTATCAAGTTGACATATAGGGGACTGGGCAGAAATCACATTGCGTCAGCATGGTCAAAAGTCCCCGCAATGCTTTGTTTTAAATGGACAGTCGGATTCCCCCGGTCCATGCCAGTTGATGCACAACAGATAGCATAAAGCGCCACTCCTGAATCCACACTGCAAGGGAGTCATTCTTACTCCTGTCGTTTAACCACGCCTTTTTTTCATTTCTGCACGTTGACATTTACAGACCTGGGCAGAAATCACATTGCGTCAGCATGGTCAACGGCCCCCAAAATGCTTTGTTTTATTTGGGCATTTTATTTTACAGGAGGTATTCAGAGACATGGATTGGGAAGATTTGGGGATAAAAGTTAATCGAGAATAGCTTAGTAACTCGCGATTCGCTGATGACATTGCCTTCCTTAGTACCTCAGGGGACCAATTGCAATGCATGTTCACTGACCTGGATAGGCAAAGCAGAAGAGTGGGTCTAAAAATTAATCTGCAGGAAACTAAAGTAATGCTTAACAGTCTCGGAAGAAAACAGCAATTTACAATTGGCAGCGAGGCACTAGAAGTCGTAAGGGATTACATCAACTTAGGGCAGGTAGTGACAGCGGATGCGGATCATGAGACAGAAATATTCAGAACAAGAATGGGCTGGGGTGGGTTTGGCAGGCATTCTCAGATGATGATTAGCAGGTTGCCATTATCCCCTCAAGAGGAAAGTATATAATACCTGTGTCTTACCAGTACTCACCTATGGGGCAGAAACCTGGAGGCTTACGAAATAGGTTCTGCTCAAATTGAGGACGACGCAACGAGCTATGGAAAGAAGAATGATAGGTGTAACGTTAAAGGATAAGAAAAGAGCAGATTGGGTGAGGGAACAAACGCGAGTTAATGACATCTTAGTTGAAATCAAGAAAAAGAAATGGGCATGGGCAGGATACGAAATGAGGAGGGAAGATAACCGATGGTCATTAAGGGTTACGGAATGGATTCCAAGGGAAGGGAAGCTTAGCAGAGGGCGGCAGAAAGTTAGGCGGGCGCATGAGATTAAGAAGTTTGCAGGGACGACATGGCCACACATAGTACATGATCGGGGTTGTTGGAGATGTACGGGAGAGGCCTTTGCCCTGCAGTAGGCGTAACCAGGCTGATGCTGATGATGATTCCGCCGGTCCATGCCAGTTGAGGCACACAAGACCACGCAAGAGCCGCACTGCGATAGCCGCACCACAAGGGAGTCATTGTGACTCCTGTAGTTTATCCATGCCTTTTTTTATTTACTTCAGTTTCACGTTTAGAGCACTGGGCAGAAATCACATTGCGTCAGCATGGTCGACGGCCCTCGCAATCATTTGTTTTAAATGGACAGTCGGATTCCCCCGATCTATGCCAGCTGGAGTGCAGCAGACTGTGCAAAAGCTGCACTGTTCTAGTCGCACCTCAAGGGAGTCATTGTTACTCTCATAGCTTACACACACCTTCTTGCATTTCTTCACGTTGACATTAAATAGCACTGGGCAGAAATCACATTGTGTCAGCATCGGCAACAGCCTTCACAATCATTTGTTTTAAGTGCACAGTGAGATTCCCCCGGTGCATGCCAGGTAAGCCACACCAGACAGTGCAGAGCCGTGCTGCTCTAGTCGCACCTCAAGGGAGTCATTGTTACTCTCATAGCTTACACACACCGTCTTGCATTTCTTCACGTTGACATTAAATAGCACTGGGCGGAAATCACATTGTGTCAGCATCGGCAGCAGCCTTCACAATCATTTGTTTTAAGTGCACAGTGAGATTCCCCCGGTGCATGCCAGGTAAGCCACACCAGACAGTGCAGAGCCGTGCTGCTCTAGTCGCACCTCATGGGAGTCATTGTTAGTCTCTTCGTTTACCCACGCCTTGTTGATTTTATCAAGTTGACATATAGGGGACTGGGCAGAGATCACATTGCATCAGCATGGTCAAAAGTCCTCGCAATGCTTTGTTTTCAATGGACAGTCAGATTATCCCGGTCCATACCAGTTGAAGCGCAACGGAAAGTGCAAAGCGGCACAGCTCAATCCACACGGCAAGGGAGTCATTCTTACTCCTGTCTTTTATCCACGCTTTTTTTTCATTTTTTCACTTCGACATTTAGAGCACTGTGCAGAAATCACACTGCGTCAGCATGCTCAACGGCCCCCAGAATGGTTTGTTTTATTTGGACAGTGGATTCTGTCAGTCCATGCCAGTTCATTCGCACCAGACCGCGCAAGAGCTGTACTGCGCTAGCCGCACCTAAAGGGTGTCATAGTTACTCCTGTCGTTTATCCAGCCCTTTCCTTAATTTATTTATTTCACGTTTAAAGCACTAGGCAGAAATCAAATTGCGTCAGCATAGTCAACGGCCCTCGCAATCATTTGTTTTAAATGGACAGTCGGATTACCCCGATCTATCCAGTTGAAGCGCACCAGGCAGCGCTAGAGCCGCACTGCTCTAGCCGCAGCTCCAGGGAGTCATTGTTACTCACTTAGCTCCCGCACGCCTTGTTCTATTTCTTCAGGTTGACATTTAGGGCACTGGGCACAAATCACCTTGCATAAAAATGGTCAACGGCCCTCGCAATTATATCTTTTAAAAGCACAGTAAGATTCCCCCTGTGCATTCCAGTTGAACCAAACCAGACAGTGCAAAGCAGCACTGTTCTAGCCGCACCTCAAGGGAGTCATTGTTACTAACGTCCTTCACTCACGCTTTGTTCCATTTCCTCACATTGACATTTAGAGCCCTGGGCACAAATCACATTGCGTCAGCATCGTCAAAAGTCCTTGTAATGCTTTGTTTTAAGTGGACAGTCAGTTTCAGCCGGTCCATGCCAGTTGAAGCACAACAGATAGCATAAAGCGCCACTCCTGAATCCACACTGCAAGGGAGTCATTCTTACTCCTGTCGTTTAACCACGCCTTTTTTTTCATTTCTGCACGTTGACATTTACAGACCTGGGCAGAAATCACATTGCGTCAGCATGGACAACGGCCCTCAAAATGCATTGTTTTATTTGGAGAGTCGGATTCTCCCGGTCCATGCCAGTTGAAGCGCACCAGGCAGCGCAAGCGCCACACTGCTCTAGCCGCACCTCAAGAGAGCCATTGTTACTCGCTTTGTGTAGCCATGCCTTGTTGCATTTCTTCACGTTGACATTTAGAGCGCTGGGCAGAAGTCACATTACGTCAGCATGATCAAAAGTCTTCGCAAAGCTTTGTTTTAATGGACAGTTGGATTCCACAGGTCCATACCAAATGAAGCACAATGGATAGCACAAAGCCAAACTGCTCAATAAACTCTGCACGGGAGTCATTCTTACTCCTGTCCTTTATACCCACCTTTTTGCATTCCTTCACGTTGACATTTAGAGCACTGGCTCCCAGAATGCTTTGTTTCATTTGGACAGTGAATTCCGCCCGTCCATGCCAGTTGAGGCGTACCATACCGCGCAAGAGCTGCACTGCTCCAGCCGCACCTCACAGGAGTCACTCTTACACCTGTCCTTTATCCAGGCATTTCTTTATTTCATCACTTTGCCGTTTAGAGCACTAGGCAGAAATCACATTGCGTCAGCATGGTGAACGGCCCGCGTAATCATTTGTTTTAAATGGACAGTCGGATTCCCCCGATCTATGCCAGTTGGAGTGCAGCAGACTGCGCAAGAACCGCACTGCTCTAGTCGCACCTCGAGGGAGTCATTGTTACTCTCATCGCATACACACCTTCTTGCATTTCTTCACGTTGACATTAAATAGCACTGGGCAGAAATCACATTGTGTCAGCATCGGCAACAGCCTTCACAATCATTTGTTTTAAGTGCACAGTGAGATTCCCCCGGTGTATGACAGGTAAACCACACCAGACAGTGCAAAGCTGTGCTGCTCTAGTCGCACCTCATGGGAGTCATTGTTAGTCCCTTCGTTTACCCACGCCTTGTTGATTTTATCAAGTTGACATATAGGGGACTGGGCAGAAATCACATTGCGTCAGCATGGTCAAAAGTCCCCGCAATGCTTTGTTTTAAATGGACAGTCGGATTCCCCCGGTCTATACCAGTTGAAGCGCAATGGAAAGTGCAAAGCGGCACAGCTGAATGCACACTGCAAGGGAGTCATTCTTACTCATGTCGTTTATCCACACCTTTTTTTCATTTTTTCACTTTGACATTTAGAGCACTGTGCAGAAATCACACTGCGTCAGCACGGTCAACGGCCCCCAAAATAATTTGTTTTATTTGGGCATTTTATTTTACAGGAGGTATTCAGAGACATGGATTGGGAAGAATTGGGGATAAATGTTAATCGATAATAGCTTGGTAACTCGCGATTCGCTGATGACATTGCCTTGCTTAGTACCTCAGGGGACCAATGGCAATGCATGTTCAGTGACCTGGATAGGCAAAGCAGAAGAGTGGGTCTAAAAATTAATCTGCAGGAAACTAATGTAATGCTTAACAGTCTCCGAAGAAAACCGCAATTTACAATTGGCAGCGAGGCACTGGAAGTCGTAAGGGAATACACCAACTTAGGTCAGGTAGTGACAGCGGATGCGGATCATAAGACAGAAATATTCAGAAGAACAAGAATGGGCTGGGGTGCGTTTGGCAGGCATTCTCAGATGATGAATAGCAGGTTGCCGTTATCCCCTCAAGAGGAAAGTATATAATACCTTTGTCTTACCAGCACTCACCTATGGGGCAGAAACCTTGAGGCTTACGAAAAGGGTTCTGCTCATATTGAGGACGACACAACGAGCTATGGAAAGAAGAATGATAGGTGTAACGTTCAAGGATAAGAAAAGAGCAGATTGGGTGAGGGAACAAACGCGACTTAATGACATCTTAGTTGAAATCAAGAAAAAGAAAGGGGCATGGGCAGGATACGCAATGAGGAGGGAAGATAACCGATGGTCATTGAGGGTTACGGAATGGATTCCAAGGGAAGAGAAGCTTAGCAGAGGGCGGCAGAAAGTTAGGCGGGCGCATGAGATTCAGAAGTTTGCAGGGACGACATGGCCACACTTAGTACATGATCGGGGTTGTTGGAGATGTATGGGAGAGGCCTTTGCCCTGCAGTAGGCGTAACCAGGCCTATGCTGATGATGATTCCGCCGGTCCATGCCAGTTGAGGCGCACAAGACCACGCAACAGCCGCACTGCGATAGCCGCACCACGAGGGAGTCATTGTTACTCCTGTCGTTTATCCGTCCTTTTTTTTAATTACTTCACTTTGACGTTTAGAGCACTGGGCAGAAATCACATTCCGTCAGCATGGTCGACGGCGCTCACAATCATTTGTTTTATTGGACAGTCGGATTCCCCCGATCTATGCCAGCTGGAGTGCAGCAGACTGTGCAAATGCTGCGCTGCTCTAGTCACACCTCAAGGGTGTCATTGTTACTCTCATCGCTTACACACACCTTTTTTGCATTTCTTCACGTTGACATTAAATAGCACTGGGCAGAAATCACATTGTGTCAGCATGGTCAACGGCCTTCGCAATCATTTCTTTTCATGGCAGAGTTATTTTCCCCCGTTGCATGCCAGGTAAACCACACCAGACAGTGC
Source organism: Dermacentor albipictus (assembly GCF_038994185.2). Lineage (NCBI taxonomy): Eukaryota > Metazoa > Arthropoda > Arachnida > Ixodida > Ixodidae > Dermacentor > Dermacentor albipictus. Next base: position 325,417 of record NW_027225603.1, read on the forward strand.
AAAGCCGCGCTACTCTAGTCCCACCTCATGGGAGTCATTGTTAGTCTCTTCGTTTACCCTCGCCTTGTTGCATTTTATCACGTTGACATTTAGGGGACTGGGCAGAGATCACATTGCATCAGCATGGTCAAAAGTCCTCGCAATGCTTTGTTTTAAATGGACAGTCAGATTCTCCCGGTCCATACCAGTTGAAGCGCAACGGAAAGTGCAAAGCGGCACAGCTCAATCCACACTGCAAGGGAGTCATTCTTACTCCTGTCTTTTATCCACGCTTTCTTTTCATTTTTTCACTTCGACATTTAGAGCACTGTGCAGAAATCACACTGCGTCAGCATGCTCAACGGCCCCCAGAATGGTTTGTTTTATTTGGACAGTGGATTCTGTCAGTCCATGCCAGTTCATTCGCACCAGACCGCGCAAGGGCTGCACTGCGCTAGCCGCACCTAAAGGGTGTCATAGTTACTCCTGTCGTTTATCCAGCCCTTTCCTTAATTTATTTATTTCACGTTTAAAGCACTAGGCAGAAATCAAATTGCGTCAGCATGGCCAACGGCCCTCGCAATCATTTGTTTTAAATGGACAGTCGAATTACCCCGATCTATCCCAGTTGAAGCGCACCAGGCAGCGCTAGAGCCGCACTGCTCTAGCCGCAGTTCAAGGGAGTCATTGTTACTCACTTAGCTCCCCCACGCCTTGTTCTGTTTCTTCAGGTTGACATTTAGGGCACTGGGCACAAATCACCTTGCATAAAAATGGTCAACCGCCCTCGCAATTATATCTTTTAAAAGCACAGTAAGATTCCCCCTGTGCATTCCAGTTGAACCACACCAGACAGTGCAAAGCAGCACTGTTCTAGCCGCACCTCAAGGGAGTCATTGTTACTAACGTCCTTCACCCACGCTTTGTTCCATTTCCTCACATTGACATTTAGAGCCCTGGGCACAAATCACATTGCGTCAGCATCGTCAAAAGTCCTTGCAATGCTTTGTTTTAAGTGGACAGTCAGTTTCAGCCGGTCCATGCCAGTTGAAGCACAACAGATAGCATAAAGCGCCACTCCTGAATCCACACTGCAAGGGAGTCATTCTTACTCCTGTCGTTTAACCACGCTTTTTTTTCATTTCTGCACGTTGACATTTACAGCCCTGGGTAGAAATCACATTGCGTCAGCATGGTCAACGGCCCTCAAAATGCAGTGTTTTATTTGGAGAGTCGGATTCTCCCGGTCCATGCCAGTTGAAGCGCACCAGGCAGCGCAAGCGCCACACTGCTCTAGCCGCATCTCAACAGGGCCATTGTTACTCGCTTTGTGTAGCCATGCCTTGTTGCATTTCTTCACGTTGACATTTAGAGCGCTGGGCAGAAGTCACATTACGTCAGCATGATCAAAAGTCTTCGCAAAGCTTTGTTTTAATGGACAGTTGGATTCCACCGGTCCATACCAAATGAAGCACAATGGATAGCACAAAGCGAAACTGCTCAATAAACTCTGCACGGGAGTCATTCTTACTCCTGTCCTTTATACCCACCTTTTTGCATTTCTTCACGTTGACATTTAGAGCACTGGCTCCCAGAATGCTTTGTTTCATTTGGACAGTGAATTCCGCCCGTCCATGCCAGTTGAGGCGTACCATACCGCGCAAGAGCTGCACTGCTCCAGCCGCACCTCACAGGAGTCACTCTTACACCTGTCCTTTATCCAGGCATTTCTTTATTTCATCACTTTGCCGTTTAGAGCACTAGGCAGAAATCACATTGCGTCAGCATGGTGAACGGCCCGCGTAATCATTTGTTTTAAATGGACAGTCGGATTCCCCCGATCTATGCCAGTTGGAGTGCAGCAGACTGCGCAAGAGCCGCACTGCTCTAGTCGCACCTCGAGGGAGTCATTGTTACTCTCATCGCATACACACCTTCTTGCATTTCTTCACGTTGACATTAAATAGCACTGGGCAGAAATCACATTGTGTCAGCATCGGCAACAGCCTTCACAATCATTTGTTTTAAGTGCACAGTGAGATTCCCCCGGTGCATGACAGGTAAACCACACCAGACAGTGCAAAGCTGTGCTGCTCTAGTCGCACCTCATGGGAGTCATTGTTAGTCCCTTCGTTTACCCACGCCTTGTTGATTTTATCAAGTTGACATATAGGGGACTGGGCAGAAATCACATTGCGTCAGCATGGTCAAAAGTCCCCGCAATGCTTTGTTTTAAATGGACAGTCGGATTCCCCCGGTCTATACCAGTTGAAGCGCAATGGAAAGTGCAAAGCGGCACAGCTGAATGCACACTGCAAGGGAGTCATTCTTACTCATGTCGTTTATCCACACCTTTTTTTCATTTTTTCACTTTGACATTTAGAGCACTGTGCAGAAATCACACTGCGTCAGCACGGTCAACGGCCCCCAAAATGCTTTGTTTTATTTGGGCATTTTATTTTACAGGAGGTATTCAGAGACATGGATTGGGAAGAATTGGGGATAAAAGTTAATCGAGAATAGCTTGGTAACTCGCGATTCGCTGATGACATTGCCTTGCTTAGTACCTCAGGGGACCAATTGCAATGCATGTTCAGTGACCTGGATAGGCAAAGCAGAAGAGTGGGTCTAAAAATTAATCTGCAGGAAACTAAAGTAATGCTTAACAGTCTCCGAAGAAAACCGCAATTTACAATAGGCAGCGAGGCACTGGAAGTCGTAAGGGAATACACCAACTTAGGTCAGGTAGTGACAGCGGATGCGGATCATAAGACAGAAATATTCAGAAGAACAAGAATGGGCTGGGGTGCGTTTGGCAGGCATTCTCAGATGATGAATAGCAGGTTGCCGTTATCCCCTCAAGAGGAAAGTATATAATACCTGTGTCTTACCAGCACTCACCTATGGGGCAGAAATCTTGAGGCTTACGAAAAGGGTTCTGCTCATATTGAGGACGACACAACGAGCTATGGAAAGAAGAATGATAGGTGTAACGTTCAAGGATAAGAAAAGAGCAGATTGGGTGAGGGAACAAACGCGACTTAATGACATCTTAGTTGAAATCAAGAAAAAGAAAGGGGCATGGGCAGGATATGCAATGAGGAGGGAAGATAACCGATGGTCATTGAGGGTTACGGAATGGATTCCAAGGGAAGAGAAGCTTAGCAGAGGGCGGCAGAAAGTTAGGCGGGCGCATGAGATTCAGAAGTTTGCAGGGACGACATGGCCACACTTAGTACATGATCGGGGTTGTTGGAGATGTATGGGAGAGGCCTTTGCCCTGCAGTAGGCGTAACCAGGCCTATGCTGATGATGATTCCGCCGGTCCATGCCAGTTGAGGCGCACAAGACCACGCAATAGCCGCACTGCGATAGCCGCACCACGAGGGAGTCATTGTTACTCCTGTCGTTTATCCGTCCTTTTTTTTAATTACTTCACTTTGACGTTTAGAGCACTGGGCAGAAATCACATTCCGTCAGCATGGTCGACGGCGCTCACAATCATTTGTTTTAATTGGACAGTCGGATTCCCCCGATCTATGCCAGCTGGAGTGCAGCAGACTGTGCAAATGCTGCGCTGCTCTAGTCACACCTCAAGGGTGTCATTGTTACTCTCATCGCTTACACACACCTTTTTTGCATTTCTTCACGTTGACATTAAATAGCACTGGGCAGAAATCACATTGTGTCAGCATAGTCAACGGCCTTCGCAATCATTTCTTTTCATGGCAGAGTTAGATTTCCCCGTTGCATGCCAGGTAAACCACACCAGACAGTGCAAAGCCGCGCTACTCTAGTCCTACCTCATGGGAGTCATTGTTAGTCTCTTCGTTTACCCTCGCCTTGTTGCATTTTATCACGTTGACATTTAGGGGACTGGGCAGAGATCACATTGCATCAGCATGGTCAAAAGTCCTCGCAATGCTTTGTTTTAAATGGACAGTCAGATTCTCCCGGTCCATACCAGTTGAAGCGCAACGGAAAGTGCAAAGCGGCACAGCTCAATCCACACTGCAAGGGAGTCATTCTTACTCCTGTCTTTTATCCACGCTTTTTTTTCATTTTTTCACTTCGACATTTAGAGCACTGTGCAGAAATAACACTGCGTCAGCATGCTCAACGGCCCCCAGAATGGTTTGTTTTATTTGGACAGTGGATTCTGTCAGTCCATGCCAGTTCATTCGCACCAGACCGCGCAAGAGCTGCACTGCGCTAGCCGCACCTAAAGGGTGTCATAGTTACTCCTGTCATTTATCCAGCCCTTTCCTTAATTTATTTATTTCACGTTTAAAGCACTAGGCAGAAATCAAATTGCGTCAGCATGGTCAACGGCCCTCGCAATCATTTGTTTTAAATGGACAGTCGGATTACCCCGATCTATCCCAGTTGAAGCGCACCAGGCAACGCTAGAGCCGCACTGCTCTAGTCGCAGCTCAGGGGAGTCATTGTTACTCACTTAGCTACCCCACGCCTTGTTCTATTTCTTCAGGTTGACATTTAGGGCACTGGGCACAAATCACCTTGCATAAAAATGGTCAACCGCCCTCGCAATTATATCTTTTAAAAGCACAGTAGGATTCCCCCTGTGCATTCCAGTTGAACCACACCAGACAGTGCAAAGCAGCACTGTTCTAGCCGCACCTTAAGGGAGTCATTGTTACTAACGTCCTTCACCCACGCTTTGTTCCATTTCCTCACATTGACATTTAGAGCCCTGGGCACAAATCACATTGCGTCAGCATCGTCAAAAGTCCTTGCAATGCTTTGTTTTAAGTGGACAGTCAGTTTCAGCCGGTCCATGCCAGTTGATGCACAACAGATAGCATAAAGCGCCACTCCTGAATCCACACTGCAAGGGAGTCATTCTTACTCCTGTCGTTTAACCACGCCTTTTTTTCATTTCTGCACGTTGACATTTACAGACCTGGGCAGAAATCACATTGCGTCAGCATGGTCAACGGCCCTCAAAATGCATTGTTTTATTTGGAGAGTCGGATTCTCCCGGTCCATGCCAGTTGAAGCGCACCAGGCAGCGCAAGCGCCACACTGCTCTAGCCGCACCTCAAGACAGCCATTGTTACTCGCTTTGTGTAGCCATGCCTTGTTGCATTTCTTCACGTTGACATTTTGAGCGCTGGGCAGAAGTCACATTACGTCAGCATGATCAAAAGTCTTCGCAAAGCTTTGTTTTAATGGACAGTTGGATTCCACCGGTCCAAACCAAATGAAGCACAATGGATAGCACAAAGCGAAACTGCTCAATAAACTCTGCACGGGAGTCATTCTTACTCCTGTCCTTTATACCCACCTTTTTGCATTTCTTCACGTTGACATTTAGAGCACTGGCTCCCAGAATGCTTTGTTTCATTTGGACAGTGAATTCCGCCCGTCCATGCCAGTTGAGGCGTACCATACCGCGCAAGAGCTGCACTGCTCCAGCCGCACCTCACAGGAGTCACTCTTACACCTGTCCTTTATCCAGGCATTTCTTTATTTCATCACTTTGCCGTTTAGAGCACTAGGCAGAAATCACATTGCGTCAGCATGGTGAACGGCCCGCGTAATCATTTGTTTTAAATGGACAGTCGGATTCCCCCGATCTATGCCAGTTGGAGTGCAGCAGACTGCGCAAGAGCCGCACTGCTCTAGTCGCACCTCGAGGGAGTCATTGTTACTCTCATCGCATACACACCTTCTTGCATTTCTTCACGTTGACATTAAATAGCACTGGGCAGAAATCACATTGTGTCAGCATCGGCAACAGCCTTCACAATCATTTGTTTTAAGTGCACAGTGAGATTCCCCCGGTGCATGACAGGTAAACCACACCAGACAGTGCAAAGCTGTGCTGCTCTAGTCGCACCTCATGGGAGTCATTGTTAGTCCTTTCGTTTACCCACGCCTTGTTGATTTTATCAAGTTGACATATAGGGGACTGGGCAGAAATCACATTGCGTCAGCATGGTCAAAAGTCCCCGCAATGCTTTGTTTTAAATGGACAGTCGGATTCCCCCGGTCTATACCAGTTGAAGCGCAATGGAAAGTGCAAAGCGGCACAGCTGAATGCACACTGCAAGGGAGTCATTCTTACTCATGTCGTTTATCCACACCTTTTTTTTCATTTTTTCACTTTGACATTTAGAGCACTGTGCAGAAATCACACTGCGTCAGCACGGTCAACGGCCCCCAAAATGCTTTGTTTTTTTTGGGCATTTTATTTTACAGGAGGTATTAAGAGACATGGATTGGGAAGAATTGGGGATAAAAGTTAATCGAGAATAGCTTGGTAACTCGCGATTCGCTGATGACATTGCCTTGCTTAGTACCTCAGGGGACCAATTGCAATGCATGTTCAGTGACCTGGATAGGCAAAGCAGAAGAGTGGGTCTAAAAATTAATCTGCAGGAAACTAAAGTAATGCTTAACAGTCTCCGAAGAAAACCGCAATTTACAATAGGCAGCGAGGCACTGGAAGTCGTAAGGGAATACACCAACTTAGGTCAGGTAGTGACAGCGGATGCGGATCATAAGACAGAAATATTCAGAAGAACAAGAATGGGCTGGGGTGCGTTTGGCAGGCATTCTCAGATGATGAATAGCAGGTTGCCGTTAGCCCCTCAAGAGGAAAGTATATAATACCTGTGTCTTACCAGCACTCACCTATGGGGCAGAAACCTTGAGGCTTACGAAAAGTGTTCTGCTCATATTGAGGACGACACAACGAGCTATGGAAAGAAGAATGATAGGTGTAACGTTCAAGGATAAGAAAAGAGCAGATTGGGTGAGGGAACAAACGCGACTTAATGACATCTTAGTTGAAATCAACAAAAAGAAAGGGGCATGGGCAGGATACGCAATGAGGAGGGAAGATAACCGATTGTCATTGAGGGTTACGGAATGGATTCCAAGGGAAGAGAAGCTTAGCAGAGGGCGGCAGAAAGTTAGGCGGGCGCATGAGATTCAGAAGTTTGCAGGGACGACATGGCCACACTTAGTACATGATCGGGGTTGTTGGAGATGTATGGGAGAGGCCTTTGCCCTGCAGTAGGCGTAACCAGGCCTATGCTGATGATGATTTCGCCGGTCCATGCCAGTTGAGGCGCACAAGACCACGCAATAGCCGCACTGCGATAGCCGCACCACGAGGGAGTCATTGTTACTCCTGTCGTTTATCCGTCCTTTTTTTTAATTACTTCACTTTGACGTTTAGAGCACTGGGCAGAAATCACATTCCGTCAGCATGGTCGACGGCGCTCACAATCATTTGTTTTAATTGGACAGTCGGATTCCCCCGATCTATGCCAGCTGGAGTGCAGCAGACTGTGCAAATGCTGCGCTGCTCTAGTCACACCTCAAGGGTGTCATTGTTACTCTCATCGCTTACACACACCTTTTTTGCATTTCTTCACGTTGACATTAAATAGCACTGGGCAGAAATCACATTGTGTCAGCATGGTCAACGGCCTTCGCAATCATTTCTTTTCATGGCAGAGTTAGATTTCCCCGTTGCATGCCAGGTAAACCACACCAGACAGTGCAAAGCCGCGCTACTCTAGTCCTACCTCATGGGAGTCATTGTTAGTCTCTTCGTTTACCCTCGCCTTGTTGCATTTTATCACGTTGACATTTAGGGGACTGGGCAGAGATCACATTGCATCAGCATGGTCAAAAGTCCTCGCAATGCTTTGTTTTAAATGGACAGTCAGATTCTCCCGGTCCATACCAGTTGAAGCGCAACGGAAAGTGCAAAGCGACACAGCTCAATCCAAACTGCAAGGGAGTCATTCTTACTGCTGTCTTTTATCCACGCTTTTTTTTTCATTTTTTCACTTCGACATTTAGAGCACTGTGCAGAAATCACACTGCGTCAGCATGCTCAACGGCCCCCAGAATGGTTTGTTTTATTTGGACAGTGGATTCTGTCAGTCCATGCCAGTTCATTCGCACCAGACCGCGCAAGAGCTGCACTGCGCTAGCCGCACCTAAAGGGTGTCATAGTTACTCCTGTCGTTTATCCAGCCCTTTCCTTAATTTATTTATTTCACGTTTAAAGCACTAGGCAGAAATCAAATTGCGTCAGCATGGTCAACGGCCCTCGCAATCATTTGTTTTAAATGGACAGTCGGATTACCCCGATCTATCCCAGTTGAAGCGCACCAGGCAGCGCTAGAGCCGCACTGCTCTAGTCGCAGCTCAAGGGAGTCATTGTTACTCACTTAGCTACCCCACGCCTTGTTCTATTTCTTCAGGTTGACATTTAGGGCACTGGGCACAAATCACCTTGCATAAAAATGGTCAACCGCCCTCGCAATTATATCTCTTAAAAGCACAGTTAGATTCCCCCTGTGCATTCCAGTTGAACCACACCAGACAGTGCAAAGCAGCACTGTTCTAGCCGCACCTTAAGGGAGTCATTGTTACTAACGTCCTTCACCCACGCTTTGTTCCATTTCCTCACATTGACATTTAGAGCCCTGGGCACAAATCACAATGCGTCAGCATCGTCAAAAGTCCTTGCAATGCTTTGTTTTAAGTGGACAGTCAGTTTCAGCCGGTCCATGCCAGTTGATGCACAACAGATAGCATAAAGCGCCACTCCTGAATCCACACTGCAAGGGAGTCATTCTTACTCCTGTCGTTTAACCACGCCTTTTTTTCATTTCTGCACGTTGACATTTACAGACCTGGGCAGAAATCACATTGCGTCAGCATGGTCAACGGCCCTCAAAATGCATTGTTTTATTTAGAGAGTCGGATTCTCCCGGTCCATGCCAGTTGAAGTGCACCAGGCAGCGCAAGCGCCACACTGCTCTAGCCGCACCTCAAGACAGCCATTGTTACTCGCTTTGTGTAGCCATGCCTTGTTGCATTTCTTCACGTTGACATTTAGAGCGCTGGGCAGAAGTCACATTACGTCAGCATGATCAAAAGTCTTCGCAAAGCTTTGTTTTAATGGACAGTTGGATTCCACCGGTCCATACCAAATGAAGCACAATGGATAGCACAAAGCGAAACTGCTCAATACACTCTGCACGGGAGTCATTCTTACTCCTGTCCTTTATACCCACCTTTTTGCATTTCTTCACGTTGACATTTAGAGCACTGGCTCCCAGAATGCTTTGTTTCATTTGGACAGTGAATTCCGCCCGTCCATGCCAGTTGAGGCGTACCATACCGCGCAAGAGCTGCACTGCTCCAGCCGCACCTCACAGGAGTCACTCTTACACCTGTCCTTTATCCAGGCATTTCTTTATTTCATCACTTTGCCGTTTATAGCACTAGGCAGAAATCACATTGCGTCAGCATGGTGAACGGCCCGCGCAATTATTTGTTTTAAATGGACAGTCGGATTCCCCCGATCTATGCCAGTTGGAGTGCAGCAGACTGCGCAAGAGCCGCACTGCTCTAGTCGCACCTCGCGGGAGTCATTGTTACTCTCATCGCATTCACACCTTCTTGCATTTCTTCACGTTGACATTAAATAGCACTGGGCAGAAATCACATAGTGTCAGCATCGGCAACAGCCTTCACAATCGTTTGTTTTAAGTGCACAGTGAGATTCCCGCGGTGCATGCCAGGTAAGCCACACCAGAAAGTGCAGACCTGTGCTGCTCTAGTCGCACCTCATGGGAGTCATTGTTAGTCTCTTCGTTTACCCACGCCTTGTTGCATTTTATCAAGTTGACATATAGGGGACTGGGCAGAAATCACATTGCGTCAGCGTGGTCAAAAGTCCCCGCAATGCTTTGTTTTAAATGGACAGTCGGATTCCCCCGGTCTATACCAGTTCAAGCGCAATGGAAAGTGCAAAGCGGCACAGCTGAATGCACACTGCAAGGGAGTCATTCTTACTCATGTCGTTTATCCACACCTTTTTTCATTTTTTCACTTTGACATTTAGAGCACTGTGCAGAAATCACACTGCGTCAGCACGGTCAACGGCCCCCAAAATGCTTTGTTTTATTTGGGCATTTTATTTTACAGGAGGTATTCAGAGACATGGATTGGGAAGAATTGGGGATAAAAGTTAATCGAGAATAGCTTGGTAACTCGCGATTCGCTGATGACATTGCCTTGCTTAGTACCTCAGGGGACCAATTGCAATGTATGTTCAGTGACCTGGATAGGCAAAGCAGAAGAGTGGGTCTAAAAATTAATCTGCAGGAAACTAAAGTAATGCTTAACAGTCTCCGAAGAAAACCGCAATTTACAATAGGCAGCGAGGCACTGGAAGTCGTAAGGGAATACACCAACTTAGGTCAGGTAGTGACAGCGGATGCGGATCATAAGACAGAAATATTCAGAAGAACAAGAATGGGCTGGGGTGCGTTTGGCAGGCATTCTCAGATGATGAATAGCAGGTTGCCGTTATCCCCTCAAGAGGAAAGTATATAATACCTGTGTCTTACCAGCACTCACCTATGGGGCAGAAACCTTGAGGCTTACGAAAAGGGTTCTGCTCATATTGAGGACGACACAACGAGCTATGGAAAGAATGATAGGTGTAACTTTCAAGGATAAGAAAAGAGCAGATTGGGTGAGGGAACAAACGCGACCTAATGACATCTTAGTTGAAATCAAGAAAAAGAAAGGGGCATGGGCAGGATACGCAATGAGGAGGGAAGATAACCGATGGCCATTGAGGGTTACGGAATGGATTCCAAGGGAAGAGAAGCTTAGCAGAGGGCGGCAGAAAGTTAGGCGGGCGCATGAGATTCAGAAGTTTGCGGAGACGACATGGCCACACTTAGTACATGATCGGGGTTGTTGGAGATGTATGGGAGAGGCCTTTGCCCTGCAGTAGGCGTAACCAGGCTGATGCTGATGATGATTCCGCCGGTCCATGCCAGTTGAGGCACACAAGACCACGCAAGAGCCGCACTGCGATAGCCGCACCACAAGGGAGTCATTGTGACTCCTGTAGTTTATCCATGCCTTTTTTTATTTACTTCAGTTTCACGTTTAGAGCACTGGGCAGAAATCACATTGCGTCAGCATGGCCGACGGCCCTCGCAATCATTTGTTTTAAATGGAGAGTCGGATTCCCCCGATCTATGCCAGCTGGAGTGCAGCAGACTGTGCAAAAGCTGCACTGCTCTAGTCGCACCTCAAGGGAGTCATTGTTACTCTCACCGCTTACACACACCTTCTTGCATTTCTTCACGTTGACATTAAATAGCACTGGGCAGAAATCACATAGTGTCAGCATCGGCAACAGCCTTCACAATCATTTGTTTTAAGTGCACAGTGAGATTCCCCCAGTGCATGCCAGGTAAGCCACACCAGACAGTGCAGAGCCGTGCTGCTCTAGTCGCACCTCATGGGAGTCATTGTTAGTCTCTTCGTTTACCCACGCCTTGATGATTTTATCAAGTTGACATATAGGGGACTGGGCAGAGATCACATTGCATCAGCATGGTCAAAAGTCCTCGCAATGCTTTGTTTTAAATGGACAGTCAGATTCTCCCGGTCCATACCAGTTGAAGCGCAACGGAAAGTGCAAAGCGGCACAGCTCAATCCACACTGCAAGGGAGACATTCTTACTCCTGTCTTTTATCCACGCTTTTTTTTCATTTTTTCACTTCGACATTTAGAGCACTGTGCAGAAATCACACTGCGTCAGCATGCTCAACGGCCCCCAGAATGGTTTGTTTTATTTGGACAGTGGATTCTGTCAGTCCGTGCCAGTTCATTCGCACCAGACCGCGCAAGAGCTGCACTGCGCTAGCCGCACCTAAAGGGTGTCATAGTTACTCCTGTCGTTTATCCAGCCCTTTCCTTAATTTATTTATTTCACGTTTAAAGCACTAGGCAGAAATCAAATTGCGTCGGCATGGTCAACGGCCCTCGCAATCATTTGTTTTAAATGGACAGTCGGATTACCCCGATCTATCCCAGTTGAAGCGCACCAGGCAGCGCTAGAGCCGCACTGCTCTAGTCGCAGCTCAAGGGAGTCATTGTTACTCACTTAGCTCCCCCACGCCTTGTTCTATTTCTTCAGGTTGACATTTAGGGCACTGGGCACAAATCACCTTGCATAAAAATGGTCAACCGCCCTCGCAATTATATCTTTTAAAAGCACAGTAAGATTCCCCCTGTGCATTCCAGTTGAACCACACCAGACAGTGCAAAGCAGCACTGTTCTAGCCGCACCTCAAGGGAGTCATTGTTACTAACGTCCTTCACCCACGCTTTGTTCCATTTCCTCACATTGACATTTAGAGCCCTGGGCACAAATCACATTGCGTCAGCATCGTCAAAAGTCCTTGCAATGCTTTGTTTTAAGTGGACAGTCAGTTTCAGCCGGTCCATGCCAGTTGAAGCACAACAGATAGCATAAAGCGCCACTCCTGAATCCACACTGCAAGGGAGTCATTCTTACTCCTGTCCTTTAACCACGCCTTTTTTTTCATTTCTGCACGTTGACATTTACAGACCTGGGCAGAAATCACATTGCGTCAGCATGGTCAACGGCCCTCAAAATGCATTGTTTTATTTCGAGAGTCGGATTCTCCCGGTCCATGCCAGTTGAAGCGCACCAGGCAGCGCAAGCGCCACACTGCTCTAGCCGCACCTTAAGAGAGCCATTGTTACTCGCTTTGTGTAGCCATGCCTTGTTGCATTTCTTCACGTTGACATTTATGGCGCTGGGCAGAAGTCACATTACGTCAGCATGATCAAAAGTCTTCGCAAAGCTTTGTTTTAATGGACAGTTGGATTCCACCGGTCCATACCAAATGCAGCACAATGGATAGCACAAAGCGAACTGCTCAATAAACTCTGCACGGGAGTCATTCTTACTCCTGTCCTTTATACCCACCTTTTTGCATTTCTTCACGTTGACATTTAGAGCACTGGCTCCCAGAATGCTTTGTTTCATTTGGACAGTGAATTCCGCCCGTCCATGCCAGTTGAGGCGTACCATACCGCGCAAGAGCTGCACTGCTCCAGCCACACCTCACAGGAGTCACTCTTACACCTGTCCTTTATCCAGGCATTTCTTTATTTCATCACTTTGCCGTTTATAGCACTAGGCAGAAATCACATTGCGTCAGCATGGTGAACGGCCCGCGCAATTATTTGTTTTAAATGGACAGTCGGATTCCCCCGATCTATGCCAGTTGGAGTGCAGCAGACTGCGCAAGAGCCGCACTGCTCTAGTCGCACCTCGCGGTAGTCATTGTTACTCTCTTCGCATTCACACCTTCTTGCATTTCTTCACGTTGACATTAAATAGCACTGGGCAGAAATCACATAGTGTCAGCATCGGCAACAGCCTTCACAATCGTTTGTTTTAAGTGCACAGTGAGATTCCCGCGGTGCATGCCAGGTAAGCCACACCAGACAGTGCAGACCTGTGCTGCTCTAGTCGCACCTCATGGGAGTCATTGTTAGTCTCTTCGTTTACCCACGCCTTGTTGCATTTTATCAAGTTGACATATAGGGGACTGGGCAGAAATCACATTGCGTCAGCGTGGTCAAAAGTCCCCGCAATGCTTTGTTTTAAATGGACAGTCGGATTCCCCCGGTCTATACCAGTTCAAGCGCAATGGAAAGTGCAAAGCGGCACAGCTGAATGCACACTGCAAGGGAGTCATTCTTACTCCTGTCGTTTAACCACGCCTTTTTTTCATTTCTGCACGTTGACATTTACAGACCTGGGCAGAAATCACATTGCGTCAGCATGGTCAACGGCCCTCAAAATGCATTGTTTTATTTGGAGAGTCGGATTCTCCCGGTCCATGCCAGTTGAAGCGCACCAGGCAGCGCAAGCGCCACACTGCTCTAGCCGCACCTCAAGAGAGCGATTGTTACTCGCTTTGTGTAGCCATGCCTTGTTGCATTTCTTCACGTTGACATTTAGAGCGCTGGGCAGAAGTCACATTACGTCAGCATGATCAAAAGTCTTCGCAAAGCTTTGTTTTAATGGACAGTTCGATTCCACCGGTCCATACCAAATGAAGCACAATGGATAGCACAAAGCGAAACTGCTCAATAAACTCTGCACGGGAGTCATTCTTACTCCTGTCCTTTATACCCACCTTTTTGCATTTCTTCACGTTGACATTTAGAGCACTGGCTCCCAGAATGCTTTGTTTCATTTGGACAGTGAATTCCGCCCGTCCATGCCAGTTGAGGCGTACCATACCGCGCAAGAGCTGCACTGCTCCAGCCGCACCTCACAGGAGTCACTGTTACACCTGTCCTTTATCCAGGCATTTCTTTATTTCATCACTTTGCCGTTTAGAGCACTAGGCAGAAATCACATTGCGTCAGCATCGGCAACAGCCTTCACAATCATTTGTTTTAAGTGCACAGTGAGATTCCCCCGGTGCATGCCAGGTAAGCCACACCAGACAGTGCAGAGCCGTGCTGCTCTAGTCGCACCTCATGGGAGTCATTGTTAGTCTCTTCGTTTACCCTCGCCTTGTTGATTTTATCAAGTTGACATATAGGGGACTGGGCAGAGATCACATTGCATCAGCATGGTCAAAAGTCCTCGCAATGCTTTGTTTTAAATGGACAGTCAGATTCTCCCGGTCCATACCAGTTGAAGCGCAACGGAAAGTGCAAAGCGGCACAGCTCAATCCACACTGCAAGGGAGTCATTCTTACTCCTGTCTTTTATCCACGCTTTTTTTTTCATTTTTTCACTTCGACATTTAGAGCACTGTGCAGAAATCACACTGCGTCAGCATGCTCAACGGCCCCCAGAATGGTTTGTTTTATTTGGACAGTGGATTCTGTCAGTCCATGCCAGTTCATTCGCACCAGACCGCGCAAGAGCTGCACTGCGCTAGCCGCACCTAAAGGGTGTCATAGTTACTCCTGTCGTTTATCCAGCCCTTTCCTTAATTTATTTATTTCACGTTTAAAGCACTAGGCAGAAATCAAATTGCGTCAGCATGGTCAACGGCCCTCGCAATCATTTGTTTTAAATGGACAGTCGGATTACGCCGATCTATCCCAGTTGAAGCGCACCAGGCAGCGCTAGAGCCGCACTGCTCTAGCCGCAGCTCAAGGGAGTCATTGTTACTCACTTAGCTCCTCCACGCCTTGTTCTATTTCTTCAGGTTGACATTTAGGGCACTGGGCACAAATCACCTTGCATAAAAATGGTCAACCGCCCTCGCAATTATATCTTTTAAAAGCACAGTAAGATTCCCCCTGTGCATTCCAGTTGAACCACACCAGACAGTGCAAAGCAGCACTGTTCTAGCCGCACCTCAAGGGAGTCATTGTTACTAACGTCCTTCACCCACGCTTTGTTCCATTTCCTCACATTGACATTTAGAGCCCTGGGCACAAATCACATTGCGTCAGCATCGTCAAAAGTCCTTGCAATGCTTTGTTTTAAGTGGACAGTCAGTTTCAGCCGGTCCATGCCAGTTGAAGCACAACAGATAGCATAAAGCGCCACTCCTGAATCCACACTGCAAGGGAGTCATTCTTACTCCTGTCGTTTACCCACGCCTTTTTTTTCATTTCTGCACGTTGACATTTACAGACCTGGGCAGAAATCACATTGCGTCAGCATGGTCAAAGGCCCTCAAAATGCATTGTTTTATTTGGAGAGTCGGATTCTCCCGGTCCATGCCAGTTGAAGCGCACCAGGCAGCGCAAGCGCCACACTGCTCTAGCCGCACCTCAAGAGGGCCATTGTTACTCGCTTTGTGTAGCCATGCCTTGTTGCATTTCTTCACGTTGACATTTAGAGCGCTGGGCAGAAGTCACATTACGTCAGCATGATCAAAAGTCTTCGCAAAGCTTTGTTTTAATGGACAGTTGGATTCCACCGGTCCATACCAAATGAAGCACAATGGATAGCACAAAGCGAAACTGCTCAATAAACTCTGCACGGGAGTCATTCTTACTCCTGTCCTTTATACCCACCTTTTTGCATTTCTTCACGTTGACATTTAGAGCACTGGCTCCCAGAATGCTTTGTTTCATTTGGACAGTGAATTCCGCCCGTCCATGCCAGTTGAGGCGTACCATACCGCGCAAGAGCTGCACTGCTCCAGCCGCACCTCACAGGAGTCACTCTTACACCTGTCCTTTATCCAGGCATTTCTTTATTTCATCACTTTGCCGTTTAGAGCACTAGGCAGAAATCACATTGCGTCAGCATGGTGAACGGCCCGCGTAATCATTTGTTTTAAATGGACAGTCGGATTCCCCCGATCTATGCCAGTTGGAGTGCAGCAGACTGCGCAAGAGCCGCACTGCTCTAGTCGCACCTCGAGGGAGTCATTGTTACTCTCATCGCATACACACCTTCTTGCATTTCTTCACGTTGACATTAAATAGCACTGGGCAGAAATCACATTGTGTCAGCATCGGCAACAGCCTTCACAATCATTTGTTTTAAGTGCACAGTGAGATTCCCCCGGTGCATGACAGGTAAACCACACCAGACAGTGCAAAGCTGTGCTGCTCTAGTCGCACCTCATGGGAGTCATTGTTAGTCCCTTCGTTTACCCACGCCTTGTTGATTTTATCAAGTTGACATATAGGGGACTGGGCAGAAATCACATTGCGTCAGCATGGTCAAAAGTCCCCGCAATGCTTTGTTTTAAATGGACAGTCGGATTCCCCCGGTCTATACCAGTTGAAGCGCAATGGAAAGTGCAAAGCGGCACAGCTGAATGCACACTGCAAGGGAGTCATTCTTACTCATGTCGTTTATCCACACCTTTTTTTCATTTTTTCACTTTGACATTTAGAGCACTGTGCAGAAATCACACTGCGTCAGCACGGTCAACGGCCCCCAAAATGCTTTGTTTTATTTGGGCATTTTATTATACAGGAGGTATTCAGAGACATGGATTGGGAAGAATTGGGGATAAAAGTTAATCGAGAATAGCTTGGTAACTCGCGATTCGCTGATGACATTGCCTTGCTTAGTACCTCAGGGGACCAATTGCAATGCATGTTCAGTGACCTGGATAGGCAAAGCAGAAGAGTGGGTCTAAAAATTAATCTGCAGGAAACTAAAGTAATGCTTAACAGTCTCCGAGGAAAACCGCAATTTACAATAGGCAGCGAGGCACTGGAAGTCGTAAGGGAATACACCAACTTAGGTCAGGTAGTGACAGCGGATGCGGATCATAAGACAGAAATATTCAGAAGAACAAGAATGGGCTGGGGTGCGTTTGGCAGGCATTCTCAGATGATGAATAGCAGGTTGCCGTTATCCCCTCAAGAGGAAAGTATATAATAGCTGTGTCTTACCAGCACTCACCTATGGGGCAGAAACCTTGAGGCTTACGAAAAGGGTTCTGCTCATATTGAGGACGACACAACTAGCTATGGAAAGAGGAATGATAGGTGTAACGTTCAAGGATAAGAAAAGAGCAGATTGGGTGAGGGAACAAACGCGACTTAATGACATCTTAGTTGAAATCAAGAAAAAGAAAGGGGCATGGGCAGGATACGCAATGAGGAGGGAAGATAACCGATGGTCATTGAGGGTTACGGAATGGATTCCAAGGGAAGAGAAGCTTAGCAGAGGGCGGCAGAAAGTTGGGCGTGCGCATGAGATTCAGAAGTTTGCGGGGACGACATGGCCACACTTAGTACATGATCGGGGTTGTTGGAGATGTATGGGAGAGGCCTTTGCCCTGCAGTAGGCGTAACCAGGCTGATGCTGATGATGATTCCGCCGGTCCATGCCAGTTGAGGCACACAAGACCACGCAAGAGCCGCACTGCGATAGCCGCACCACAAGGGAGTCATTGTGACTCCTGTAGTTTATCCATGCCTTTTTTTATTTACTTCAGTTTCACGTTTAGAGCACTGGGCAGAAATCACATTGCGTCAGCATGGCCGACGGCCCTCGCAATCATTTGTTTTAAATGGACAGTCGGATTCCCCCGATCTATGCCAGCTGGAGTGCAGCAGACTGTGCAAAAGCTGCACTGCTCTAGTCGCACCTCAAGGGAGTCATTGTTACTCTCACCGCTTACACACACCTTCTTGCATTTCTTCACGTTGACATTAAATAGCACTGGGCAGAAATCACATAGTGTCAGCATCGGCAACAGCCTTCACAATCATTTGTTTTAAGTGCACAGTGAGATTCCCCCAGTGCATGCCAGGTATGCCACACCAGACAGTGCAGAGCCGTGCTGCTCTAGTCGCACATCATGGGAGTCATTGTTAGTCTCTTCGTTTACCCACGCCTTGATGATTTTATCAAGTTGACATATAGGGGACTGGGCAGAGATCACATTGCATCAGCATGGTCAAAAGTCCTCGCAATGCTTTGTTTTAAATGGACAGTCAGATTCTCCCGGTCCATACCAGTTGAAGCGCAACGGAAAGTGCAAAGCGGCACAGCTCAATCCACACTGCAAGGGAGGCATTCTTACTCCTGTCTTTTATCCACGCTTTTTTTTCATTTTTTCACTTCGACATTTAGAGCACTGTGCAGAAATCACACTGCGTCAGCATGCTCAACGGCCCCCAGAATGGTTTGTTTTATTTGGACAGTGGATTCTGTCAGTCCGGGCCAGTTCATTCGCACCAGACCGCGCAAGAGCTGCACTGCGCTAGCCGCACCTAAAGGGTGTCATAGTTACTCCTGTCGTTTATCCAGCCCTTTCCTTAATTTATTTATTTCACGTTTAAAGCACTAGGCAGAAATCAAATTGCGTCGGCATGGTCAACGGCCCTCGCAATCATTTGTTTTAAATGGACAGTCGGATTACCCCGATCTATCCCAGTTGAAGCGCACCAGGCAGCGCTAGAGCCGCACTGCTCTAGTCGCAGCTCAAGGGAGTCATTGTTACTCACTTAGCTCCCCCACGCCTTGCTCTATTTCTTCAGGTTGACATTTAGGGCACTGGGCACAAATCACCTTGCATAAAAATGGTCAACCGCCCTCGCAATTATATCTTTTAAAAGCACAGTAAGATTCCCCCTGTGCATTCCAGTTGAACCACACCAGACAGTGCAAAGCAGCACTGTTCTAGCCGCACCTCAAGGGAGTCATTGTTACTAACGTCCTTCACCCACGCTTTGTTCCATTTCCTAACATTGACATTTAGAGCCCTGGGCACAAATCACATTGCGTCAGCATCGTCAAAAGTCCTTGCAATGCTTTGTTTTAAGTGGACAGTCAGTTTCAGCCGGTCCATGCCAGTTGAAGCACAACAGATAGCATAAAGCGCCACTCCTGAATCCACACTGCAAGGGAGTCATTCTTACTCCTGTCCTTTAACCACGCCTTTTTTTTCATTTCTGCACGTTGACATTTACAGACCTGGGCAGAAATCACATTGCGTCAGCATGGTCAACGGCCCTCAAAATGCATTGTTTTATTTCGAGAGTCGGATTCTCCCGGTCCATGCCAGTTGAAGCGCACCAGGCAGCGCAAGCGCCACACTGCTCTAGCCGCACCTTAAGAGAGCCATTGTTACTCGCTTTGTGTAGCCATGCCTTGTTGCATTTCTTCACGTTGACATTTAGGGCGCTGGGCAGAAGTCATATTACGTCAGCATGATCAAAAGTCTTCACAAAGCTTTGTTTTAATGGACAGTTGGATTCCACCGGTCCATACCAAATGAAGCACAATGGATAGAACAAAGCGAAACTGCTCAATAAACTCTGCACGGGAGTCATTCTTACTCCTGTCCTTTATACCCACCTTTTTGCATTTCTTCACGTTGACATTTAGAGCACTGGCTCCCAGAATGCTTTGTTTCATTTGGACAGTGAATTCCGCCCGTCCATGCCAGTTGAGGCGTACCATACCGCGCAAGAGCTGCACTGCTCCAGCCGCACCTCACAGGAGTCACTCTTACACCTGTCCTTTATCCAGGCATTTCTTTATTTCATCACTTTGCCGTTTAGAGCACTAGGCAGAAATCACATTGCGTCAGCATGGTGAACGGCCCGCGTAATCATTTGTTTTAAATGGACAGTCGGATTCCCCCGATCTATGCCAGTTGGAGTGCAGCAGACTGCGCAAGAGCCGCACTGCTCTAGTCGCACCGCGAGGGAGTCATTGTTACTCTCATCGCATACACACCTTCTTGCATTTATTCACGTTGACATTAAATAGCACTGGGCAGAAATCACATTGTGTCAGCATCGGCAACAGCCTTCACAATCATTTGTTTTAAGTGCACAGTGAGATTCCCCCGGTGCATGACAGGTAAACCACACCAGACAGTGCAAAGCTGTGCTGCTCTAGTCGCACCTCATGGGAGTCATTGTTAGTCTGTTCGTTTACCCACGCCTTGTTGATTTTATCAAGTTGACATATAGGGGACTGGGCAGAAATCACATTGCGTCAGCATGGTCAAAAGTCCCCGCAATGCTTTGTTTTAAATGGACAGTCGGATTCCCCCGGTCTATACCAGTTGAAGCGCAATGGAAAGTGCAAAGCGGCACAGCTGAATGCACACTGCAAGGGAGTCATTCTTACTCATGTCGTTTATCCACACCTTTTTTTCATTTTTTCACTTTGACATTTAGAGCACTGTGCAGAAATCACACTGCGTCAGCACGGTCAACGGCCCCCAAAATGCTTTGTTTTATTTGGGCATTTTATTTTACAGGAGGTATTCAGAGACATGGATTGGGAAGAATTGGGGATAAAAGTTAATCGAGAATAGCTTGGTAACTCGCGATTCGCTGATGACATTGCCTTGCTTAGTACCTCAGGGGACCAATTGCAATGCATGTTCAGTGACCTGGATAGGCAAAGCAGAAGAGTGGGTCTAAAAATTAATCTGCAGGAAACTAAAGTAATGCTTAACAGTCTCCGAAGAAAACCGCAATTTACAATAGGCAGCGAGGCACTGGAAGTCGTAAGGGAATACACCAACTTAGGTCAGGTAGTGACAGCGGATGCGGATCATAAGACAGAAATATTCAGAAGAACAAGAATGGGCTGGGGTGCGTTTGGCAGGCATTCTCAGATGATGAATAGCAGGTTGCCGTTATCCCCTCAAGAGGAAAGTATAAAATACCTGTGTCTTACCAGCACTCACCTATGGGGCAGAAACCTTGAGGCTTACGAAAAGGGTTCTGCTCATATTGAGGACGACACAACGAGCTATGGAAAGAAGAATGATAGGAGTAACGTTCAAGGATAAGAAAAGAGCAGATTGGGTGAGGGAACAAACGCGACTTAATGACATCTTAGTTGAAATCAAGAAAAAGAAAGGGGCATGGACAGGATACGCAATGAGGAGGGAAGATAACCGATGGTCATTGAGGGTTACGGAATGGATTCCAAGGGAAGAGAAGCTTAGCAGAGGGCGGCAGAAAGTTAGGCGGGCGCATGAGATTCAGAAGTTTGCGGGGACGACATGGCCACACTTAGTACATGATCGGGGTTGTTGGAGATGTATGGGAGAGGCCTTTGCCCTGCAGTAGGCGTAACCAGGCTGATGCTGATGATGATTCCGCCGGTCCATGCCAGTTGAGGCACACAAGACCACGCAAGAGCCGCACTGCGATAGCCGCACCACAAGGGAGTCATTGTGACTCCTGTAGTTTATCCATGCCTTTTTTTATTTACTTCAGTTTCACGTTTAGAGCACTGGGCAGAAATCACATTGCGTCAGCATGGCCGACGGCCCTCGCAATCATTTGTTTTAAATGGACAGTCGGATTCCCCCGATCTATGCCAGCTGGAGTGCAGCAGACTGTGCAAAAGCTGCACTGCTCTAGTCGCACCTCAAGGGAGTCATTGTTACTCTCACCGCTTACACACACCTTCTTGCATTTCTTCACGTTGACATTAAATAGCACTGGGCAGAAATCACATAGTGTCAGCATCGGCAACAGCCTTCACAATCATTTGTTTTAGGTGCACAGTGAGATTCCCCCAGTGCATGCCAGGTAAGCCACACCAGACAGTGCAGAGCCGTGCTGCTCTAGTCGCACCTCATGGGAGTCATTGTTAGTCTCTTCGTTTACCCACGCCTTGATGATTTTATCAAGTTGACATATAGGGGACTGGGCAGAGATCACATTGCATCAGCATGGTCAAAAGTCCTCGCAATGCTTTGTTTTAAATGGACAGTCAGATTCTCCCGGTCCATACCAGTTGAAGCGCAACGGAAAGTACAAAGCGGCACAGCTCAATCCACACTGCAAGGGAGTCATTCTTACTCCTGTCTTTTATCCACGCTTTTTTTTCATTTTTTCACTTCGACATTTAGAGCACTGTGCAGAAATCACACTGCGTCAGCATGCTCAACGGCCCCCAGAATGGTTTGTTTTATTTGGACAGTGGATTCTGTCAGTCCGTGCCAGTTCATTCGCACCAGACCGCGCAAGGGCTGCACTGCGCTAGCCGCACCTAAAGGGTGTCATAGTTACTCCTGTCGTTTATCCAGCCCTTTCCTTAATTTATTTATTTCACGTTTAAAGCACTAGGCAGAAATCAAATTGCGTCGGCATGGTCAACGGCCCTCGCAATCATTTGTTTTAAATGGACAGTCGGATTACCCCGATCTATCCGAGTTGAAGCGCACCAGGCAGCGCTAGAGCCGCACTGCTCTAGTCGCAGCTCAAGGGAGTCATTGTTACTCACTTAGCTCCCCCACGCCTTGTTCTATTTCTTCAGGTTGACATTTAGGGCACTGGGCACAAATCACCTTGCATAAAAATGTTCAACCGCCCTCGCAATTATATCTTTTAAAAGCACAGTAAGATTCCCCCTGTGCATTCCAGTTGAACCACACCAGACAGTGCAAAGCAGCACTGTTCTAGCCGCACCTCAAGGGAGTCATTGTTACTAACGTCCTTCACCCACGCTTTGTTCCATTTCCTCACATTGACATTTAGAGCCCTGGGCACAAATCACATTGCGTCAGCATCGTCAAAAGTCCTTGCAATGCTTTGTTTTAAGTGGACAGTCAGTTTCAGCCGGTCCATGCCAGTTGAAGCACAACAGATAGCATAAAGCGCCACTCCTGAATCCACACTGCAAGGGAGTCATTCTTACTCCTGTCCTTTAACCACGCCTTTTTTTCATTTCTGCACGTTGACATTTACAGACCTGGGCAGAAATCACATTGCATCAGCATGGTCAACGGCCCTCAAAATGCATTGTTTTATTTCGAGAGTCGGATTCTCCCGGTCCATGCCAGTTGAAGCGCACCAGGCAGCGCAAGCGCCACACTGCTCTAGCCGCACCTTAAGAGAGCCATTGTTACTCGCTTTGTGTAGCCATGCCTTGTTGCATTTCTTCACGTTGACATTTAGGGCGCTGGGCAGAAGTCACATTACGTCAGCATGATCAAAAGTCTTCGCAAAGCTTTGTTTTAATGGACAGTTGGATTCCACCGGTCCATACCAAATGAAGCACAATGGATAGCACAAAGCGAAACTGCTCAATAAACTCTGCACGGGAGTCATTCTTACTCCTGTCCTTTATACCCACCTTTTTGCATTTCTTCACGTTGACATTTAGAGCACTGGCTCCCAGAATGCTTTGTTTCATTTGGACAGTGAATTCCGCCCGTCCATGCCAGTTGAGGCGTACCATACCGCGCAAGAGCTGCACTGCTCCAGCCGCACCTCACAGGAGTCACTCTTACACCTGTCCTTTATCCAGGCATTTCTTTATTTCATCACTTTGCCGTTTAGAGCACTAGGCAGAAATCACATTGCGTCAGCATGGTGAACGGCCCGCGTAATCATTTGTTTTAAATGGACAGTCGGATTCCCCCGATCTATGCCAGTTGGAGTGCAGCAGACTGCGCAAGAGCTGCACTGCTCTAGTCGCACCTCGAGGGAGTCATTGTTACTCTCATCGCATACACACCTTCTTGCATTTCTTCACGTTGACATTAAATAGCACTGGGCAGAAATCACATTGTGTCAGCATCGGCAACAGCCTTCACAATCATTTGTTTTAAGTGCACAGTGAGATTCCCCCGGTGCATGACAGGTAAACCACACCAGACAGTGCAAAGCTGTGCTGCTCTAGTCGCACCTCATGGGAGTCATTGTTAGTCTCTTCGTTTACCCACGCCTTGTTGATTTTATCAAGTTGACATATAGGGGACTGGGCAGAAATCACATTGCGTCAGCATGGTCAAAAGTCCCCGCAATGCTTTGTTTTAAATGGACAGTCGGATTCCCCCGGTCTATACCAGTTGAAGCGCAATGGAAAGTGCAAAGCGGCACAACTGAATGCACACTGCAAGGGAGTCATTCTTACTCATGTCGTTTATCCACACCTTTTTTCATTTTTTCACTTTGACATTTAGAGCACTGTGCAGAAATCACACTGCGTCAGCACGGTCAACGGCCCCCAAAATGCTTTGTTCTATTTGGGCATTTTATTTTACAGGAGGTATTCAGAGACATGGATTGGGAACAATTGGGGATAAAAGTTAATCGAGAATAGCTTGGTAACTCGCGATTCGCTGATGACATTGCCTTGCTTAGTACCTCAGGGGACCAATTGCAATGCATGTTCAGTGACCTGGATAGGCAACGCAGAAGAGTGGGTCTAAAAATTAATCTGCAGGAAACTAAAGTAATGCTTAACAGTCTCCGAAGAAAACCGCAATTTACAATAGGCAGCGAGGCACTGGAAGTCGTAAGGGAATACACCAACTTAGGTCAGGTAGTGACAGCGCATGCGGATCATACGACAGAAATATTCAGAAGAACAAGAATGGGCTGGGGTGCGTTTGGCAGGCATTCTCAGATGATGAATAGCAGGTTGCCGTTATCCCCTCAAGAGGAAAGTATATAATACCTGTGTCTTACCAGCACTCACCTATGGGGCAGAAACCTTGAGGCTTACGAAAAGGGTTCTGCTCATATTGAGGACGACACAACGAGCTATGGAAAGAAGAATGATAGGTGTAACGTTCAAGGATAAGAAAAGAGCAGATTGGGTGAGGGAACAAACGCGACTTAATGACATCTTAGTTGAAATCAAGAAAAAGAAAGGGGCATGGGCAGGATACGCAATGAGGAGGGAAGATAACCGATGGTCATTGAGGGTTACGGAATGGATTTCAAGGGAAGAGAAGCTTTGCAGAGGGCGGCAGAAAGTTAGGCGGGCGCATGAGATTCAGAAGTTTGCGGGGACGACATGGCCACACTTAGTACATGATCGGGGTTGTTGGAGATGTATGGGAGAGGCCTTTGCCCTGCAGTAGGCGTAACCAGGCTGATGCTGATGATGATTCCGCCGGTCCATGCCAGTTGAGGCACACAAGACCACGCAAGAGCCGCACTGCGATAGCCGCACCACAAGGGAGTCATTGTGACTCCTGTAGTTTATCCATGCCTTTTTTATTTACTTCAGTTTCACGTTTAGAGCACTGGGCAGAAATCACATTGCGTCAGCATGGCCGACGGCCCTCGCAATCATTTGTTTTAAATGGACAGTCGGATTCCCCCGATCTATGCCAGCTGGAGTGCAGCAGACTGTGCAAAAGCTGCACTGCTCTAGTCGCACCTCAAGGGAGTCATTGTTACTCTCACCGCTTACACACACCTTCTTGCATTTCTTCACGTTGACATTAAATAGCACTGGGCAGAAATCACATAGTGTCAGCATCGGCAACAGCCTTCACAATCATTTGTTTTAAGTGCACAGTGAGATTCCCCCGGTGCATGCCAGGTAAGCCACACCAGACAGTGCAGAGCCGTGCAGCTCTAGTCGCACCTCATGGGAGTCATTGTTAGTCTCTTCGTTTACCCACGCCTTGATGATTTTATCAAGTTGACATATAGGGGACTGGGCAGAGATCACATTGCATCAGCATGGTCAAAAGTCCTCGCAATGCTTTGTTTTAAATGGGCAGTCAGATTCTCCCGGTCCATACCAGTTGAAGCGCAACGGAAAGTGCAAAGCGGCACAGCTCAATCCACACTGCCAGGGAGTCATTCTTACTCCTGTCTTTTATCCACGCTTTTTTTTTCATTTTTTCACTTCGACATTTAGAGCACTGTGCAGAAATCACACTGCGTCAGCATGCTCAACGGCCCCCAGAATGGTTTGTTTTATTTGGACAGTGGATTCTGTCAGTCCATGCCAGTTCATTCGCACCAGACCGCGCAAGAGCTGCACTGCGCTAGCCGCACCTAAAGGGTGTCATAGTTACTCCTGTCGTTTATCCAGCCCTTTCCTTAATTTATTTATTTCACGTTTAAAGCACTAGGCAGAAATCAAATTGCGTCAGCATGGTCAACGGCCCTCGCAATCATTTGTTTTAAATGGACAGTCGGATTACCCCGATCTATCCCAGTTGAAGCGCACCAGGCAGCGCTAGAGCCGCACTGCTCTAGTCGCAGCTCAAGGGAGTCATTGTTACTCACTTAGCTCCCCCACGCCTTGATCTATTTCTTCAGGTTGACATTTAGGGCACTGGGCACAAATCACCTTGCATAAAAATGGTCAACCGCCCTCGCAATTATATCTTTTAAAAGCACAGTAAGATTCCCCCTGTGCATTCCAGTTGAACCACACCAGACAGTGCAAAGCAGCACTGTTCTAGCCGCACCTTAAGGGAGTCATTGTTACTAACGTCCTTCACCCACGCTTTGTTCCATTTCCTCACATTGACATTTAGAGCCCTGGGCACAAATCACATTGCGTCAGCATCGTCAAAAGTCCTTGCAATGCTTTGTTTTAAGTGGACAGTCAGTTTCAGCCGGTCCATGCCAGTTGATGCACAACAGATAGCATAAAGCGCCACTCCTGAATCCACACTGCAAGGGAGTCATTCTTACTCCTGTCGTTTAACCACGCCTTTTTTTCATTTCTGCACGTTGACATTTACAGACCTGGGCTGAAATCACATTGCGTCAGCATGGTCAACGGCCCTCAAAATGCATTGTTTTATTTGGAGAGTCGGATTCTCCCGGTCCATGCCAGTTGAAGCGCACCAGGCAGCGCAAGCGCCACACTGCTCTAGCCGCACCTCAAGAGAGCCATTGTTACTCGCTTTGTGTAGCCATGCCTTGTTGCATTTCTTCACGTTGACATTTAGGGCGCTGGGCAGAAGTCACATTACGTCAGCATGATCAAAAGTCTTCGCAAAGCTTTGTTTTAATGGACAGTTGGATTCCACCGGTCCATACCAAATGAAGCACAATGGATAGCACAAAGCGAAACTGCTCAATAAACTCTGCACGGGAGTCATTCTTACTCCTGTCCTTTATACCCACCTTTTTGCATTTCTTCACGTTGACATTTAGAGCACTGGCTCCCAGAATGCTTTGTTTCATTTGGACAGTGAATTCCGCCCGTCCATGCCAGTTGAGGCGTACCATACCGCGCAAGAGCTGCACTGCTCCAGCCGCACCTCACAGGAGTCACTCTTACACCTGTCCTTTATCCAGGCATTTCTTTATTTCATCACTTTGCCGTTTAGAGCACTAGGCAGAAATCACATTGCGTCAGCATGGTGAACGGCCCGCGTAATCATTTGTTTTAAATGGACAGTCGGATTCCCCCGATCTATGCCAGTTGGAGTGCAGCAGACTGCGCAAGAGCCGCACTGCTCTAGTCGCACCTCGAGGGAGTCATTGTTACTCTCATCGCATACACACCTTGTTGCATTTCTTCACGTTGACATTAAATAGCACTGGGCAGAAATCACATTGTGTCAGCATCGGCAACAGCCTTCACAATCATTTTTTTTAAGTTCACAGTGAGATTCCCCCGGTGCATGACAGGTAAACCACACCAGACAGTGCAAAGCTGTGCTGCTCTAGTCGCACCTCATGGGAGTCATTGTTAGTCCCTTCGTTTACCCACGCCTTGTTGATTTTATCAAGTTGACATATAGGGGACTGGGCAGAAATCACATTGCGTCAGCATAGTCAAAAGTCCCCGCAATGCTTTGTTTTAAATGGACAGTCGGATTCCCCCGGTCTATACCAGTTGAAGCGCAATGGAAAGTGCAAAGCGGCACAGCTGAATGCACACTGCAAGGGAGTCATTCTTACTCATGTCGTTTATCCACACCTTTTTTTCATTTTTTCACTTTGACATTTAGAGCACTGTGTAGAAATCACACTGCGTCAGCACGGTCAACGGCCCCCAAAATGCTTTGTTTTATTTGGGCATTTTATTTTACAGGAGGTATTCAGAGACATGGATTGGGAAGAATTGGGGATAAAAGTTAATCGAGAATAGCTTGGTAACTCGCGATTCGCTGATGACATTGCCTTGCTTAGTACCTCAGGGGACCAATTGCAATGCATGTTCAGTGACCTGGATAGGCAAAGCAGAAGAGTGGGTCTAAAAATTAATCTGCAGGAAACTAAAGTAATGCTTAACAGTCTCCGAAGAAAACCGCAATTTACAATAGGCAGCGAGGCACTGGAAGTCGTAAGGGAATACATCAACTTAGGGCAGGTCGTGACAGCGGATGCGGATCATGAGACAGAAATATTCAGAAGAACAAGAATGGGCTGGGGTGCGTTTGGCAGGCATTCTCAGATGATGATTAGCAGGTTGCCATTATCCCCTCCAGAGGAAAGTATATAATACCTGTGTCTTACCAGCACTCACCTATGGGGCAGAAACCTTGAGGCTTACGAAAAGGGTTCTGCTCATATTGAGGACGACACAACGAGCTATGGAAAGAAGAATGATAGGTGTAACGTTCAAGGATAAGAAAAGAGCAGATTGGGTGAGGGAACAAACGCGACTTAATGACATCTTAGTTGAAATCAAGAAAAAGAAAGGGGCATGGGCAGGATACGCAATGAGGAGGGAAGATAACCGATGGTCATTGAGGGTTACGGAATGGATTCCAAGGGAAGAGAAGCTTAGCAGAGGGCGGCAGAAAGTTAGGCGGGCGCATGAGATTCAGAAGTTTGCGGGGACGACATGGCCACACTTAGTACATGATCGGGGTTGTTGGAGATGTATGGGAGAGGCCTTTGCCCTGCAGTAGGCGTAACCAGGCTGATGCTGATGATGATTCCGCCGGTCCATGCCAGTTGAGGCACACAAGACCACGCAAGAGCCGCACTGCGATAGCCGCACCACAAGGGAGTCATTGTGACTCCTGTAGTTTATCCATGCCTTTTTTTATTTACTTCAGTTTCACGTTTAGAGCACTGGGCAGAAATCACATTGCGTCAGCATGGCCGACGGCCCTCGCAATCATTTGTTTTAAATGGACAGTCGGATTCCCCCGATCTATGCCAGCTGGAGTGCAGCAGACTGTGCAAAAGCTGCACTGCTCTAGTCGCACCTCAAGGGAGTCATTGTTACTCTCACCGCTTACACACACCTTCTTGCATTTCTTCACGTTGACATTAAATAGCACTGGGCAGAAATCACATAGTGTCAGCATCGGCAACAGCCTTCACAATCATTTGTTTTAGGTGCACAGTGAGATTCCCCCAGTGCATGCCAGGTAAGCCACACCAGACAGTGCAGAGCCGTGCTGCTCTAGTCGCACCTCATGGGAGTCATTGTTAGTCTCTTCGTTTACCCACGCCTTGATGATTTTATCAAGTTGACATATAGGGGACTGGGCAGAGATCACATTGCATCAGCATGGTCAAAAGTCCTCGCAATGCTTTGTTTTAAATGGACAGTCAGATTCTCCCGGTCCATACCAGTTGAAGCGCAACGGAAAGTGCAAAGCGGCACAGCTCAATCCACACTGCAAGGGAGTCATTCTTACTCCTGTCTTTTATCCACGCTTTTTTTTCATTTTTTCACTTCGACATTTAGAGCACTGTGCAGAAATCACACTGCGTCAGCATGCTCAACGGCCCCCAGAATGGTTTGTTTTATTTGGACAGTGGATTCTGTCAGTCCGTGCCAGTTCATTCGCACCAGACCGCGCAAGAGCTGCACTGCGCTAGCCGCACCTAAAGGGTGTCATAGTTACTCCTGTCGTTTATCCAGCCCTTTCCTTAATTTATTTATTTCACGTTTAAAGCACTAGGCAGAAATCAAATTGCGTCGGCATGGTCAACGGCCCTCGCAATCATTTGTTTTAAATGGACAGTCGGATTACCCCGATCTATCCCAGTTGAAGCGCACCAGGCAGCGCTAGAGCCGCACTGCTCTAGTCGCAGCTCAAGGGAGTCATTGTTACTCACTTAGCTCCCCCACGCCTTGTTCTATTTCTTCAGGTTGACATTTAGGGCACTGGGCACAAATCACCTTGCATAAAAATGGTCAACCGCCCTCGCAATTATATCTTTTAAAAGCACAGTAAGATTCCCCCTGTGCATTCCAGTTGAACCACACCAGACAGTGCAAAGCAGCACTGTTCTAGCCGCACCTCAAGGGAGTCATTGTTACTAACGTCCTTCACCCACGCTTTGTTCCATTTCCTCACATTGACATTTAGAGCCCTGGGCACAAATCACATTGCGTCAGCATCGTCAAAAGTCCTTGCAATGCTTTGTTTTAAGTGGACAGTCAGTTTCAGCCGGTCCATGCCAGTTGAAGCACAACAGATAGCATAAAGCGCCACTCCTGAATCCACACTGCAAGGGAGTCATTCTTACTCCTGTCCTTTAACCACGGCTTTTTTTTCATTTCTGCACGTTGACATTTACAGACCTGGGCAGAAATCACATTGCATCAGCATGGTCAACGGCCCTCAAAATGCATTGTTTTATTTCGAGAGTCGGATTCTCCCGGTCCATGCCAGTTGAAGCGCACCAGGCAGCGCAAGCGCCACACTGCTCTAGCCGCACCTTAAGAGAGCCATTGTTACTCGCTTTGTGTAGCCATGCCTTGTTGCATTTCTTCACGTTGACATTTAGGGCGCTGGGCAGAAGTCACATTACGTCAGCATGATCAAAAGTCTTCGCAAAGCTTTGTTTTAATGGACAGTTGGATTCCACCGGTCCATACCAAATGAAGCACAATGGATAGCACAAAGCGAAACTGCTCAATAAACTCTGCACGGGAGTCATTCTTACTCCTGTCCTTTATACCCACCTTTTTGCATTTCTTCACGTTGACATTTAGAGCACTGGCTCCCAGAATGCTTTGTTTCATTTGGACAGTGAATTCCGCCCGTCCATGCCAGTTGAGGCGTACCATACCGCGCAAGAGCTGCACTGCTGCAGCCGCACCTCACAGGAGTCACTCTTACACCTGTCCTTTATCCAGGCATTTCTTTATTTCATCACTTTGCCGTTTAGAGCACTAGGCAGAAATCACATTGCGTCAGCATGGTGAACGGCCCGCGTAATCATTTGTTTTAAATGGACAGTCGGATTCCCCCGATCTATGCCAGTTGGAGTGCAGCAGACTGCGCAAGAGCTGCACTGCTCTAGTCGCACCTCGAGGGAGTCATTGTTACTCTCATCGCATACACACCTTCTTGCATTTCTTCACGTTGACATTAAATAGCACTGGGCAGAAATCACATTGTGTCAGCATCGGCAACAGCCTTCACAATCATTTGTTTTAAGTGCACAGTGAGATTCCCCCGGTGCATGACAGGTAAACCACACCAGACAGTGCAAAGCTGTGCTGCTCTAGTCGCACCTCATGGGAGTCATTGTTAGTCTCTTCGTTTACCCACGCCTTGTTGATTTTATCAAGTTGACATATAGGGGACTGGGCAGAAATCACATTGCGTCAGCATGGTCAAAAGTCCCCGCAATGCTTTGTTTTAAATGGACAGTCGGATTCCCCCGGTCTATACCAGTTGAAGCGCAATGGAAAGTGCAAAGCGGCACAACTGAATGCACACTGCAAGGGAGTCATTCTTACTCATGTCGTTTATCCACACCTTTTTTCATTTTTTCACTTTGACATTTAGAGCACTGTGCAGAAATCACACTGCGTCAGCACGGTCAACGGCCCCCAAAATGCTTTGTTCTATTTGGGCATTTTATTTTACAGGAGGTATTCAGAGACATGGATTGGGAACAATTGGGGATAAAAGTTAATCGAGAATAGCTTGGTAACTCGCGATTCGCTGATGACATTGCCTTGCTTAGTACCTCAGGGGACCAATTGCAATGCATGTTCAGTGACCTGGATAGGCAACGCAGAAGAGTGGGTCTAAAAATTAATCTGCAGGAAACTAAAGTAATGCTTAACAGTCTCCGAAGAAAACCGCAATTTACAATAGGCAGCGAGGCACTGGAAGTCGTAAGGGAATACACCAACTTAGGTCAGGTAGTGACAGCGCATGCGGATCATAAGACAGAAATATTCAGAAGAACAAGAATGGGCTGGGGTGCGTTTGGCAGGCATTCTCAGATGATGAATAGCAGGTTGCCGTTATCCCCTCAAGAGGAAAGTATATAATACCTGTGTCTTACCAGCACTCACCTATGGGGCAGAAACCTTGAGGCTTACGAAAAGGGTTCTGCTCATATTGAGGACGACACAACGAGCTATGGAAAGAAGAATGATAGGTGTAACGTTCAAGGATAAGAAAAGAGCAGATTGGGTGAGGGAACAAACGCGACTTAATGACATCTTAGTTGAAATCAAGAAAAAGAAAGGGGCATGGGCAGGATACGCAATGAGGAGGGAAGATAACCGATGGTCATTGAGGGTTACGGAATGGATTCCAAGGGAAGAGAAGCTTTGCAGAGGGCGGCAGAAAGTTAGGCGGGCGCATGAGATTCAGAAGTTTGCGGGGACGACATGGCCACACTTAGTACATGATCGGGGTTGTTGGAGATGTATGGGAGAGGCCTTTGCCCTGCAGTAGGCGTAACCAGGCTGATGCTGATGATGATTCCGCCGGTCCATGCCAGTTGAGGCACACAAGACCACGCAAGAGCCGCACTGCGATAGCCGCACCACAAGGGAGTCATTGTGACTCCTGTAGTTTATCCATGCCTTTTTTATTTACTTCAGTTTCACGTTTAGAGCACTGGGCAGAAATCACATTGCGTCAGCATGGCCGACGGCCCTCGCAATCATTTGTTTTAAATGGACAGTCGGATTCCCCCGATCTATGCCAGCTGGAGTGCAGCAGACTGTGCAAAAGCTGCACTGCTCTAGTCGCACCTCAAGGGAGTCATTGTTACTCTCACCGCTTACACACACCTTCTTGCATTTCTTCACGTTGACATTAAATAGCACTGGGCAGAAATCACATAGTGTCAGCATCGGCAACAGCCTTCACAATCATTTGTTTTAAGTGCACAGTGAGATTCCCCCGGTGCATGCCAGGTAAGCCACACCAGACAGTGCAGAGCCGTGCAGCTCTAGTCGCACCTCATGGGAGTCATTGTTAGTCTCTTCGTTTACCCACGCCTTGATGATTTTATCAAGTTGACATATAGGGGACTGGGCAGAGATCACATTGCATCAGCATGGTCAAAAGTCCTCGCAATGCTTTGTTTTAAATGGGCAGTCAGATTCTCCCGGTCCATACCAGTTGAAGCGCAACGGAAAGTGCAAAGCGGCACAGCTCAATCCACACTGCCAGGGAGTCATTCTTACTCCTGTCTTTTATCCACGCTTTTTTTTCATTTTTTCACTTCGACATTTAGAGCACTGTGCAGAAATCACACTGCGTCAGCATGCTCAACGGCCCCCAGAATGGTTTGTTTTATTTGGACAGTGGATTCTGTCAGTCCATGCCAGTTCATTCGCACCAGACCGCGCAAGAGCTGCACTGCGCTAGCCGCACCTAAAGGGTGTCATAGTTACTCCTGTCGTTTATCCAGCCCTTTCCTTAATTTATTTATTTCACGTTTAAAGCACTAGGCAGAAATCAAATTGCGTCAGCATGGTCAACGGCCCTCGCAATCATTTGTTTTAAATGGACAGTCGGATTACCCCGATCTATCCCAGTTGAAGCGCACCAGGCAGCGCTAGAGCCGCACTGCTCTAGTCGCAGCTCAAGGGAGTCATTGTTACTCACTTAGCTCCCCCACGCCTTGATCTATTTCTTCAGGTTGACATTTAGGGCACTGGGCACAAATAACCTTGCATAAAAATGGTCAACCGCCCTCGCAATTATATCTTTTAAAAGCACAGTAAGATTCCCCCTGTGCATTCCAGTTGAACCACACCAGACAGTGCAAAGCAGCACTGTTCTAGCCGCACCTTAAGGGAGTCATTGTTACTAACGTCCTTCACCCACGCTTTGTTCCATTTCCTCACATTGACATTTAGAGCCCTGGGCACAAATCACATTGCGTCAGCATCGTCAAAAGTCCTTGCAATGCTTTGTTTTAAGTGGACAGTCAGTTTCAGCCGGTCCATGCCAGTTGATGCACAACAGATAGCATAAAGCGCCACTCCTGAATCCACACTGCAAGGGAGTCATTCTTACTCCTGTCGTTTAACCACGCCTTTTTTTCATTTCTGCACGTTGACATTTACAGACCTGGGCTGAAATCACATTGCGTCAGCATGGTCAACGGCCCTCAAAATGCATTGTTTTATTTGGAGAGTCGGATTCTCCCGGTCCATGCCAGTTGAAGCGCACCAGGCAGCGCAAGCGCCACACTGCTCTAGCCGCACCTCAAGAGAGCCATTGTTACTCGCTTTGTTTAGCCATGCCTTGTTGCATTTCTTCACGTTGACATTTAGAGCGCTGGGCAGAAGTCACATTACGTCAGCATGATCAAAAGTCTTCGCAAAGCTTTGTTTTAATGGACAGTTGGATTCCACCGGTCCATACCAAATGAAGCACAATGGATAGCACAAAGCGAAACTGCTCAATAAACTCTGCACGGGAGTCATTCTTACTCCTGTCCTTTATACCCACCTTTTTGCATTTCTTCACGTTGACATTTAGAGCACTGGCTCCCAGAATGCTTTGTTTCATTTGGACAGTGAATTCCGCCCGTCCATGCCAGTTGAGGCGTACCATACCGCGCAAGAGCTGCACTGCTCCAGCCGCACCTCACAGGAGTCACTCTTACACCTGTCCTTTATCCAGGCATTTCTTTATTTCATCACTTTGCCGTTTAGAGCACTAGGCAGAAATCACATTGCGTCAGCATCGGCAACAGCCTTCACAATCATTTGTTTTAAGTGCACAGTGAGATTCCCCCGGTGCATGCCAGGTAAGCCACACCAGACAGTGCAGAGCCGTGCTGCTCTAGTCGCACCTCATGGGAGTCATTGTTAGTCTCTTCGTTTACCCTCGCCTTGCTGATTTTATCAAGTTGACATATAGGGGACTGGGCAGAGATCACATTGCATCAGCATGGTCAAAAGTCCTCGCAATGCTTTGTTTTAAATGGACAGTCAGATTCTCCCGGTCCATACCAGTTGAAGCGCAACGGAAAGTGCAAAGCGGCACAGCTCAATCCACACTGCAAGGGAGTCATTCTTACTCCTGTCTTTTATCCACGCTTTTTTTTCATTTTTTCACTTCGACATTTAGAGCACTGTGCAGAAACCACACTGCGTCAGCATGCTCAACGGCCCCCAGAATGGTTTGTTTTATTTGGACAGTGGATTCTGTCAGTCCATGCCAGTTCATTCGCACCAGACCGCGCAAGAGCTGTACTGCGCTAGCCGCACCTAAAGGGTGTCATAGTTACTCCTGTCGTTTATCCAGCCCTTTCCTTAATTTATTTATTTCACGTTTAAAGCACTAGGCAGAAATCAAATTGCGTCAGCATGGTCAACGGCCCTCGCAATCATTTGTTTTAAATGGACAGTCGGATTACCCCGATCTATCCCAGTTGAAGCGCACCAGGCAGCGCTAGAGCCGCACTGCTCTAGCCGCAGCTCAAGGGAGTCATTGTTACTCACTTAGCTCCCCCACGCCTTGTTCTATTTCTTCAGGTTGACATTTAGGGCACTGGGCACAAATCACCTTGCATAAAAATGGTCAACCGCCCTCGCAATTATATCTTTTAAAAGCACAGTAAGATTCCCCCTGTGCATTCCAGTTGAACCACACCAGACAGTGCAAAGCAGCACTGTTCTAGCCGCACCTCATGGGAGTCATTGTTACTAACGTCCTTCACCCACGCTTTGTTCCATTTCCTCACATTGACATTTAGAGCCCTGGGCACAAATCACATTGCGTCAGCATCGTCAAAAGTCCTTGCAATGCTTTGTTTTAAGTGGACAGTCAGTTTCAGCTGGTCCATACCAGTTGAAGCACAACAGATAGCATAAAGCGCCACTCCTGAATCCACACTGCAAGGGAGTCATTCTTACTCCTGTCGTTTAACCACGCCTTTTTTTCATTTCTGCACGTTGACATTTACAGACCTGGGCAGAAATCACATTGCGTCAGCATGGTCAACGGCCCTCAAAATGCATTGTTTTATTTGGAGAGTCGGATTCTCCCGGTCCATGCCAGTTGAAGCGCACCAGGCAGCGCAAGCGCCACACTGCTCTAGCCGCACCTCAAGAGGGCCATTGTTACTCGCTTTGTGTAGCCATGCCTTGTTGCATTTCTTCACGTTGACATTTAGAGCGCTGGGCAGAAGTCACATTACGTCAGCATGATCAAAAGTCTTCGCAAAGCTTTGTTTTAATGGACAGTTGGATTCCACCGGTCCATACCAAATGAAGCACAATGGATAGCACAAAGCGAAACTGCTCAATAAACTCTGCACGGGAGTCATTCTTACTCCTGTCCTTTATACCCACCTTTTTGCATTTCTTCACGTTGACATTTAGAGCACTGGCTCCCAGAATGCTTTGTTTCATTTGGACAGTGAATTCCGCCCGTCCATGCCAGTTGAGGCGTACCATACCGCGCAAGAGCTGCACTGCTCCAGCCGCACCTCACAGGAGTCACTCTTACACCTGTCCTTTATCCAGGCATTTCTTTATTTCATCACTTTGCCGTTTAGAGCACTAGGCAGAAATCACATTGCGTCAGCATGGTGAACGGCCCGCGTAATCATTTGTTTTAAATGGACAGTCGGATTCCCCCGATCTATGCCAGTTGGAGTGCAGCAGACTGCGCAAGAGCCGCACTGCTCTAGTCGCACCTCGAGGGAGTCATTGTTACTCTCATCGCATACACACCTTGTTGCATTTCTTCACGTTGACATTAAATAGCACTGGGCAGAAATCACATTGTGTCAGCATCGGCAACAGCCTTCACAATCATTTTTTTTAAGTTCACAGTGAGATTCCCCCGGTGCATGACAGGTAAACCACACCAGACAGTGCAAAGCTGTGCTGCTCTAGTCGCACCTCATGGGAGTCATTGTTAGTCCCTTCGTTTACCCACGCCTTGTTGATTTTATCAAGTTGACATATAGGGGACTGGGCAGAAATCACATTGCGTCAGCATAGTCAAAAGTCCCCGCAATGCTTTGTTTTAAATGGACAGTCGGATTCCCCCGGTCTATACCAGTTGAAGCGCAATGGAAAGTGCAAAGCGGCACAGCTGAATGCACACTGCAAGGGAGTCATTCTTACTCATGTCGTTTATCCACACCTTTTTTTTCATTTTTTCACTTTGACATTTAGAGCACTGTGTAGAAATCACACTGCGTCAGCACGGTCAACGGCCCCCAAAATGCTTTGTTTTATTTGGGCATTTTATTTTACAGGAGGTATTCAGAGACATGGATTGGGAAGAATTGGGGATAAAAGTTAATCGAGAATAGCTTGGTAACTCGCGATTCGCTGATGACATTGCCTTGCTTAGTACCTCAGGGGACCAATTGCAATGCATGTTCAGTGACCTGGATAGGCAAAGCAGAAGAGTGGGTCTAAAAATTAATCTGCAGGAAACTAAAGTAATGCTTAACAGTCTCCGAAGAAAACCGCAATTTACAATAGGCAGCGAGGCACTGGAAGTCGTAAGGGAATACATCAAATTAGGGCAGGTAGTGACAGCGGATGCGGATCATGAGACAGAAATATTCAGAAGAACAAGAATGGGCTGGGGTGCGTTTGGCAGGCATTCTCAGATGATGATTAGCAGGTTGCCATTATCCCCTCCAGAGGAAAGTATATAATACCTGTGTCTTACCAGCACTCACCTATGGGGCAGAAACCTTGAGGCTTACGAAAAGGGTTCTGCTCATATTGAGGACGACACAACGAGCTATGGAAAGAAGAATGATAGGTGTAACGTTCAAGGATAAGAAAAGAGCAGATTGGGTGAGGGAACAAACGCGACTTAATGACATCTTAGTTGAAATCAAGAAAAAGAAAGGGGCATGGGCAGGATACGCAATGAGGAGGGAAGATAACCGATGGTCATTGAGGGTTACGGAATGGATTCCAAGGGAAGAGAAGCTTAGCAGAGGGCGGCAGAAAGTTAGGCGGGCGCATGAGATTCAGAAGTTTGCGGGGACGACATGGCCACACTTAGTACATGATCGGGGTTGTTGGAGATGTATGGGAGAGGCCTTTGCCCTGCAGTAGGCGTAACCAGGCTGATGCTGATGATGATTCCGCCGGTCCATGCCAGTTGAGGCACACAAAACCACGCAAGAGCCGCACTGCGATAGCCGCACCACAAGGGAGTCATTGTGACTCCTGTAGTTTATCCATGCCTTTTTTTATTTACTTCAGTTTCACGTTTAGAGCACTGGGCAGAAATCACATTGCGTCAGCATGGCCGACGGCCCTCGCAATCATTTGTTTTAAATGGACAGTCGGATTCCCCCGATCTATGCCAGCTGGAGTGCAGCAGACTGTGCAAAAGCTGCACTGCTCTAGTCGCACCTCAAGGGAGTCATTGTTACTCTCACCGCTTACACACACCTTCTTGCATTTCTTCACGTTGACATTAAATAGCACTGGGCAGAAATCACATAGTGTCAGCATCGGCAACAGCCTTCACAATCATTTGTTTTAAGTGCACAGTGAGATTCCCCCAGTGCATGCCAGGTAAGCCACACCAGACCGTGCAGAGCCGTGCTGCTCTAGTCGCACCTCATGGGAGTCATTGTTAGTCTCTTCGTTTACCCACGCCTTGATGATTTTATCAAGTTGACATATAGGGGACTGGGCAGAGATCACATTGCATCAGCATGGTCAAAAGTCCTCGCAATGCTTTGTTTTAAATGGACAGTCAGATTCTCCCGGTCCATACCAGTTGAAGCGCAACGGAAAGTGCAAAGCGGCACAGCTCAATCCACACTCCAAGGGAGTCATTCTTACTCCTGTCTTTTATCCGCGCTTTTTTTTCATTTTTTCACTTCGACATTTAGAGCACTGTGCAGAAATCACACTGCGTCAGCATGCTCAACGGCCCCCAGAATGGTTTGTTTTATTTGGACAGTGGATTCTGTCAGTCCGTGCCAGTTCATTCGCACCAGACCGCGCAAGAGCTCCACTGCGCTAGCCGCACCTAAAGGGTGTCATAGTTACTCCTGTCGTTTATCCAGCCCTTTCCTTAATTTATTTATTTCACGTTTAAAGCACTAGGCAGAAATTAAATTGCGTCGGCATGGTCAACGGCCCTCGCAATCATTTGTTTTAAATGGACAGTCGGATTACCCCGATCTATCCCAGTTGAAGCGCACCAGGCAGCGCTAGAGCCGCACTGCTCTAGTCGCAGCTCAAGGGAGTCATTGTTACTCACTTAGCTCCCCCACGCCTTGTTCTATTTCTTCAGGTTGACATTTAGGGCACTGGGCACAAATCACCTTGCATAAAAATGGTCAACCGCCCTCGCAATTATATCTTTTAAAAGCACAGTAAGATTCCCCCTGTGCATTCCAGTTGAACCACACCAGACAGTGCAAAGCAGCACTGTTCTAGCCGCACCTCAAGGGAGTCATTGTTACTAACGTCCTTCACCCACGCTTTGTTCCATTTCCTCACATTGACATTTAGAGCCCTGGGCACAAATCACATTGCGTCAGCATCGTCAAAAGTCCTTGCAATGCTTTGTTTTAAGTGGACAGTCAGTTTCAGCCGGTCCATGCCAGTTGAAGCACAACAGATAGCATAAAGCGCCACTCCTGAATCCACACTGCAAGGGAGTCATTCTTACTCCTGTCCTTTAACCACGCCTTTTTTTTTCATTTCTGCACGTTGACATTTACAGACCTGGGCAGAAATCACATTGCGTCAGCATGGTCAACGGCCCTCAAAATGCATTGTTTTATTTCGAGAGTCGGATTCTCCCGGTCAATGCCAGTTGAAGCGCACCAGGCAGCGCAAGCGCCACACTGCTCTAGCCGCACCTTAAGAGAGCCATTGTTACTCGCTTTGTGTAGCCATGCCTTGTTGCATTTCTTCACGTTGACATTTAGGGCGCTGGGCAGAAGTCACATTACGTCAGCATGATCAAAAGTCTTCGCAAAGCTTTGTTTTAATGGACAGTTGGATTCCACCGGTCCATACCAAATGAAGCACAATGGATAGCACAAAGCGAAACTGCTCAATAAACTCTGCACGGGAGTCATTCTTACTCCTGTCCTTTATACCCACCTTTTTGCATTTCTTCACGTTGACATTTAGAGCACTGGCTCCCAGAATGCTTTGTTTCATTTGGACAGTGAATTCCGCCCGTCCATGCCAGTTGAGGCGTACCATACCGCGCAAGAGCTGCACTGCTCCAGCCGCACCTCACAGGAGTCACTCTTACACCTGTCCTTTATCCAGGCATTTCTTTATTTCATCACTTTGCCGTTTAGAGCACTAGGCAGAAATCACATTGCGTCAGCATCGGCAACAGCCTTCACAATCATTTGTTTTAAGTGCACAGTGAGATTCCCCCGATGCATGCCAGGTAAGCCACACCAGACAGTGCAGAGCCGTGCTGCTCTAGTCGCACCTCATGGGAGTCATTGTTAGTCTCTTCGTTTACCCACGCCTTGATGATTTTATCAAGTTGACATATAGGGGACTGGGCAGAGATCACATTGTATCAGCATGGTCAAAAGTCCTCGCAATGCTTTGTTTTAAATGGACAGTCAGATTCTCCCGGTCCATACCAGTTGAAGCGCAACGGAAAGTGCAAAGCGGCACAGCTCAATCCACACTGCAAGGGAGTCATTCTTACTCCTGTCTTTTATCCACGCTATTTTTTTCATTTTTTCACTTCGACATTTAGAGCACTGTGCAGAAATCACACTGCGTCAGCATGCTCAACGGCCCCCAGAATGGTTTGTTTTATTTGGACAGTGGATTCTGTCAGTCCGTGCCAGTTCATTCGCACCAGACCGCGCAAGAGCTGCACTGCGCTAGCCGCACCTAAAGGGTGTCATAGTTACTCCTGTCGTTTATCCAGCCCTTCCCTTAATTTATTTATTTCACGTTTAAAGCACTAGGCAGAAATCAAATTGCGTCGGCATGGTCAACGGCCCTCGCAATCATTTGTTTTAAATGGACAGTCGGATTACCCCGATCTATCCCAGTTGAAGCGCACCAGGCAGCGCTAGAGCCGCACTGCTCTAGTCGCAGCTCAAGGGAGTCATTGTTACTCACTTAGCTCCCCCACGCCTTGTTCTATTTCTTCAGGTTGACATTTAGGGCACTGGGCACAAATCACCTTGCATAAAAATGGTCAACCGCCCTCGCAATTATATCTTTTAAAAGCACAGTAAGATTCCCCCTGTGCATTCCAGTTGAACCACACCAGACAGTGCAAAGCAGCACTGTTCTAGCCGCACCTCAAGGGAGTCATTGTTACTAACGTCCTTCACCCACGCTTTGTTCCATTTCCTCACATTGACATTTAGAGCCCTGGGCACAAATCACATTGCGTCAGCATCGTCAAAAGTCCTTGCAATGCTTTGTTTTAAGTGGACAGTCAGTTTCAGCCGGTCCATGCCAGTTGAAGCACAACAGATAGCATAAAGCGCCACTCCTGAATCCACACTGCAAGGGAGTCATTCTTACTCCTGTCCTGTAACCACGCCTTTTTTTTCATTTCTGCACGTTGACATTTACAGACCTGGGCAGAAATCACATTGCGTCAGCATGGTCAACGGCCCTCAAAATGCATTGTTTTATTTCGAGAGTCGGATTCTCCCGGTCCATGCCAGTTGAAGCGCACCAGGCAGCGCAAGCGCCACACTGCTCTAGCCGCACCTTAAGAGAGCCATTGTTACTCGCTTTGTGTAGCCATGCCTTGTTGCATTTCTTCACGTTGACATTTAGGGCGCTGGGCAGAAGTCACATTACGTCAGCATGATCAAAAGTCTTCGCAAAGCTTTGTTTTAATGGACAGTTGGATTCCACCGGTCCATACCAAATGAAGCACAATGGATAGCACAAAGCGAAACTGCTCAATAAACTCTGCACGGGAGTCATTCTTACTCCTGTCCTTTATACCCACCTTTTTGCATTTCTTCACGTTGACATTTAGAGCACTGGCTCCCAGAATGCTTTGTTTCATTTGGACAGTGAATTCCGCCCGTCCATGCCAGTTGAGGCGTACCATACCGCGCAAGAGCTGCACTGCTCCAGCCGCACCTCACAGGAGTCACTCTTACACCTGTCCTTTATCCAGGCATTTCTTTATTTCATCACTTTGCCGTTTAGAGCACTAGGCAGAAATCACATTGCGTCAGCATCGGCAACAGCCTTCACAATCATTTGTTTTAAGTGCACAGTGAGATTCCCCCGATGCATGCCAGGTAAGCCACACCAGACAGTGCAGAGCCGTGCTGCTCTAGTCGCACCTCATGGGAGTCATTGTTAGTCTCTTCGTTTACCCACGCCTTGATGATTTTATCAAGTTGACATATAGGGGACTGGGCAGAGATCACATTGCATCAGCATGGTCAAAAGTCCTCGCAATGCTTTGTTTTAAATGGACAGTCAGATTCTCCCGGTCCATACCAGTTGAAGCGCAACGGAAAGTGCAAAGCGGCACAGCTCAATCCACACTGCAAGGGAGTCATTCTTACTCCTGTCTTTTATCCACGCTATTTTTTTCATTTTTTCACTTCGACATTTAGAGCACTGTGCAGAAATCACACTGCGTCAGCATGCTCAACGGCCCCCAGAATGGTTTGTTTTATTTGGACAGTGGATTCTGTCAGTCCGTGCCAGTTCATTCGCACCAGACCGCGCAAGAGCTGCACTGCGCTAGCCGCACCTAAAGGGTGTCATAGTTACTCCTGTCGTTTATCCAGCCCTTTCCTTAATTTATTTATTTCACGTTTAAAGCACTAGGCAGAAATCAAATTGCGTCGGCATGGTCAACGGC
Source organism: Dermacentor albipictus (assembly GCF_038994185.2). NCBI lineage: Eukaryota > Metazoa > Arthropoda > Arachnida > Ixodida > Ixodidae > Dermacentor > Dermacentor albipictus. The sequence continues at coordinate 368,407 of NW_027225603.1, forward strand.
CCTCGCAATCATTTGTTTTAAATGGACAGTCGGATTACCCCGATCTATCCCAGTTGAAGCGCACCAGGCAGCGCTAGAGCCGCACTGCTCTAGTCGCAGCTCAAGGGAGTCATTGTTACTCACTTAGCTCCCCCACGCCTTGTTCTATTTCTTCAGGTTGACATTTAGGGCACTGGGCACAAATCACCTTGCATAAAAATGGTCAACCGCCCTCGCAATTATATCTTTTAAAAGCACAGTAAGATTCCCCCTGTGCATTCCAGTTGAACCACACCAGACAGTGCAAAGCAGCACTGTTCTAGCCGCACCTCAAGGGAGTCATTGTTACTAACGTCCTTCACCCACGCTTTGTTCCATTTCCTCACATTGACATTTAGAGCCCTGGGCACAAATCACATTGCGTCAGCATCGTCAAAAGTCCTTGCAATGCTTTGTTTTAAGTGGACAGTCAGTTTCAGCCGGTCCATGCCAGTTGAAGCACAACAGATAGCATAAAGCGCCACTCCTGAATCCACACTGCAAGGGAGTCATTCTTACTCCTGTCCTTTAACCACGCCTTTTTTTTCATTTCTGCACGTTGACATTTACAGACCTGGGCAGAAATCACATTGCGTCAGCATGGTCAACGGCCCTCAAAATGCATTGTTTTATTTCGAGAGTCGGATTCTCCCGGTCCATGCCAGTTGAAGCGCACCAGGCAGCGCAAGCGCCACACTGCTCTAGCCGCACCTTAAGAGAGCCATTGTTACTCGCTTTGTGTAGCCATGCCTTGTTGCATTTCTTCACGTTGACATTTACGGCGCTGGGCAGAAGTCACATTACGTCAGCATGATCAAAAGTCTTCGCAAAGCTTTGTTTTAATGGACAGTTGGATTCCACCGGTCCATACCAAATGAAGCACAATGGATAGCACAAAGCGAAACTGCTCAATAAACTCTGCACGGGAGTCATTCTTACTCCTGTCCTTTATACCCACCTTTTTGCATTTCTTCACGTTGACATTTAGAGCACTGGCTCCCAGAATGCTTTGTTTCATTTGGACAGTGAATTCCGCCCGTCCATGCCAGTTGAGGCGTACCATACCGCGCAAGAGCTGCACTGCTCCAGCCGCACCTCACAGGAGTCACTCTTACACCTGTCCTTTATCCAGGCATTTCTTTATTTCATCACTTTGCCGTTTAGAGCACTAGGCAGAAATCACATTGCGTCAGCATCGGCAACAGCCTTCACAATCATTTGTTTTAAGTGCACAGTGAGATTCCCCCGGTGCATGCCAGGTAAGCCACACCAGACAGTGCAGAGCCGTGCTGCTCTAGTCGCACCTCATGGGAGTCATTGTTAGTCTCTTCGTTTACCCACGCCTTGATGATTTTATCAAGTTGACATATAGGGGACTGGGCAGAGATCACATTGCATCAGCATGGTCAAAAGTCCTCGCAATGCTTTGTTTTAAATGGACAGTCAGATTCTCCCGGTCCATACCAGTTGAAGCGCAACGGAAAGTGCAAAGCGGCACAGCTCAATCCACACTCCAAGGGAGTCATTCTTACTCCTGTCTTTTATCCACGCTTTCTTTTTCATTTTTTCAATTCGACATTTAGAGCACTGTGCAGAAATCACACTGCGTCAGCATGCTCAACGGCCCCCAGAATGGTTTGTTTTATTTGGACAGTGGATTCTGTCAGTCCGTGCCAGTTCATTCGCACCAGACCGCGCAAGAGCTGCACTGCGCTAGCCGCACCTAAAGGGTGTCATAGTTACTCCTGTCGTTTATCCAGCCCTTTCCTTAATTTATTTATTTCACGTTTAAAGCACTAGGCAGAAATCAAATTGCGTCGGCATGGTCAACGGCCCTCGCAATCATTTGTTTTAAATGGACAGTCAGATTACCCCGATCTATCCCAGTTGAAGCGCACCAGGCAGCGCTAGAGCCGCACTGCTCTAGTCGCAGCTCAAGGGAGTCATTGTTACTCACTTAGCTCCCCCACGCCTTGTTCTATTTCTTCAGGTTGACATTTAGGGCACTGGGCACAAATCACCTTGCATAAAAATGGTCAACCGCCCTCGCAATTATATCTTTTAAAAGCACAGTAAGATTCCCCCTGTGCATTCCAGTTGAACCACACCAGACAGTGCAAAGCAGCACTGTTCTAGCCGCACCTCAAGGGAGTCATTGTTACTAACGTCCTTCACCCAAGCTTTGTTCCATTTCCTCACATTGACATTTAGAGCCCTGGGCACAAATCACATTGCGTCAGCATCGTCAAAAGTCCTTGCAATGCTTTGTTTTAAGTGGACAGTCAGTTTCAGCCGGTCCATGCCAGTTGAAGCACAACAGATAGCATAAAGCGCCACTCCTGAATCCACACTGCAAGGGAGTCATTCTTACTCCTGTCCATTAACCACGCCTTTTTTTTTCATTTCTGCACGTTGACATTTACAGACCTGGGCAGAAATCACATTGCGTCAGCATGGTCAACGGCCCTCAAAATGCATTGTTTTATTTCGAGAGTCGGATTCTCCCGGTCCATGCCAGTTGAAGCGCACCAGGCAGCGCAAGCGCCACACTGCTCTAGCCGCACCTTAAGAGAGCCATTGTTACTCGCTTTGTGTAGCCATGCCTTGTTGCATTTCTTCACGTTGACATTTAGGGCGCTGGGCAGAAGTCACATTACGTCAGCATGATCAAAAGTCTTCGCAAAGCTTTGTTTTAATGGACAGTTGGATTCCACCGGTCCATACCAAATGAAGCACAATGGATAGCACAAAGCGAAACTGCTCAATAAACTCTGCACGGGAGTCATTCTTACTCCTGTCCTTTATACCCACCTTTTTGCATTTCTTCACGTTGACATTTAGAGCACTGGCTCCCAGAATGCTTTGTTTCATTTGGACAGTGAATTCCGCCCGTCCATGCCAGTTGAGGCGTACCATACCGCGCAAGAGCTGCACTGCTCCAGCCGCACCTCACAGGAGTCACTCTTACACCTGTCCTTTATCCAGGCATTTCTTTATTTCATCACTTTGCCGTTTATAGCACTAGGCAGAAATCACATTGCGTCAGCATGGTGAACGGCCCGCGCAATTATTTGTTTTAAATGGACAGTCGGATTCCCCCGATCTATGCCAGTTGGAGTGCAGCAGACTGCGCAAGAGCCGCACTGCTCTAGTCGCACCTCGCGGGAGTCATTGTTACTCTCATCGCATTCACACCTTCTTGCATTTCTTCACGTTGACATTAAGTAGCACTGGGCAGAAATCACATAGTGTCAGCATCGGCAATAGCCTTCACAATCGTTTGTTTTAAGTGCACAGTGAGATTCCCGCGGTGCATGCCAGGTAAGCCACACCAGACAGTGCATACCTGTGCTGCTCTAGTCGCACCTCATGGGAGTCATTGTTAGTCTCTTCGTTTACCCACGCCTTGTTGAATTTTATCAAGTCGACATATAGGGGACTGGGCAGAAATCACATTGCGTCAGCGTGGTCAAAAGTCCCCGCAATGCTTTGTTTTAAATGGACAGTCGGATTCCCCCGGTCTATACCAGTTCAAGCGCAATGGAAAGTGCAAAGCGGCACAGCTGAATGCACACTGCAAGGGAGTCATTCTTACTCCTGTCGTTTACCCACGCCTTTTTTTCATTTCTGCACGTTGACATTTACAGACCTGGGCAGAAATCACATTGCGTCAGCATGGTCAACGGCCCTCAAAATGCATTGTTTTATTTGGAGAGTCGGATTCTCCCGGTCCATGCCAGTTGAAGCGCACCAGGCAGCGCAAGCGCCACACTGCTCTAGCCGCACCTCAAGAGAGCGATTGTTACTCGCTTTGTGTAGCCATGCCTTGTTGCATTTCTTCACGTTGACATTTAGAGCGCTTGGCAGAAGTCACATTACGTCAGCATGATCAAAAGTCTTCGCAAAGCTTTGTTTTAATGGACAGTTGGATTCCACCGGTCCATACCAAATGAAGCACAATGGATAGCACAAAGCGAAACTGCTCAATAAACTCTGCACGGGAGTCATTCTTACTCCTGTCCTTTATACCCACCTTTTTGCATTTCTTCACGTTGACATTTAGAGCACTGGCTCCCAGAATGCGTTGTTTCATTTGGACAGTGAATTCCGCCCGTCCATGCCAGTTGAGGCGTACCATACCGCGCAAGAGCTGCACTGCTCCAGCCGCACCTCACAGGAGTCACTGTTACACCTGTCCTTTATCCAGGCATTTCTTTATTTCATCACTTTGCCGTTTAGAGCACTAGGCAGAAGTCACATTGCGTCAGCATCGGCAACGGCCTTCACAATCATTTGTTTTAAGTGCACAGTGAGATTCCCCCGGTGCATGCCAGGTAAGCCACACCAGACAGTGCAGAGCCGTGCTGCTCTAGTCGCACCTCATGGGAGTCATTGTTAGTCTCTTCGTTTACCCTCGCCTTGTTGATTTTATCAAGTTGACATATAGGGGACTGGGCAGAGATCACATTGCATCAGCATGGTCAAAAGTCCTCGCAATGCTTTGTTTTAAATGGACAGTCAGATTCTCCCGGTCCATACCAGTTGAAGCGCAACGGAAAGTGCAAAGCGGCACAGCTCAATCCACACTGCAAGGGAGTCATTCTTACTCCTGTCTTTTATCCACGCTTTTTTTTTCATTTTTTCACTTCGACATTTAGAGCACTGTGCAGAAATCACACTGCGTCAGCATGCTCAACGGCCCCCAGAATGGTTTGTTTTATTTGGACAGTGGATTCTGTCAGTCCATGCCAGTTCATTCGCACCAGACCGCGCAAGAGCTGCACTGCGCTAGCCGCACCTAAAGGGTGTCATAGTTACTCCTGTCGTTTATCCAGCCCTTTCCTTAATTTATTTATTTCACGTTTAAAGCACTAGGCAGAAATCAAATTGCGTCAGCATGGTCAACGGCCCTCGCAATCATTTGTTTTAAATGGACAGTCGGATTACCCCGATCTATCCCAGTTGAAGTGCACCAGGCAGCGCTAGAGCCGCACTGCTCTAGTCGCAGCTCAAGGGAGTCATTGTTACTCACTTAGCTACCCCACGCCTTGTTCTATTTCTTCAGGTTGACATTTAGGGCACTGGGAACAAATCACCTTGCATAAAAATGGTCAACCGCCCTCGCAATTATATCTTTTAAAAGCACAGTAAGATTCCCCCTGTGCATTCCAGTTGAACCACACCAGACAGTGCAAAGCAGCACTGTTCTAGCCGCACCTTAAGGGAGTCATTGTTACTAACGTCCTTCACCCACGCTTTGTTCCATTTCCTCACATTGACATTTAGAGCCCTGGGCACAAATCACATTGCGTCAGCATCGTCAAAAGTCCTTGCAATGCTTTGTTTTAAGTGGACAGTCAGTTTCAGCCGGTCCATGCCAGTTGATGCACAACAGATAGCATAAAGCGCCACTCCTGAATCCACACTGCAAGGGAGTCATTCTTACTCCTGTCGTTTAACCACGCCTTTTTTTCATTTCTGCACGTTGACATTTACAGACCTGGGCAGAAATCACATTGCGTCAGCATGGTCAACGGCCCTCAAAATGCATTGTTTTATTTGGAGAGTCGGATTCTCCCGGTCCATGCCAGTTGAAGCGCACCAGGCAGCGCAAGCGCCACACTGCTCTAGCCGCACCTCAAGAGGGCCATTGTTACTCGCTTTGTGTAGCCATGCCTTGTTGCATTTCTTCACGTTGACATTTAGAGCGCTGGGCAGAAGTCACATTACGTCAGCATGATCAAAAGTCTTCGCAAAGCTTTGTTTTAATGGACAGTTGGATTCCACCGGTCCATACCAAATGAAGCACAGTGGATAGCACAAAGCGAAACTGCTCAATAAACTCTGCACGGGAGTCATACTTACTCCTGTCCTTTATACCCACCTTTTTGCATTTCTTCACGATGACATTTAGAGCACTGGCTCCCAGAATGCTTTGTTTCATTTGGACAGTGAATTCCGCCCGTCCATGCCAGTTGAGGCGTACCATACCGCGCAAGAGCTGCACTGCTCCAGCCGCACCTCACAGGAGTCACTCTTACACCTGTCCTTTATCCAGGCATTTCTTTATTTCATCACTTTGCCGTTTAGAGCACTAGGCAGAAATCACATTGCGTCAGCATGGTGAACGGCCCGCGTAATCATTTGTTTTAAATGGATAGTCGGATTCCCCCGATCTATGCCAGTTGGAGTGCAGCAGACTGCGCAAGAGCCGCACTGCTCTAGTCGCACCTTGAGGGAGTCATTGTTACTCTCATCGCATACACACCTTCTTGCATTTCTTCACGTTGACATTAAATAGCACTGGGCAGAAATCACATTGTGTCAGCATCGGCAACAGCCTTCACAATCATTTGTTTTAAGTGCACAGTGAGATTCCCCCGGTGCATGACAGGTAAACCACACCAGACCGTGCAAAGCTGTGCTGCTCTAGTCGCACCTCATGGGAGTCATTGTTAGTCCCTTCGTTTACCCACGCCTTGTTGATTTTATCAAGTTGACATGTAGGGGACTGGGCAGAAATCACATTGCATCAGCATGGTCAAAAGTCCCCGCAATGCTTTGTTTTAAATGGACAGTCGGATTCCCCCGGTCTATACCAGTTGAAGCGCAATGGAAAGTGCAAAGCGGCACAGCTGAATGCACACTGCAAGGGAGTCATTCTTACTCATGTCGTTTATCCACACCTTTTTTTTCATTTTTTCACTTTGACATTTAGAGCACTGTGCAGAAATCACACTGCGTCAGCACGGTCAACGGCCCCCAAAATGCTTTGTTTTATTTGGGCATTTTATTTTACAGGAGGTATTCAGAGACATGGATTGGGAAGAATTGGGGATAAAAGTTAATCGAGAATAGCTTGGTAACTCGCGATTCGCTGATGACATTGCCTTGCTTAGTACCTCAGGGGACCAATTGCAATGCATGTTCACTGACCTGGATAGGCAAAGCAGAAGAGTGGGTCTAAAAATTAATCTGCAGGAAACTAAAGTAATGCTTAACAGTCTCGGAAGAAAACAGCAATTTACAATTGGCAGCGAGGCACTAGAAGTCGTAAGGGATTACATCAACTTAGGGCAGGTAGTGACAGCGGATGCGGATCATGAGACAGAAATATTCAGAAGAACAAGAATGGGCTGGGGTGGGTTTGGCAGGCATTCTCAGATGATGATTAGCAGGTTGCCATTATCCCCTCAAGAGGAAAGTATATAATACCTGTCTTACCAGTACTCACCTATGGGGCAGAAACCTGGAGGCTTACGAAATAGGTTCTGCTCAAATTGAGGACGACGCAACGAGCTATGGAAAGAAGAATGATCGGTGTAACGTTAAAGGATAAGAAAAGAGCAGATTGGGTGAGGGAACAAACGCGAGTTAATGACATCTTAGTTGAAATCAAGAAAAAGAAATGGGCATGGGCAGTATACGAAATGAGGAGGGAAGATAACCGATGGTCATTAAGGGTTACGGAATGGATTCCAAGGGAAGGGAAGCTTAGCAGAGGGCGGCAGAAAGTTAGGCGGGCGCATGAGATTAAGAAGTTTGCAGGGACGACATGGCCACACATAGTACATGATCGGGGTTGTTGGAGATGTACGGGAGAGGCCTTTGCCCTGCAGTAGGCGTAACCAGGCTGATGCTGATGATGATTCCGCCGGTCCATGCCAGTTGAGGCACACAAGACCACGCAAGAGCCGCACTGCGATAGCTGCACCACAAGGGAGTCATTGTGACTCCTGTAGTTTATCCATGCCTTTTTTTATTTACTTCAGTTTCACGTTTAGAGCACTGGGCAGAAATCACATTGCGTCAGCATGGTCGACGGCCCTCGCAATCATTTGTTTTAAATGGACAGTCGGATTCCCCCGATCTATGCCAGCTGGAGTGCAGCAGACTGTGCAAAAGCTGCACTGTTCTAGCCGCACCTCAAGGGAGTCATTGTTACTCTCATAGCTTACACACACCTTCTTGCATTTCTTCACGTTGACATTAAATAGCAAGGGGCAGAAATCACATTGTGTCAGCATCGGCAACAGCCTTCACAATCATTTGTTTTAAGTGCACAGTGAGATTCCCCCGGTGCATGCCAGGTAAGCCTCACCAGACAGTGCAGAGCCGTGCTGCTCTAGTCGCACCTCATGGGAGTCATTGTTAGTCTCTTCGTTTACCCACGCCTTGTTGATTTTATCAAGTTGACATATAGGGGACTGGGCAGAGATCACATTGCATCAGCATGGTCAAAAGTCCTCGCAATGCTTTGTTTTCAATGGACAGTCAGATTCTCCCGGTCCATACCAGTTGAAGCGCAACGGAAAGTGCAAAGCGGCACAGCTCAATCCACACTGCAAGGGAGTCATTCTTACTCCTGTCTTTTATCCACGCTTTTTTTTTCATTTTTTCACTTCGACATTTAGAGCACTGTGCAGAAATCACACTGCGTCAGCATGCTCAACGGCCCCCAGAATGGTTTGTTTTATTTGGACAGTGGATTCTGTCAGTCCATGCCAGTTCATTCGCACCAGACCGCGCAAGAGCTGTACTGCGCTAGCCACACCTAAAGGGTGTCATAGTTACTCCTGTCGTTTATCCAGCCCTTTCCTTAATTTATTTATTTCACGTTTAAAGCACTAGGCAGAAATCAAATTGCGTCAGCATGGTCAACGGCCCTCGCAATCATTTGTTTTAAATGGACAGTCGGATTACCCCGATCTATCCCAGTTGAAGCGCACCAGGCAGCGCTAGAGCCGCACTGCTCTAGTCGCAGCTCAAGGGAGTCATTGTTACTCACTTAACTACCCCACGCCTTGTTCTATTTCTTCAGGTTGACATTTAGGGCACTGGGCACAAATCACCTTGCATAAAAATGGTCAACCGCCCTCGCAATTATATCTCTTAAAAGCACAGTAAGATTCCCCCTGTGCATTCCAGTTGAACCACACCAGACAGTGCAAAGCAGCACTGTTCTAGCCGCACCTCAAGGGAGTCATTGTTACTAACGTCCTTCACTCACGCTTTGTTCCATTTCCTCACATTGACATTTAGAGCCCTGGGCACAAATCACATTGCGTCAGCATCGTCAAAATCCTTGCAATGCTTTGTTTTAAGTGGACAGTCAGTTTCAGCTGGTCCATGCCAGTTGAAGCACAACAGATAGCATAAAGCGCCACTCCTGAATCCACACTGCAAGGGAGTCATTCTTACTCCTGTCGTTTAACCACGCCTTTTTTTCATTTCTGCACGTTGACATTTACAGACCTGGGCAGAAATCACATTGCGTCAGCATGGTCAACGGCCCTCAAAATGCATTGTTTTATTTGGAGAGTCGGATTCTCCCGGTCCATGCCAGTTGAAGCGCACCAGGCAGCGCAAGCGCCACACTGCTCTAGCCGCACCTCAAGAGAGCCATTGTTACTCGCTTTGTGTAGCCATGCCTTGTTGAATTTCTTCACGTTGACATTTAGAGCGCTGGGCAGAAGTCACATTACGTCAGCATGATCAAAAGTCTTCGCAAAGCTTTGTTTTAATGGACAGTTGGATTCCACCGGTCCATACCAAATGAAGCACAATGGATAGCACAAAGCGAAACTGCTCAATAAACTCTGCACGGGAGTCATTCTTACTCCTGTCCTTTACACCCACCTTTTTGCATTTCTTCACGTTGACATTTAGAGCACTGGCTCCCAGAATGCTTTGTTTCATTTGGACAGTGAATTCCGCCCGTCCATGCCAGTTGAGGCGTACCATACCGCGCAAGAGCTGCACTGCTCCAGCCGCACCTCACAGGAGTCACTCTTACACCTGTGCTTTATCCAGGCATTTCTTTATTTCATCACTTTGCCGTTTAGAGCACTAGGCAGAAATCACATTGCGTCAGCATGGTGAACGGCCCGCGTAATCATTTGTTTTAAATGGACAGTCGGATTCCCCCGATCTATGCCAGTTGGAGTGCAGCAGACTGCGCAAGAGCCGCACTGCTCTAGTCGCACCTCGAGGGAGTCATTGTTACTCTCATCGCATACACACCTTCTTGCATTTCTTCACGTTGACATTAAATAGCACTGGTCAGAAATCACATTGTGTCAGCATCGGCAACAGCCTTCACAATCATTTGTTTTAAGTGCACAGTGAGATTCCCCCGGTGCATGACAGGTAAACCACACCAGACAGTGCAAAGCTGTGCTGCTCTAGTCGCACCTCATGGGAGTCATTGTTAGTCCCTTCGTTTACCCACGCCTTGTTGATTTTATCAAGTTGGCATATAGGGGACTGGGCAGAAATCACATTGCGTCAGCATGGTCAAAAGTCCCCGCAATGCTTTGTTTTAAATGGACAGTCGGATTCCCCCGGTCTATACCAGTTGAAGCGCAATGGAAAGTCCAAAGCGGCACAGCTGAATGCACACTGCAAGGGAGTCATTCTTACTCATGTCGTTTATCCACACCTTTTTTTCATTTTTTCACTTTGACATTTAGAGCACTGTGCAGAAATCACACTGCGTCAGCACGGTCAACGGCCCCCAAAATGCTTTGTTTTATTTGGGCATTTTATTTTACAGGAGGTATTCAGAGACATGGATTGGGAAGAATTGGGGATAAAAGTTAATCGAGAATAGCTTGGTAACTCGCGATTCGCTGATGACATTGCCTTGCTTAGTACCTCAGGGGACCAATTGCAATGCATGTTCAGTGACCTGGATAGGCAAAGCAGAAGAGTGGGTCTAAAAATTAATCTGCAGGAAACTAAAGTAATGCTTAACAGTCTCCGAAGAAAACCGCAATTTACAATAGGCAGCGAGGCACTGGAAGTCGTAAGGGAATACACCAACTTAGGTCAGGTAGTGACAGCGGATGCGGATCATAAGACAGAAATATTCAGAAGAACAAGAATGGGCTGGGGTGCGTTTGGCAGGCATTCTCAGATGATGAATAGCAGGTTGCCGTTATCCCCTCAAGAGGAAAGTATATAATACCTGTGTCTTACCAGCACTCACCTATGGAGCAGAAACCTTGAGGCTTACGAAAAGGGTTCTGCTCATATTGAGGACGACACAACGAGCTATGGAAAGAAGAATGATAGGTGTAACGTTCAAGGATAAGAAAAGAGCAGATTGGGTGAGGGAACAAACGCGACTTAATGACATCTTAGTTGAAATCAAGAAAAAGAAAGGGGCATGGGCAGGATACGCAATGAGGAGGGAAGATAACCGATGGTCATTGAGGGTTACGGAATGGATTCCAAGGGAAGAGGAGCTTAGCAGAGGGCGGCAGAAAGTTAGGCGGGCGCATGAGATTCAGAAGTTTGCAGGGACGACATGGCCACACTTAGTACATGATCGGGGTTGTTGGAGATGTATGGGAGAGGCCTTTGCCCTGCAGTAGGCGTAACCAGGCCTATGCTGATAATGATTCCGCCGGTCCATGCCAGTTGAGGCGCACAAGACCACGCAATAGCCGCACTGCGATAGCCGCACCCCGAGGGAGTCATTGTTACTCCTGTCGTTTATCCGTCCTTTTTTTTAATTACTTCACTTTGACGTTTAGAGCACTGGGCAGAAATCACATTCCGTCAGCATGGTCGACGGCGCTCACAATCATTTGTTTTAATTGGACAGTCGGATTCCCCCGATCTATGCCAGCTGGAGTGCAGCAGACTGTGCAAATGCTGCGCTGCTCTAGTCACACCTCAAGGGTGTCATTGTTACTCTCATCGCTTACACACACCTTTTTTGCATTTCTTCACGTTGACATTAAATAGCACTGGGCAGAAATCACATTGTGTCAGCATGGTCAACGGCCTTCGCAATCATTTCTTTTCATGGCAGAGTTAGATTCCCCCGTTGCATGCCAGGTAAACCACACCAGACAGTGCAAAGCCGCGCTACTCTAGTCCCACCTCATGGGAGTCATTGTTAGTCTCTTCGTTTACCCTCGCCTTGTTGCATTTTATCACGTTGACATTTAGGGGACTGGGCAGAGATCACATTGCATCAGCATGGTCAAAAGTCCTCGCAATGCTTTGTTTTAAATGGACAGTCAGATTCTCCCGGTCCATACCAGTTGAAGCGCAACGGAAAGTGCAAAGCGGCACAGCTCAATCCACACTGCAAGGGAGTCATTCTTACTCCTGTCTTTTATCCACGCTTTTTTTTCATTTTTTCACTTCGACATTTAGAGCACTGTGCAGAAATCACACTGCGTCAGCATGCTCAACGGCCCCCAGAATGGTTTGTTTTATTTGGACAGTGGATTCTGTCAGTCCATGCCAGTTCATTCGCACCAGACCGCGCAAGAGCTGTACTGCGCTAGCCGCACCTAAAGGGTGTCATAGTTACTCCTGTCGTTTATCCAGCCCTTTCCTTAATTTATTTATTTCACGTTTAAAGCACTAGGCAGAAATCAAATTGCGTCAGCATGGTCAACGGCCCTCGCAATCATTTGTTTTAAATGGACAGTCGGATTATCCCAATCTATCCCAGTTGAAGCGCACCAGGCAGCGCTAGAGCCGCACTGCTCTAGTCGCAGCTCAAGGGAGTCATTGTTACTCACTTAACTACCCCACGCCTTGTTCTATTTCTTCAGGTTGACATTTAGGGCACTGGGCACAAATCACCTTGCATAAAAATGGTCAACCGCCCTCGCAATTATATCTTTTAAAAGCACAGTAAGATTCCCCCTGTGCATTCCAGTTGAACCACACCAGACAGTGCAAAGCAGCACTGTTCTAGCCGCACCTTAAGGGAGTCATTGTTACTAACGTCCTTCACCCACGCTTTGTTCCATTTCCTCACATTGACAATTAGAGCCCTGGGCACAAATCACATTGCGTCAGCATCGTCAAAAGTCCTTGCAATGCTTTGTTTTAAGTGGACAGTCAGTTTCAGCCGGTCCATGCCAGTTGATGCACAACAGATAGCATAAAGCGCCACTCCTGAATCCACACTGCAAGGGAGTCATTCTTACTCCTGTCGTTTAACCACGCCTTTTTTTCATTTCTGCACGTTGACATTTACAGACCTGGGCAGAAATCACATTGCGTCAGCATGGTCAACGGCCCTCAAAATGCATTGTTTTATTTGGAGAGTCCGATTCTCCCGGTCCATGCCAGTTGAAGCGCACCAGGCAGCGCAAGCGCCACACTGCTCTAGCCGCACCTCAAGAGAGCCATTGTTACTCGCTTTGTGTAGCCATGCCTTGTTGCATTTCTTCATGTTGACATTTAGAGCGCTGGGCAGAAGTCACATTACGTCAGCATGATCAAAAGTCTTCGCAAAGCTTTGTTTTATTGGACAGTTGGATTCCACCGGTCCATACCAAATGAAGCACAATGGATAGCACAAAGCGAAACTGCTCAATAAACTCTGCACGGGAGTCATTCTTACTCCTGTCCTTTATACCCACCTTTTTGCATTTCTTCACGTTGACATTTAGAGCACTGGCTCCCAGAATGCTTTGTTTCATTTGGACAGTGAATTCCGCCCGTCCATGCCAGTTGAGGCGTACCATACCGCGCAAGAGCTGCACTGCTCCAGCCGCACCTCACAGGAGTCACTCTTACACCTGTCCTTTATCCAGGCATTTCTTTATTTCATCACTTTGCCGTTTAGAGCACTAGGCAGAAATCACATTGCGTCAGCATGGTGAACGGCCCGCGTAATCATTTGTTTTAAATGGACAGTCGGATTCCCCCGATCTATGCCAGTTGGAGTGCAGCAGACTGCGCAAGAGCCGCACTGCTCTAGTCGCACCTCGAAGGGAGTCATTGTTACTCTCATCGCATACACACCTTCTTGCATTTCTTCACGTTGACATTAAATAGCACTGGGCAGAAATCACATTGTGTCAGCATCGGCAACAGCCTTCACAATCATTTGTTTTAAGTGCACAGTGAGATTCCCCCGGTGCATGACAGGTAAACCACACCAGACAGTGCAAAGCTGTGCTGCTCTAGTCGCACCTTATGGGAGTCATTGTTAGTCTCTTCGTTTACCTACGCCTTGTTGATTTTATCAAGTTGACATATAGGGGACTGGGCAGAAATCACATTGCGTCAGCATGGTCAAAAGTCCCCGCAATGCTTTGTTTTAAATGGACAGTCGGATTCCCCCGGTCTATACCAGTTGAAGCGCAATGGAAAGTGCAAAGCGGCACAGCTGAATGCACACTGCAAGGGAGTCATTCTTAATCATGTCGTTTATCCACACCTTTTTTTCATTTTTTCACTTTGACATTTAGAGCACTGTGCAGAAATCACACTGCGTCAGCACGGTCAACGGCCCCCAAAATGCTTTCTTTTATTTGGGCATTTTATTTTACAGGAGGTATTCAGAGACATGGATTGGGAAGAATTGGGGATAAAAGTTAATCGAGAATAGCTTGGTAACTCGCGATTCGCTGATGACATTGCCTTGCTTAGTACCTCAGGGGACCAATTGCAATGCATGTTCAGTGACCTGGATAGGCAAAGCAGAAGAGTGGGTCTAAAAATTAATCTGCAGGAAACTAAAGTAATGCTTAACAGTCTCCGAAGAAAACCGCAATTTACAATAGGCAGCGAGGCACTGGAAGTCGTAAGGGAATACACCAACTTAGGTCAGGTAGTGACAGCGGATGCGGATCATAAGACAGAAATATTCAGAAGAACAAGAATGGGCTGGGGTGCGTTTGGCAGGCATTCTCAGATGATGAATAGCAGGTTGCCGTTATCCCCTCAAGAGGAAAGTATATAATACCTGTGTCTTACCAGCACTCACCTATGGGGCAGAAACCTTGAGGCTTACGAAAAGGGTTCTGCTCATATTGAGGACGACACAACGAGCTATGGAAAGAAGAATGATAGGTGTAACGTTCAAGGATAAGAAAAGAGCAGATTGGGTGAGGGAACAAACGCGACTTAATGACATCTTAGTTGAAATCAAGAAAAAGAAAGGGGCATGGGCAGGATACGCAATGAGGAGGGAAGATAACCGATGGTCATTGAGGGTTACGGAATGGATTCCAAGGGAAGAGAAGCTTAGCAGAGGGCGGCAGAAAGTTAGGCGGGCGCATGAGATTCAGAAGTTTGCGGGGACGACATGGCCACACTTAGTACATGATCGGGGTTGTTGGAGATGTATGGGAGAGGCCTTTGCCCTGCAGTAGGCGTAACCAGGCTGATGCTGATGATGATTCCGCCGGGCCATGCCAGTTGAGGCACACAAGACCACGCAAGAGCCGCACTGCGATAGCCGCACCACGAGGGAGTCATTGTTACTCCTGTCGTTTATCCGTCCTTTTTTTTAATTACTTCACTTTGACGTTTAGAGCACTGGGCAGAAATCACATTCCGTCAGCATGGTCGACGGCGCTCACAATCATTTGTTTTAATTGGACAGTCGGATTCCCCCGATCTATGCCAGCTGGAGTGCAGCAGACTGTGCAAATGCTGCGCTGCTCTAGTCACACCTCAAGGGTGTCATTGTTACTCTCATCGCTTACACACACCTTTTTTGCGTTTCTTCACGTTGACATTAAATAGCACTGGGCGGAAATCACATTGTGTCAGCATGGTCAACGGCCTTCGCAATCATTTCTTTTCATGGCAGAGTTAGATTCCCCCGTTGCATGCCAGGTAAACCACACCAGACAGTGCAAAGCCGCGCTACTCTAGTCCCACCTCATGGGAGTCATTGTTAGTCTCTTCGTTTACCCTCGCCTTGTTGCATTTTATCACGTTGACATTTAGGGGACTGGGCAGAGATCACATTACGTCAGCATGATCAAAAGTCTTCGCAAAGCTTTGTTTTAATGGACAGTTGGATTCCACCGGTCCATACCAAATGAAGCACAATGGATAGCACAAAGCGAAACTGCTCAATAAACTCTGCACGGGAGTCATTCTTACTCCTGTCCTTTATACCCACCTTTTTGCATTTCTTCACGTTGACATTTAGAGCACTGGCTCCCAGAATGCTTTGTTTCATTTGGACAGTGAATTCCGCCCGTCCATGCCAGTTGAGGCGTACCATACCGCGCAAGAGCTGCACTGCTCCAGCCGCACCTCACAGGAGTCACTGTTACACCTGTCCTTTATCCAGGCATTCCTTTATTTCATCACTTTGCCGTTTAGAGCACTAGGCAGAAATCACATTGCGTCAGCATCGGCAACAGCCTTCACAATCATTTGTTTTAAGTGCACAGTGAGATTCCCCCGATGCATGCCAGGTAAGCCACACCAGACAGTGCAGAGCCGTGCTGCTCTAGTCGCACCTCATGGGAGTCATTGTTAGTCTCTTCGTTTACCCTCGCCTTGTTGATTTTATCAAGTTGACATATAGGGGACTGGGCAGAGATCACATTGCATCAGCATGGTCAAAAGTCCTCGCAATGCTTTGTTTTAAATGGACAGTCAGATTCTCCCGGTCCATACCAGTTGAAGCGCAACGGAAAGTGCAAAGCGGCACAGCTCAATCCACACTGCAAGGGAGTCATTCTTACTCCTGTCTTTTATCCACGCTTTTTTTTTCATTTTTTCACTTCGACATTTAGAGCACTGTGCAGAAATCACACTGCGTCAGCATGCTCAACGGCCCCCAGAATGGTTTGTTTTATTTGGACAGTGGATTCTGTCAGTCCATGCCCGTTCATTCGCACCAGACCGCGCAAGAGCTGCACTGCGCTAGCCGCACCTAAAGGGTGTCATAGTTACTCCTGTCGTTTATCCAGCCCTTTCCTTAATTTATTTATTTCACGTTTAAAGCACTAGGCAGAAATCAAATTGCGTCAGCATGGTCAACGGCCCTCGCAATCATTTGTTTTAAATGGACAGTCGGATTACCCCGATCTATCCCAGTTGAAGCGCACCAGGCAGCGCTAGAGCCGCACTGCTCTAGCCGCAGCTCAAGGGAGTCATTGTTACTCACTTAGCTCCCCCACGCCTTGTTCTATTTCTTCAGGTTGACATTTAGGGCACTGGCCACAAATCACCTTGCATAAAAATGGTCAACCGCCCTCGCAATTATATCTTTTAAAAGCACAGTAAGATTCCCCCTGTGCATTCCAGTTGAACCACACCAGACAGTGCAAAGCAGCACTGTTCTAGCCGCACCTCAAGGGAGTCATTGTTACTAACGTCCTTCACCCACGCTTTGTTCCATTTCCTCACATTGACATTTAGAGCCCTGGGCACAAATCACATTGCGTCAGCATCGTCAAAAGTCCTTGCAATGCTTTGTTTTAAGTGGACAGTCAGTTTCAGCCGGTCCATGCCAGTTGAAGCACAACAGATAGCATAAAGCGCCTATCCTGAATCCACACTGCAAGGGAGTCATTCTTACTCCTGTCCTTTAACCACGCCTTTTTTTTTTTCATTTCTGCACGTTGACATTTACAGACCTGGGCAGAAATCACATTGCGTCAGCATGGTCAACGGCCCTCAAAATGCATTGTTTTATTTCGAGAGTCGGATTCTCCCGGTCCATGCCAGTTGAAGCGCACCAGGCAGCGCAAGCGCCACACTGCTCTAGCCGCACCTTAAGAGAGCCATTGTTACTCGCTTTGTGTAGCCTTGTTGCATTAATTCACGTTGACATTTAGGGCGCTGGGCAGAAGTCACATTACGTCAGCATGATCAAAAGTCTTCGCAAAGCTTTGTTTTAATGGACAGTTGGATTCCACCGGTCCATACCAAATGAAGCACAATGGATAGCACAAAGCGAAACTGCTCAATAAACTCTGCACGGGAGTCATTCTTACTCCTGTCCTTTATACCCACCTTTTTGCATTTCTTCACGTTGACATTTAGAGCACTGGCTCCCAGAATGCTTTGTTTCATTTGGACAGTGAATTCCGCCCGTCCATGCCAGTTGAGGCGTACCATACCGCGCAAGACCTGCACTGCTCCAGCCGCACCTCACAGGAGTCACTCTTACACCTGTCCTTTATCCAGGCATTTCTTTATTTCATCACTTTGCCGTTTAGAGCACTAGGCAGAAATCACATTGCGTCAGCATGGTGAACGGCCCGCGTAATCATTTGTTTTAAATGGACAGTCGGATTCCTCCGATCTATGCCAGTTGGAGTGCAGCAGACTGCGCAAGAGCCGCACTGCTCTAGTGGCACCTCGAGGGAGTCATTGTTACTCTCATCGCATACACACCTTCTTGCATTTCTTCACGTTGACATTAAATAGCACTGGGCAGAAATCACATTGTGTCAACATCGGCAACAGCCTTCACAATCATTTGTTTTAAGTGCACAGTGAGATTCCCCCGGTGCATGACAGGTAAACCAGACCAGACAGTGCAAAGCTGTACTGCTCTAGTCGCACCTCATGGGAGTCATTGTTAGTCTCTTCGTTTACCCACGCCTTGTTGATTTTATCAAGTTGACATATAGGGGACTGGGCAGAAATCACATTGCGTCAGCATGGTCAAAAGTCCCCGCAATGCTTTGTTTTAAATGGACAGTCGGATTCCCCCGGTCCATGCCAGTTGATGCACAACAGATAGCATAAAGCGCCACTCCTGAATCCACACTGCAAGGGAGTCATTCTTACTCCTGTCGTTTAACCACGCCTTTTTTTCATTTCTGCACGTTGACATTTACAGACCTGGGCAGAAATCACATTGCGTTAGCATGGTCAACGGCCCCCAAAATGCTTTGTTTTATTTGGGCATTTTATTTTACAGGAGGTATTCAGAGACATGGATTGGGAAGATTTGGGGATAAAAGGTAATCGAGAATAGCTTATTAACTCGCGATTCGCTGATGACATTGCCTTCCTTAGTACCTCAGGGGACCAATTGCAATGCATGTTCACTGACCTGGATAGGCAAAGCAGAAGAGTGGGTCTAAAAATTAATCTGCAGGAAACTAAAGTAATGCTTAACAGTCTCGGAAGAAAACAGCAATTTACAATTGGCAGCGAGGCACTAGAAGTCGTAAGGGATTACATCAACTTAGGGCAGGTAGTGACAGCGGATGCGGATCATGAGACAGAAATATTCAGAAGAACAAGAATGGGCTGGGGTGGGTTTGGCAGGCATTCTCAGATGATGATTAGCAGGTTGCCATTATCCCCTCAAGAGGAAAGTATATAATACCTGTGTCTTACCAGTACTCACCTATGGGGCAGAAACCTGGAGGCTTACGAAATAGGTTCTGCTCAAATTGAGGACGACGCAACGAGCTATAGAAAGAAGAATGATAGGTGTAACGTTAAAGGATAAGAAAAGAGCAGATTGGGTGAGGGAACAAACGCGAGTTAATGACATCTTAGTTGAAATCAAGAAAAAGAAATGGGCATGGGCAGGATACGAAATGAGGAGGGAAGATAACCGATGGTCATTAAGGGTTACGGAATGGATTCCAAGGGAAGGGAAGCTTAGCAGAGGGCGGCAGAAAGTTAAGCGGGCGCATGAGATTAAGAAGTTTGCAGGGACGACATGGCCACACATAGTACATGATCGGGGTTGTTGGAGATGTACGGGAGAGGCCTTTGCCCTGCAGTAGGCGTAACCAGGCTGATGCTGATGATGATTCCGCCGGTCCATGCCAGTTGAGGCACACAAGACCACGCAAGAGCCGCACTGCGATAGCCGCACCACAAGGGAGTCATTGTGACTCCTGTAGTTTATCCATGCCTTTTTTTATTTACTTCAGTTTCACGTTTAGAGCACTGGGCAGAAATCACATTGCGTCAGCATGGTCGACGGCCCTCGCAATCATTTGTTTTAAATGGACAGTCGGATTCCCCCGATCTATGCCAGCTGGAGTGCAGCAGACTGTGCAAAAGCTGCACTGTTCTAGTCGCACCTCAAGGGAGTCATTGTTACTCTCATAGCTTACACACACCGTCTTGCATTTCTTCACGTTGACATTAAATAGCACTGGGCAGAAATCACATTGTGTCAGCATCGGCAACAGCCTTCACAATCATTTGTTTTAAGTGCACAGTGAGATTCCCCCGGTGCATGCCAGGTAAGCCACACCAGACAGTGCAGAGCCGTGCTGCTCTAGTCGCACCTCATGGGAGTCATTGTTAGTCTCTTCGTTTACCCACGCCTTGTTGATTTTATCAAGTTGACATATAGGGGACTGGGCAGAGATCACATTGCATCAGCATGGTCAAAAGTCCTCGCAATGCTTTGTTTTCAATGGACAGTCAGATTCTCCCGGTCCATACCAGTTGAAGCGCAACGGAAAGTGCAAAGCGGCACAGCTCAATCCACACTGCAAGGGAGTCATTCTTACTCCTGTCTTTTATCCACGCTTTTTTTTCATTTTTTCACTTCGACATTTAGAGCACTGTGCAGAAATCACACTGCGTCAGCATGCTCAACGGCCCCCAGAATGGTTTGTTTTATTTGGACAGTGGATTCTGTCAGTCCATGCCAGTTCATTCGCACCAGACCGCGCAAGAGCTGTACTGCGCTAGCCGCACCTAAAGGGTGTCATAGTTACTCCTGTCGTTTATCCAGCCCTTTCATTAATTTATTTATTTCACGTTTAAAGCACTAGGCAGAAATCAAATTGCGTCAGCATGGTCAACGGCGCTCGCAATCATTTGTTTTAAATGGACAGTCGGATTACCCCGATCTATCCCAGTTGAAGCGCACCAGGCAGCGCTAGAGCCGCACTGCTCTAGCCGCAGCTCAAGGGAGTCATTGTTACTCACTTAGCTCCCCCACGCCTTGTTCTATTTCTTCAGGTTGACATTTAGGGCACTGGGCACAAATCACCTTGCATAAAAATGGTCAACCGCCCTCGCAATTATATCTTTTAAAAGCACAGTAAGATTCCCCCTGTGCATTCCAGTTGAACCACACCAGACAGTGCAAAGCAGCACTGTTCTAGCCGCACCTCAAGGGAGTCATTGTTACTAACGTCCTTCACTCACGCCTTGTTCCATTTCCTCACATTGACATTTAGAGCCCTGGGCACAAATCACATTGCGTCAGCATCGTCAAAAGTCCTTGCAATGCTTTGTTTTAAGTGGACAGTCAGTTTCAGCCGGTCCATGCCAGTTGAAGCACAACAGATAGCATAAAGCGCCACTCCTGAATCCACACTGCAAGGGAGTCATTCTTACTCCTGTCGTTTAACCACGCCTTTTTTTCATTTCTGCACGTTGACATTTACAGACCTGGGCAGAAATCACATTGCGTCAGCATGGTCAACGGCCCTCAAAATGCATTGTTTTATTTGGAGAGTCGGATTCTCGCGGTCCATGCCAGTTGAAGCGCACCAGGCAGCGCAAGCGCCACACTGCTCTAGCCGCACCTCAAGAGAGCCATTGTTACTCGCTTTGTGTAGCCATGCCTTGTTGCATTTCTTCACGTTGACATTTAGGGCGCTGGGCAGAAGTCACATTACGTCAGCATGATCAAAAGTCTTCGAAAAGCTTTGTTTTAATGGACAGTTGGATTCCACCGGTCCATACCAAATGAAGCACAATGGATAGCACAAAGCGAAACTGCTCAATAAACTCTGCACGGGAGTCATTCTTACTTCTGTCCTTTATACCCACCTTTTTGCATTTCTTCACGTTGACATTTAGAGCACTGGCTCCCAGAATGCTTTGTTTCATTTGGACAGTGAATTCCGCCCGTCCATGCCAGTTGAGGCGTACCATACCGCGCAAGAGCTGCACTGCTCCAGCCGCACCTCACAGGAGTCACTCTTACACCTGTCCTTTATCCAGGCATTTCTTTATTTCATCACTTTGCCGTTTAGAGCACTAGGCAGAAATCACATTGCGTCAGCATGGTGAACGGCCCGCGTAATCATTTGTTTTAAATGGACAGTCGGATTCCCCCGATCTATGCCAGTTGGAGTGCAGCAGACTGCGCAAGAGCCGCACTGCTCTAGTCGCACCTCGAGGGAGTCATTGTTACTCTCATCGCATACACACCGTCTTGCATTTCTTCACGTTGACATTAAATAGCACTGGGCAGAAATCACATTGTGTCAGCATCGGCAACAGCCTTCACAATCATTTGTTTTAAGTGCACAGTGAGATTCCCCCGGTGCATGACAGGTAAACCACACCAGACAGTGCAAAGCTGTGCTGCTCTAGTCGCACCTCATGGGAGTCATTGTTAGTCCCTTCGTTTACCCACGCCTTGTTGATTTTATCAAGTTGACATATAGGGGACTGGGCAGAAATCACATTGCGTCAGCATGGTCAAAAGTCCCCGCAATGCTTTGTTTTAAATGGACAGTCGGATTCCCCCGGTCTATACCAGTTGAAGCGCAATGGAAAGTGCAAAGCGGCACAGCTGAATGCACACTGCAAGGGAGTCATTCTTACTCCTGTCGTTTAACCACGCCTTTTTTTCATTTCTGCACGTTGACATTTACAGACCTGGGCAGAAATCACATTGCGTCAGCATGGTCAACGGCCCTCAAAATGCATTGTTTTATTTGGAGAGTCGGATTCTCCCGGTCCATGCCAGTTGAAGCGCACCAGGCAGCGCAAGCGCCACACTGCTCTAGCCGCACCTCAAGAGAGCGATTGTTACTCGCTTTGTGTAGCCATGCCTTGTTGCATTTCTTCACGTTGACATTTAGAGCGCTGGGCAGAAGTCACATTACGTCAGCATGATCAAAAGTCTTCGCAAAGCTTTGTTTTAATGGACACTTGGATTCCACCGGTCCATACCAAATGAAGCACAATGGATAGCACAAAGCGAAACTGCTCAAGAAACTCTGCACGGGAGTCATTCTTACTCCTGTCCTTTATACCCACCTTTTTGCATTTCTTCACGTTGACATTTAGAGCACTGGCTCCCAGAATGCTTTGTTTCATTTGGACAGTGAATTCCGCCCGTCCATGCCAGTTGAGGCGTACCATACCGCGCAAGAGCTGCACTGCTCCAGCCGCACCTCACAGGAGTCACTGTTACACCTGTCCTTTATCCAGGCATTTCTTTATTTCATCACTTTGCCGTTTAGAGCACTAGGCAGAAATCACATTGCGTCAGCATCGGCAACAGCCTTCACAATCATTTGTTTTAAGTGCACAGTGAGATTCCCCCGGTGCATGCCAGGTAACCCACACCAGACAGTGCAGAGCCGTGCTGCTCTAGTCGCACCTCATGGGAGTCATTGTTAGTCTCTTCGTTTACCCTCGCCTTGTTGATTTTATCAAGTTGACATATAGGGGACTGGGCAGAGATCACATTGCATCAGCATGGTCAAAAGTCCTCGCAATGCTTTGTTTTAAATGGACAGTCAGATTCTCCCGGTCCATACCAGTTGAAGCGCAACGGAAAGTGCAAAGCGGCACAGCTCAATCCACACTGCAAGGGAGTCATTCTTACTCCTGTCTTTTATCCACGCTTTTTTTTCATTTTTTCACTTCGACATTTAGAGCACTGTGCAGAAATCACACTGCGTCAGCATGCTCAACGGCCCCCAGAATGGTTTGTTTTATTTGGACAGTGGATTCTGTCAGTCCATGCCAGTTCATTCGCACCAGACCGCGCAAGAGCTGCACTGCGCTAGCCGCACCTAAAGGGTGTCATAGTTACTCCTGTCGTTTATCCAGCCCTTTCCTTAATTTATTTATTTCACGTTTAAAGCACTAGGCAGAAATCAAATTGCGTCAGCATGGCCAACGGCCCTCGCAATCATTTGTTTTAAATGGACAGTCGGATTACCCCGATCTATCCCAGTTGAAGCGCACCAGGCAGCGCTAGAGCCGCACTGCTCTAGCCGCAGCTCAAGGGAGTCATTGTTACTCACTTAGCTCCCCCACGCCTTGTTCTATTTCTTCAGGTTGACATTTAGGGCACTGGGCACAAATCACCTTGCATAAAAATGGTCAACCGCCCTCGCAATTATATCTTTTAAAAGCACAGTAAGATTCCCCCTGTGCATTCAAGTTGAACCACACCAGACAGTGCAAAGCAGCACTGTTCTAGCCGCACCTCAAGGGAGTCATTGTTACTAACGTCCTTCACCCACGCTTTGTTCCATTTCCTCACATTGACATTTAGAGCCCTGGGCACAAATCACATTGCGTCAGCATCGTCAAAAGTCCTTGCAATGCTTTGTTTTAAGTGGACAGTCAGTTTCAGCCGGTCCATGCCAGTTGAAGCACAACAGATAGCATAAAGCGCCACTCCTGAATCCACACTGCAAGGGAGTCATTCTTACTCCTGTCGTTTAACCACGCCTTTTTTTCATTTCTGCACGTTGACATTTACAGACCTGGGCAGAAATCACATTGCGTCAGCATGGTCAACGGCCCTCAAAATGCATTGTTTTATTTGGAGAGTCGGATTCTCCCGGTCCATGCCAGTTGAAGCGCACCAGGCAGCGCAAGCGCCACACTGCTCTAGCCGCACCTCAAGAGAGCGATTGTTACTCGCTTTGTGTAGCCATGCCTTGTTGCATTTCTTCACGTTGACATTTAGAGCGCTGGGCAGAAGTCACATTACGTCAGCATGATCAAAAGTCTTCGCAAAGCTTTGTTTTAATGGACAGTTGGATTCCACCGGTCCATACCAAATGAAGCACAATGGATAGCACAAAGCGAAACTGCTCAATAAACTCTGCACGGGAGTCATTCTTACTCCTGTCCTTTATACCCACCTTTTTGCATTTCTTCACGTTGACATTTAGAGCACTGGCTCCCAGAATGCTTTGTTTCATTTGGACAGTGAGTTCCGCCCGTCCATGCCAGTTGAGGCGTACCATACCGCGCAAGAGCTGCACTGCTCCAGCCGCACCTCACAGGAGTCACTGTTACACCTGTCCTTTATCCAGGCATTTCTTTATTTCATCACTTTGCCGTTTAGAGCACTAGGCAGAAATCACATTGCGTCAGCATCGGCAACAGCCTTCACAATCATTTGTTTTAAGTGCACAGTGAGATTCCCCCGGTGCATGCCAGGTAAGCCACACCAGACAGTGCAGAGCCGTGCTGCTCTAGTCGCACCTCATGGGAGTCATTGTTAGTCTCTTCGTTTACCCTCGCCTTGTTGATTTTATCAAGTTGACATATAGGGGACTGGGCAGAGATCACATTGCATCAGCATGGTCAAAAGTCCTCGCAATGCTTTGTTTTAAATGGACAGTCAGATTCTCCCGGTCCATACCAGTTGAAGCGCAACGGAAAGTGCAAAGCGGCACAGCTCAATCCACACTGCAAGGGAGTCATTCTTACTCCTGTCTTTTATCCACGCTTTTTTTTTCATTTTTTCACTTCGACATTTAGAGCACTGTGCAGAAATCACACTGCATCAGCATGCTCAACGGCCCCCAGAATGGTTTGTTTTATTTGGACAGTGGATTCTGTCAGTCCGTGCCAGTTCATTCGCACCAGACCGCGCAAGAGCTGCACTGCGCTAGCCGCACCTAAAGGGTGTCATAGTTACTCCTGTCGTTTATCCAGCCCTTTCCTTAATTTATTTATTTCACGTTTAAAGCACCAGGCAGAAATCAAATTGCGTCGGCATGGTCAACGGCCCTCGCAATCATTTGTTTTAAATGGACAGTCGGATTACCCCGATCTATCCCAGTTGAAGCGCACCAGGCAGCGCTAGAGCCGCACTGCTCTAGTCGCAGCTCAAGGGAGTCATTGTTACTCACTTAGCTCCCCCACGCCTTGTTCTATTTCTTCAGGTTGACATTTAGGGCACTGGGCACAAATCACCTTGCATAAAAATGGTCAACCGCCCTCGCAATTATATCTTTTAAAAGCACAGTAAGATTCCCCCTGTGCATTCCAGTTGAACCACACCAGACAGTGCAAAGCAGCACTGTTCTAGCCGCACCTCAAGGGAGTCATTGTTACTAACGTCCTTCACCCACGCTTTGTTCCATTTCCTCACATTGACATTTAGAGCCCTGGGCACAAATCACATTGCGTCAGCATCGTCAAAAGTCCTTGCAATGCTTTGTTTTAAGTGGACAGTCAGTTTCAGCCGGTCCATGCCAGTTGAAGCACAACAGATAGCATAAAGCGCCACTCCTGAATCCACACTGCAAGGGAGTCATTCTTACTCCTGTCCTTTAACCACGCCTTTTTTTTCATTTCTGCACGTTGACATTTACAGACCTGGGCAGAAATCACATTGCGTCAGCATGGTCAACGGCCCTCAAAATGCATTGTTTTATTTCGAGAGTCGGATTCTCCCGGTCCATGCCAGTTGAAGCGCACCAGGCAGCGCAAGCGCCACACTGCTCTAGCCGCACCTTAAGAGAGCCATTGTTACTCGCTTTGTGTAGCCATGCCTTGTTGCATTTCTTCACGTTGACATTTAGGGCGCTGGGCAGAAGTCACATTACGTCAGCATGATCAAAAGTCTTCGCAAAGCTTTGTTTTAATGGACAGTTGGATTCCACCGGTCCATACCAAATGAAGCACAATGGATAGCACAAAGCGAAACTGCTCAATAAACTCTGCACGGGAGTCATTCTTACTCCTGTCCTTTATACCCACCTTTTTGCATTTCTTCACGTTGACATTTAGAGCACTGGCTCCCAGAATGCTTTGTTTCATTTGGACAGTGAATTCCGCCCGTCCATGCCAGTTGAGGCGTACCATACCGCGCAAGAGCTGCACTGCTCCAGCCGCAGCTCACAGGAGTCACTCTTACACCTGTCCTTTATCCAGGCATATCTTTATTTCATCACTTTGCCGTTTAGAGCACTAGGCAGAAATCACATTGCGTCAGCATGGTGAACGGCCCGCGTAATCATTTGTTTTAAATGGACAGTCGGATTCCCCCGATCTATGCCAGTTGGAGTGCAGCAGACTGCGCAAGAGCTGCACTGTTCTAGTCGCACCTCGAGGGAGTCATTGTTACTCTCATCGCATACACACCTTCTTGCATTTCTTCACGTTGACATTAAATAGCACTGGGCAGAAATCCCATTGTGTCAGCATCGGCAACAGCCTTCACAATCATTTGTTTTAAGTGCACAGTGAGATTCCCCCGGTGCATGACAGGTAAACCACACCAGACAGTGCAAAGCTGTGCTGCTCTAGTCGCACCTCATGGGAGTCATTGTTAGTCTCTTCGTTTACCCACGCCTTGTTGATTTTATCAAGTTGACATATAGGGGACTGGGCAGAAATCACATTGCGTCAGCATGGTCAAAAGTCCCCGCAATGCTTTGTTTTAAATGGACAGTCGGATTCCCCCGGTCTACACCAGTTGAAGCGCAATGGAAAGTGCAAAGCGGCACAGCTGAATGCACACTGCAAGGGAGTCATTCTTACTCATGTCGTTTATCCACACCTTTTTTTCATTTTTTCACTTTGACATTTAGAGCACTGTGCAGAAATCACACTGCGTCAGCACGGTCAACGGCCCCCAAAATGCTTTGTTTTATTTGGGCATTTTATTTTACAGGAGGTATTCAGAGACATGGATTGGGAAGAATTGGGGATAAAAGTTAATCGAGAATAGCTTGGTAACTCGCGATTCGCTGATGACATTGCCTTGCTTAGTACCTCAGGGGACCAATTGCAATGCATGTTCAGTGACCTGGATAGGCAAAGCAGAAGAGTGGGTCTAAAAATTAATCTGCAGGAAACTAAAGTAATGCTTAACAGTCTCCGAAGAAAACCGCAATTTACAATAGGCAGCGAGGCACTGGAAGTCGTAAGGGAATACACCAACTTAGGTCAGGTAGTGACAGCGGATGCGGATCATAAGACAGAAATATTCAGAAGAACAAGAATGGGCTGGGGTGCGTTTGGCAGGCATTCTCAGATGATGAATAGCAGGTTGCCGTTATCCCCTCAAGAGGAAAGTATATAATACCTGTGTCTTACCAGCACTCACCTATGGGGCAGAAACCTTGAGGCTTACGAAAAGGGTTCTGCTCATATTGAGGACGACACAACGAGCTATGGAAAGAAGAATGATAGGTGTAACGTTCAAGGATAAGAAAAGAGCAGATTGGGTGAGGGAACAAACGCGACTTAATGACATCTTAGTTGAAATCAAGAAAAAGAAAGGGGCATGGGCAGGATATGCAATGAGGAGGGAAGATAACCGATGGTCATTGAGGGTTACGGAATGGATTCCAAGGGAAGAGAAGCTTAGCAGAGGGCGGCAGAAAGTTAGGCGGGCGCATGAGATTCAGAAGTTTGCGGGGACGACATGGCCACACTTAGTACATGATCGGGGTTGTTGGAGATGTATGGGAGAGGCCTTTGCCCTGCAGTAGGCGTAACCAGGCTGATGATGATGATGATTCCGCCGGTCCATGCCAGTTGAGGCACACAAGACCACGCAAGAGCCGCACTGCGATAGCCGCCACACGAGGGAGTCATTGTTACTCCTGTCGTTTATCCGTCCTTTTTTTTAATTACTTCACTTTGACGTTTAGAGCACTGGGCAGAAATCACATTCCGTCAGCATGGTCGACGGCGCTCACAATCATTTGTTTTAATTGGACAGTCGGATTCCCCCGATCTATGCCAGCTGGGGTGCAGCAGACTGTGCAAATGCTGCGCTGCTCTAGTCACACCTCAAGGGTGTCATTGTTACTCTCATCGCTTACACACACCTTTTTTGCATTTCTTCACGTTGACATTAAATAGCACTGGGCAGAAATCACATTGTGTCAGCATGGTCAACGGCCTTCGCAATCATTTCTTTTCATGGCAGAGTTAGATTCCCCCGTTGCATGCCAGGTAAACCACACCAGACAGTGCAAAGCCGCGCTACTCTAGTCCCACCACACGGGAGTCATTGTTAGTCTCTTCGTTTACCCTCGCCTTGTTGCATTTTATCACGTTGACATTTAAGGGACTGGGCAGAGATCACATTACGTCAGCATGATCAAAAGACTTCGCAAAGCTTTGTTTTAATGGACAGTTGGATTCCACCGGTCCATACCAAATGAAGCACAATGGATAGCACAAAGCGAAACTGCTCAATAAACTCTGCACGGGAGTCATTCTTACTCCTGTCGTTTATACCCACCTTTTTGCATTTCTTCACGTTGACATTTAGAGCACTGGCTCCCAGAATGCTTTGTTTCATTTGGACAGTGAATTCCGCCCGTCCATGCCAGTTGAGGCGTACCATACCGCGCAAGAGCTGCACTGCTCCAGCCGCACCTCACAGGAGTCACTGTTACACCTGTCCTTTATCCAGGCATTTCTTTATTTCATCACTTTGCCGTTTAGAGCATTAGGCAGAAATCACATTGCGTCAGCATCGGCAACAGCCTTCACAATCATTTGTTTTAAGTGCACAGTGAGATTCCCCCGGTGCATGCCAGGTAAGCCACACCAGACAGTGCAGAGCCGTGCTGCTCTAGTCGCACCTCATGGGAGTCATTGTTAGTCTCTTCGTTTACCCTCGCCTTGTTGAATTTATCAAGTTGACATATAGGGGACTGGGCAGAGATCACATTGCATCAGCATGGTCAAAAGTCCTCGCAATGCTTTGTTTTAAATGGACAGTCAGATTCTCCCGGTCCATACCAGTTGAAGCGCAACGGAAAGTGCAAAGCGGCACAGCTCAATCCACACTGCAAGGGAGTCATTCTTACTCCTGTCTTTTATCCACGCTTTTTTTTTCATTTTTTCACTTCGACATTTAGAGCACTGTGCAGAAATCACACTGCGTCAGCATGCTCAACGGCCCCCAGAATGGTTTGTTCTATTTGGACAGTGGATTCTGTCAGTCCATGCCAGTTCATTCGCACCAGACCGCGCAAGAGCTGCACTGCGCTAGCCGCACCTAAAGGGTGTCATAGTTACTCCTGTCGTTTATCCAGCCCTTTCCTTAATTTATTTATTTCACGTTTAAAGCACTAGGCAGAAATCAAATTGCGTCAGCATGGTCAACGGCCCTCGCAATCATTTGTTTTAAATGGACAGTCGGATTACCCCGATCTATCCCAGTTGAAGCGCACCAGGCAGCGCTAGAGCCGCACTGCTCTAGCCGCAGCTCAAGGGAGTCATTGTTACTCACTTAGCTCCCCCACGCCTTGTTCTATTTCTTCAGGTTGACATTTAGGGCACTGGGCACAAATCACCTTGCATAAAAATGGTCAACCGCCCTCGCAATTATATCTTTTAAAAGCACAGTAAGATTCCCCCTGTGCATTCCAGTTGAACCACACCAGACAGTGCAAAGCAGCACTGTTCTAGCCGCACCTCAAGGGAGTCATTGTTACTAACGTCCTTCACCCACGCTTTGTTCCATTTCCTCACATTGACATTTAGAGCCCTGGGCACAAATCACATTGCGTCAGCATCGTCAAAAGTCCTTGCAATGCTTTGTTTTAAGTGGACAGTCAGTTTCAGCCGGTCCATGCCAGTTGAAGCACAACAGATAGCATAAAGCGCCACTCCTGAATCCACACTGCAAGGGAGTCATTCTTACTCCTGTCCTTTAACCACGCCTTTTTTTTCATTTCTGCACGTTGACATTTACAGACCTGGGCAGAAATCACATTGCGTCAGCATGGTCAACGGCCCTCAAAATGCATTGTTTTATTTCGAGAGTCGGATTCTCCCGGTCCATGCCAGTTGAAGCGCACCAGGCAGCGCAAGCGCCGCACTGCTCTAGCCGCACCTTAAGAGAGCCATTGTTACTCGCTTTGTGTAACCATGCCTTGTTGCATTTCTTCACGTTGACATTTAGGGCGCTGGGCAGAAGTCACATTACGTCAGCATGATCAAAAGTCTTCGCAAAGCTTTGTTTTAATGGACAGATGGATTCCACCGGTCCATACCAAATGAAGCACAATGGATAGCACAAAGCGAAACTGCTCAATAAACTCTGCACGGGAGTCATTCTTACTCCTGTCCTTTATACCCACCTTTTTGCATTTCTTCACGTTGACATTTAGAGCACTGGCTCCCAGAATGCTTTGTTTCATTTGGACAGTGAATTCCGCCCGTCCATGCCAGTTGAGGCGTAACATACCGCGCAAGACCTGCACTGCTCCAGCCGCACCTCACAGGAGTCACTCTTACACCTGTCCTTTATCCAGGCATTTCTTTATTTCATCACTTTGCCGTTTAGAGCACTAGGCAGAAATCACATTGCGTCAGCATGGTGAACGGCCCGCGTAATCA
The DNA here is from genome assembly GCF_038994185.2 of Dermacentor albipictus. Lineage (NCBI taxonomy): Eukaryota > Metazoa > Arthropoda > Arachnida > Ixodida > Ixodidae > Dermacentor > Dermacentor albipictus. The sequence goes on from NW_027225603.1 coordinate 399,463, forward strand.
TTTGTTTTAAATGGACAGTCGGATTCCCCCGATCTATGCCAGTTGGAGTGCAGCAGACTGCGCAAGAGCCGCACTGCTCTAGTCGCACCTCGAGGGAGTCATTGTTACTCTCATCGCATACACACCTTCTTGCATTTCTTCACGTTGACATTAAATAGCACTGGGCAGAAATCACATTGTGTCAGCATCGGCAACAGCCTTCACAATCATTTGTTTTAAGTGCACAGTGAGATTCCCCCGGTGCATGACAGGTAAACCACACCAGACAGTGCAAAGCTGTGCTGCTCTAGTCGCGCCTCATGGGAGTCATTGTTAGTCTCTTCGTTTACCCACGCCTTGTTGATTTTATCAAGTTGACATATAGGGGACTGGGCAGAAATCACATTGCGTCAGCATGGTCAAAAGTCCCCGCAATGCTTTGTTTTAAATGGACAGTCGGATTCCCCCGGTCCATGCCAGTTGATGCACAACAGATAGCATAAAGCGCCACTCCTGAATCCACACTGCAAGGGAGTCATTCTTACTCCTGTCGTTTAACCACGCCTTTTTTTCATTTCTGCACGTTGACATTTACAGACCTGGGCAGAAATCACATTGCGTCAGCATGGTCAACGGCCCCCAAAATGCTTTTTTTTATTTGGGCATTTTATTTTACAGGAGGTATTCAGAGACATGGATTGGGAAGATTTGGGGATAAAAGTTAATCGAGAATAGCTTAGTAACTCGCGATTCGCTGATGACATTGCCTTCCTTAGTACCTCAGGGGACCAATTGCAATGCATGTTCACTGACCTGGATAGGCAAAGCAGAAGAGTGGGTCTAAAAATTAATCTGCAGGAAACTAAAGTAATGCTTAACAGTCTCGGAAGAAAACAGCAATATACAATTGGCAGCGAGGCACTAGAAGTCGTAAGGGATTACATGAACTTAGGGCAGGTAGTGACAGCGGATGCGGATCATGAGACAGAAATATTCAGAAGAACAAGAATGGGCTGGGGTGGGTTTGGCAGGCATTCTCAGATGATGATTAGCAGGTTGCCATTATCCCCTCAAGAGGAAAGTATATAATACCTGTGTCTTACCAGTACTCACCTATGGGGCAGAAACCTGGAGGCTTACGAAATAGGTTCTGCTCAAATTGAGGACGACGCAACGAGCTATGGAAAGAAGAATGATAGGTGTAACGTTAAAGGATAAGAAAAGAGCAGATTGGGTGAGGGAACAAACGCGAGCTAATGACATCTTAGTTGAAATCAAGAAAAAGAAATGGGCATGGGCAGGATACGAAATGAGGAGGGAAGATAACCGATGGTCATTAAGGGTTACGGAATGAATTCCAAGGGAAGGGAAGCTTAGCAGAGGGCGGCAGAAAGTTAGGCGGGCGCATGAGATTAAGAAGTTTGCAGGGACGACATGGCCACACATAGTACATGATCGGGGTTGTTGGAGATGTACGGGAGAGGCCTTTGCCCTGCAGTAGGCGTAACCAGGCTGATGCTGATGATGATTCCGCCGGTCCATGCCAGTTGAGGCACACAAGACCACGCAAGAGCCGCACTGCGATAGCCGCCACACGAGGGAGTCATTGTTACTCCTGTCGTTTATCCGTCCTTTTTTTTAATTACTTCACTTTGACGTTTAGAGCACTGGGCAGAAATCACATTCCGTCAGCATGGTCGACGGCGCTCACAATCATTTGTTTTAATTGGACAGTCGGATTCCCCCGATCTATGCCAGCTGGGGTGCAGCAGACTGTGCAAATGCTGCGCTGCTCTAGTCACACCTCAAGGGTGTCATTGTTACTCTCATCGCTTACACACACCTTTTTTGTATTTCTTCACGTTGACATTAAATAGCACTGGGCAGAAATCACATTGTGTCAGCATGGTCAACGGCCTTCGCAATCATTTCTTTTCATGGCAGAGTTAGATTCCCCCGTTGCATGCCAGGTAAACCACACCAGACAGTGCAAAGCCGCGCTACTCTAGTCCCACCACACGGGAGTCATTGTTAGTCTCTTTGTTTACCCTCGCCTTGTTGCATTTTATCACGTTGACATTTAAGGGACTGGGCAGAGATCACATTACGTCAGCATGATCAAAAGACTTCGCAAAGCTTTGTTTTAATGGACAGTTGGATTCCACCGGTCCATACCAAATGAAGCACAATGGATAGCACAAAGCGAAACTGCTCAAGAAACTCTGCACGGGAGTCATTCTTACTCCTGTCCTTTATACCCACCTTTTTGCATTTCTTCACGTTGACATTTAGAGCACTGGCTCCCAGAATGCTTTGTTTCATTTGGACAGTGAATTCCGCCCGTCCATGCCAGTTGAGGCGTACCATACCGCGCAAGAGCTGCACTGCTCCAGCCGCACCTCACAGGAGTCACTGTTACACCTGTCCTTTATCCAGGCATTTCTTTATTTCATCACTTTGCCGTTTAGAGCATTAGGCAGAAATCACATTGCGTCAGCATCGGCAACAGCCTTCACAATCATTTGTTTTAAGTGCACAGTGAGATTCCCCCGGTGCATGCCAGGTAAGCCACACCAGACAGTGCAGAGCCGTGCTGCTCTAGTCGCACCTCATGGGAGTCATTGTTAGTCTCTTCGTTTACCCTCGCCTTGTTGAATTTATCAAGTTGACATATAGGGGACTGGGCAGAGATCACATTGCATCAGCATGGTCAAAAGTCCTCGCAATGCTTTGTTTTAAATGGACAGTCAGATTCTCCCGGTCCATACCAGTTGAAGCGCAACGGAAAGTGCAAAGCGGCACAGCTCAATCCACACTGCAAGGGAGTCATTCTTACTCCTGTCTTTTATCCACGCTTTTTTTTTCATTTTTTCACTTCGACATTTAGAGCACTGTGCAGAAATCACACTGCGTCAGCATGCTCAACGGCCCCCAGAATGGTTTGTTCTATTTGGACAGTGGATTCTGTCAGTCCATGCCAGTTCATTCGCACCAGACCGCGCAAGAGCTGCACTGCGCTAGCCGCACCTAAAGGGTGTCATAGTTACTCCTGTCGTTTATCCAGCCCTTTCCTTAATTTATTTATTTCACGTTTAAAGCACTAGGCAGAAATCAAATTGCGTCAGCATGGTCAACGGCCCTCGCAATCATTTGTTTTAAATGGACAGTCGGATTACCCCGATCTATCCCAGTTGAAGCGCACCAGGCAGCGCTAGAGCCGCACTGCTCTAGCCGCAGTTCAAGGGAGTCATTGTTACTCACTTAGCTCCCCCACGCCTTGTTCTATTTCTTCAGGTTGACATTTAGGGCACTGGGCACAAATCACCTTGCATAAAAATGGTCAACCGCCCTCGCAATTATATCTTTTAAAAGCACAGTAAGATTCCCCCTGTGCATTCCAGTTGAACCAGACCAGACAGTGCAAAGCAGCACTGTTCTAGCCGCACCTCAAGGGAGTCATTGTTACTAACGTCCTTCACCCACGCTTTGTTCCATTTCCTCACATTGACATTTAGAGCCCTGGGCACAAATCACATTGCGTCAGCATCGTCAAAAGTCCTTGCAATGCTTTGTTTTAAGTGGACAGTCAGTTTCAGCCGGTCCATGCCAGTTGAAGCACAACAGATAGCATAAAGCGCCACTCCTGAATCCACACTGCAAGGGAGTAATTCTTACTCCTGTCCTTTAACCACGCCTTTTTTTTCATTTCTGCACGTTGACATTTACAGACCTGGGCAGAAATCACATTGCATCAGCATGGTCAACGGCCCTCAAAATGCATTGTTTTATTTCGAGAGTCGGATTCTCCCGGTCCATGCCAGTTGAAGCGCACCAGGCAGCGCAAGCGCCGCACTGCTCTAGCCGCACCTTAAGAGAGCCATTGTTACTCGCTTTGTGTAACCATGCCTTGTTGCATTTCTTCACGTTGACATTTAGGGCGCTGGGCAGAAGCCACATTACGTCAGCATGATCAAAAGTCTTCGCAAAGCTTTGTTTTAATGGACAGATGGATTCCACCGGTCCATACCAAATGAAGCACAATGGATAGCACAAAGCGAAACTGCTCAATAAACTCTGCACGGGAGTCATTCTTACTCCTGTCCTTTATACCCACCTTTTTGCATTTCTTCACGTTGACATTTAGAGCACTGGCTCCCAGAATGCTTTGTTTCATTTGGACAGTGAATTCCGCCCGTCCATGCCAGTTGAGGCGTACCATACCGCGCAAGACCTGCACTGCTCCAGCCGCACCTCACAGGAGTCACTCTTACACCTGTCCTTTATCCAGGCATTTCTTTATTTCATCACTTTGCCGTTTAGAGCACTAGGCAGAAATCACATTGCGTCAGCATGGTGAACGGCCCGCGTAATCATTTGTTTTAAATGGACAGTCGGATTCCCCCGATCTATGCCAGTTGGAGTGCAGCAGACTGCGCAAGAGCCGCACTGCTCTAGTCGCACCTCGAGGGAGTCATTGTTACTCTCATCGCATACACACCTTCTTGCATTTCTTCACGTTGACATTAAATAGCACTGGGCAGAAATCACATTGTGTCAGCATCGGCAACAGCCTTCACAATCATTTGTTTTAAGTGCACAGTGAGATTCCCCCGGTGCATGACAGGTAAACCACACCAGACAGTGCAAAGCTGTGCTGCTCTAGTGGCGCCTCATGGGAGTCATCGTTAGTCTCTTCGTTTACCCACGCCTTGTTGATTTTATCAAGTTGACATATAGGGGACTGGGCAGAAATCACATTGCGTCAGCATGGTCAAAAGTCCCCGCAATGCTTTGTTTTAAATGGACAGTCGGATTCCCCCGGTCCATGCCAGTTGATGCACAACAGATAGCATAAAGCGCCACTCCTGAATCCACACTGCAAGGGAGTCATTCTTACTCCTGTCGTTTAACCACGCCTTTTTTTCATTTCTGCACGTTGACATTTACAGACCTGGGCAGAAATCACATTGCGTCAGCATGGTCAACGGCCCCCAAAATGCTTTGTTTTATTTGGGCATTTTATTTTACAGGAGGTATTCAGAGACATGGATTGGGAAGATTTGGGGATAAAAGTTAATCGAGAATAGCTTAGTAACTCGCGATTCGCTGATGACATTGCCTTCCTTAGTACCTCAGGGGACCAATTGCAATGCATGTTCACTGACCTGGATAGGCAAAGCAGAAGAGTGGGTCTAAAAATTAATCTGCAGGAAACTAAAGTAATGCTTAACAGTCTCGGAAGAAAACAGCAATTTACAATTGGCAGCGAGGCACTAGAAGTCGTAAGGGATTACATGAACTTAGGGCAGGTAGTGACAGCGGATGCGGATCATGAGACAGAAATATTCAGAAGAACAAGAATGGGCTGGGGTGGGTTTGGCAGGCATTCTCAGATGATGATTAGCAGGTTGCCATTATCCCCTCAAGAGGAAAGTATATAATACCTGTGTCTTACCAGTACTCACCTATGGGGCAGAAACCTGGAGGCTTACGAAATAGGTTCTGCTCAAATTGAGGACGACGCAACGAGCTATGGAAAGAAGAATGATAGGTGTAACGTTAAAGGATAAGAAAAGAGCAGATTGGGTGAGGGAACAAACGCGAGCTAATGACATCTTAGTTGAAATCAAGAAAAAGAAATGGGCATGGGCAGGATACGAAATGAGGAGGGAAGATAACCGATGGTCATTAAGGGTTACGGAATGGATTCCAAGGGAAGGGAAGCTTAGCAGAGGGCGGCAGAAAGTTAGGCGGGCGCATGAGATTAAGAAGTTTGCAGGGACGACATGGCCACACATAGTACATGATCGGGGTTGTTGGAGATGTACGGGAGAGGCCTTTGCCCTGCAGTAGGCGTAACCAGGCTGATGCTGATGATGATTCCGCCGGTCCATGCCAGTTGAGGCACACAAGACCACGCAAGAGCCGCACTGCGATAGCCGCACCACAAGGGAGTCATTGTGACTCCTGTAGTTTATCCATGCCTTTTTTTATTTACTTCAGTTTCACGTTTAGAGCACTGGGCAGAAATCACATTGCGTCAGCATGGTCGACGGCCCTCGCAATCATTTGTTTTAAATGGACAGTCGGATTCCCCCGATCTATGCCAGCTGGAGTGCAGCAGACTGTGCAAAAGCTGCACTGTTCTAGTCGCACCTCAAGGGAGTCATTGTTACTCTCATAGCTTACACACACCTTCTTGCATTTCTTCACGTTGACATTAAATAGCACTGGGCAGAAATCACATTGTGTCAGCATCGGCAACAGCCTTCACAATCATTTGTTTTAAGTGCACAGTGAGATTCCCCCGGTGCATGCCAGGTAAGCCACACCAGACATTGCAGAGCCGTGCTGCTCTAGTCGCACCTCAAGGGAGTCATTGTTACTCTCATAGCTTACACACACCGTCTTGCATTTCTTCACGTTGACATTAAATAGCACTGGGCAGAAATCACATTGTGTCAGCATCGGCAGCAGCCTTCACAATCATTTGTTTTAAGTGCACGGTGAGATTCCCCCGGTGCATGCCAGGTAAGCCACACCAGACAGTGCAGAGCCGTGCTGCTCTAGTCGCACCTCATGGGAGTCATTGTTAGTCTCTTCGTTTACCCACGCCTTGTTGATTTTATCAAGTTGACATATAGGGGACTGGGCAGAGATCACATTGCATCAGCATGGTCAAAAGTCCTCGCAATGCTTTGTTTTCAATGGACAGTCAGATTATCCCGGTCCATACCAGTTGTAGCGCAACGGAAAGTGCAAAGCGGCACAGCTCAATCCACACTGCAAGGGAGTCATTCTTACTCCTGTCTTTTATCCACGCTTTTTTTTCATTTTTTCACTTCGACATTTAGAGCACTGTGCAGAAATCACACTGCGTCAGCATGCTCAACGGCCCCCAGAATGGTTTGTTTTATTTGGACAGTGGATTCTGTCAGTCCATGCCAGTTCATTCGCACCAGACCGCGCAAGAGCTGTACTGCGCTAGCCGCACCTAATGGGTGTCATAGTTACTCCTGTCGTTTATCCAGCCCTTTCCTTAATTTATTTATTTCACGTTTAAAGCACTAGGCAGAAATCAAATTGCGTCAGCATAGTCAACGGCCCTCGCAATCATTTGTTTTAAATGGACAGTCGGATTACCCCGATCTATCCCAGTTGAAGCGCACCAGGCAGCGCTAGAGCCGCACTGCTCTAGCCGCAGCTCCAGGGAGTCATTGTTACTCACTTAGCTCCCGCACGCCTTGTTCTATTTCTTCAGGTTGACATTTAGGGCACTGGGCACAAATCACCTTGCATAAAAATGGTCAACGGCCCTCGCAATTATATCTTTTAAAAGCACAGTAAGATTCCCCCTGTGCATTCCAGTTGAACCAAACCAGACAGTGCAAAGCAGCACTGTTCTAGCCGCACCTCAAGGGAGTCATTGTTACTAACGTCCTTCACTCACGCTTTGTTCCATTTCCTCACATTGACATTTAGAGCCCTGGGCACAAATCACATTGCGTCAGCATCGTCAAAAGTCCTTGTAATGCTTTGTTTTAAGTGGACAGTCAGTTTCAGCCGGTCCATGCCAGTTGAAGCACAACAGATAGCATAAAGCGCCACTCCTGAATCCACACTGCAAGGGAGTCATTCTTACTCCTGTCGTTTAACCACGCCTTTTTTTTTCATTTCTGCACGTTGACATTTACAGACCTGGGCAGAAATCACATTGCGTCAGCATGGACAACGGCCCTCAAAATGCATTGTTTTATTTGGAGAGTCGGATTCTCCCGGTCCATGCCAGTTGAAGCGCACCAGGCAGCGCAAGCGCCACACTGCTCTAGCCGCACCTCAAGAGAGCCATTGTTACTCGCTTTGTGTAGCCATGCCTTGTTGCATTTCTTCACGTTGACATTTAGAGCGCTGGGCAGAAGTCACATTACGTCAGCATGATCAAAAGTCTTCGCAAAGCTTTGTTTTAATGGACAGTTGGATTCCACCGGTCCATACCAAATGAAGCACAATGGATAGCACAAAGCCAAACTGCTCAATAAACTCTGCACGGGAGTCATTCTTACTCCTGTCCTTTATACCCACCTTTTTGCATTCCTTCACGTTGACATTTAGAGCACTGGCTCCCAGAATGCTTTGTTTCATTTGGACAGTGAATTCCGCCCGTCCATGCCAGTTGAGGCGTACCATACCGCGCAAGAGCTGCACTGCTCCAGCCGCACCTCACAGGAGTCACTCTTACACCTGTCCTTTATCCAGGCATTTCTTTATTTCATCACTTTGCCGTTTAGAGCACTAGGCAGAAATCACATTGCGTCAGCATGGTGAACGGCCCGCGTAATCATTTGTTTTAAATGGACAGTCGGATTCCCCCGATCTATGCCAGTTGGAGTGCAGCAGACTGCGCAAGAACCGCACTGCTCTAGTCGCACCTCGAGGGAGTCATTGTTACTCTCATCGCATACACACCTTCTTGCATTTCTTCACGTTGACATTAAATAGCACTGGGCAGAAATCACATTGTGTCAGCATCGGCAACAGCCTTCACAATCATTTGTTTTAAGTGCACAGTGAGATTCCCCCGGTGTATGACAGGTAAACCACACCAGACAGTGCAAAGCTGTGCTGCTCTAGTCGCACCTCATGGGAGTCATTGTTAGTCCCTTCGTTTACCCACGCCTTGTTGATTTTATCAAGTTGACATATAGGGGACTGGGCAGAAATCACATTGCGTCAGCATGGTCAAAAGTCCCCGCAATGCTTTGTTTTAAATGGACAGTCGGATTCCCCCGGTCTATACCAGTTGAAGCGCAATGGAAAGTGCAAAGCGGCACAGCTGAATGCACACTGCAAGGGAGTCATTCTTACTCATGTCGTTTATCCACACCTTTTTTTCATTTTTTCACTTTGACATTTAGAGCACTGTGCAGAAATCACACTGCGTCAGCACGGTCAACGGCCCCCAAAATGATTTGTTTTATTTGGGCATTTTATTTTACAGGAGGTATTCAGAGACATGGATTGGGAAGAATTGGGGATAAAAGTTAATCGATAATAGCTTGGTAACTCGCGATTCGCTGATGACATTGCCTTGCTTAGTACCTCAGGGGACCAATGGCAATGCATGTTCAGTGACCTGGATAGGCAAAGCAGAAGAGTGGGTCTAAAAATTAATCTGCAGGAAACTAATGTAATGCTTAACAGTCTCCGAAGAAAACCGCAATTTACAATTGGCAGCGAGGCACTGGAAGTCGTAAGGGAATACACCAACTTAGGTCAGGTAGTGACAGCGGATGCGGATCATAAGACAGAAATATTCAGAAGAACAAGAATGGGCTGGGGTGCGTTTGGCAGGCATTCTCAGATGATGAATAGCAGGTTGCCGTTATCCCCTCAAGAGGAAAGTATATAATACCTTTGTCTTACCAGCACTCACCTATGGGGCAGAAACCTTGAGGCTTACGAAAAGGGTTCTGCTCATATTGAGGACGACACAACGAGCTATGGAAAGAAGAATGATAGGTGTAACGTTCAAGGATAAGAAAAGAGCAGATTGGGTGAGGGAACAAACGCGACTTAATGACATCTTAGTTGAAATCAAGAAAAAGAAAGGGGCATGGGCAGGATACGCAATGAGGAGGGAAGATAACCGATGGTCATTGAGGGTTACGGAATGGATTCCAAGGGAAGAGAAGCTTAGCAGAGGGCGGCAGAAAGTTAGGCGGGCGCATGAGATTCAGAAGTTTGCAGGGACGACATGGCCACACTTAGTACATGATCGGGGTTGTTGGAGATGTATGGGAGAGGCCTTTGCCCTGCAGTAGGCGTAACCAGGCCTATGCTGATGATGATTCCGCCGGTCCATGCCAGTTGAGGCGCACAAGACCACGCAACAGCTGCACTGCGATAGCCGCACCACGAGGGAGTCATTGTTACTCCTGTCGTTTATCCGTCCTTTTTTTTAATTACTTCACTTTGACGTTTAGAGCACTGGGCAGAAATCACATTCCGTCAGCATGGTCGACGGCGCTCACAATCATTTGTTTTATTGGACAGTCGGATTCCCCCGATCTATGCCAGCTGGAGTGCAGCAGACTGTGCAAATGCTGCGCTGCTCTAGTCACACCTCAAGGGTGTCATTGTTACTCTCATCGCTTACACACACCTTTTTTGCATTTCTTCACGTTGACATTAAATAGCACTGGGCAGAAATCACATTGTGTCAGCATGGTCTACGGCCTTCGCAATCATTTCTTTTCATGGCAGAGTTAGATTCCCCCGTTGCATGCCAGGTAAACCACACCAGACAGTGCAAAGCCGCGCTACTCTAGTCCCACCTCATTGGAGTCATTGTTAGTCTCTTCGTTTACCCTCGCCTTGTTGCATTTTATCACGTTGACATTTAGGGGACTGGGCAGAGATCACATTGCATCAGCATGGTCAAAAGTCCTCGCAATGCTTTGTTTTAAATGGACAGTCAGATTCTCCCGGTCCATACCAGTTGAAGCGCAACGGAAAGTGCAAAGCGGCACAGCTCAATCCACACTACAAGGGAGTCATTCTTACTCCTGTCTTTTATCCACGCTTTCTTTTCATTTTTTCACTTCGACATTTAGAGCACTGTGCAGAAATCACACTGCGTCAGCATGCTCAACGGCCCCCAGAATGGTTTGTTTTATTTGGACAGTGGATTCTGTCAGTCCATGCCAGTTCATTCGCACCAGACCGCGCAAGGGCTGCACTGCGCTAGCCGCACCTAAAGGGTGTCATAGTTACTCCTGTCGTTTATCCAGCCCTTTCCTTAATTTATTTATTTCACGTTTAAAGCACTAGGCAGAAATCAAATTGCGTCAGCATGGCCAACGGCCCTCGCAATCATTTGTTTTAAATGGACAGTCGAATTACCCCGATCTATCCCAGTTGAAGCGCACCAGGCAGCGCTAGAGCCGCACTGCTCTAGCCGCAGTTCAAGGGAGTCATTGTTACTCACTTAGCTCCCCCACGCCTTGTTCTGTTTCTTCAGGTTGACATTTAGGGCACTGGGCACAAATCACCTTGCATAAAAATGGTCAACCGCCCTCGCAATTATATCTTTTAAAAGCACAGTAAGATTCCCCCTGTGCATTCCAGTTGAACCACACCAGACAGTGCAAAGCAGCACTGTTCTAGCCGCACCTCAAGGGAGTCATTGTTACTAACGTCCTTCACCCACGCTTTGTTCCATTTCCTCACATTGACATTTAGAGCCCTGGGCACAAATCACATTGCGTCAGCATCGTCAAAAGTCCTTGCAATGCTTTGTTTTAAGTGGACAGTCAGTTTCAGCCGGTCCATGCCAGTTGAAGCACAACAGATAGCATAAAGCGCCACTCCTGAATCCACACTGCAAGGGAGTCATTCTTACTCCTGTCGTTTAACCACGCTTTTTTTTCATTTCTGCACGTTGACATTTACAGCCCTGGGTAGAAATCACATTGCGTCAGCATGGTCAACGGCCCTCAAAATGCAGTGTTTTATTTGGAGAGTCGGATTCTCCCGGTCCATGCCAGTTGAAGCGCACCAGGCAGCGCAAGCGCCACACTGCTCTAGCCGCATCTCAACAGGGCCATTGTTACTCGCTTTGTGTAGCCATGCCTTGTTGCATTTCTTCACGTTGACATTTAGAGCGCTGGGCAGAAGTCACATTACGTCAGCATGATCAAAAGTCTTCGCAAAGCTTTGTTTTAATGGACAGTTGGATTCCACCGGTCCATACCAAATGAAGCACAATGGATAGCACAAAGCGAAACTGCTCAATAAACTCTGCACGGGAGTCATTCTTACTCCTGTCCTTTATACCCACCTTTTTGCATTTCTTCACGTTGACATTTAGAGCACTGGCTCCCAGAATGCTTTGTTTCATTTGGACAGTGAATTCCGCCCGTCCATGCCAGTTGAGGCGTACCATACCGCGCAAGAGCTGCACTGCTCCAGCCGCACCTCACAGGAGTCACTCTTACACCTGTCCTTTATCCAGGCATTTCTTTATTTCATCACTTTGCCGTTTAGAGCACTAGGCAGAAATCACATTGCGTCAGCATGGTGAACGGCCCGCGTAATCATTTGTTTTAAATGGACAGTCGGATTCCCCCGATCTATGCCAGTTGGAGTGCAGCAGACTGCGCAAGAGCCGCACTGCTCTAGTCGCACCTCGAGGGAGTCATTGTTACTCTCATCGCATACACACCTTCTTGCATTTCTTCACGTTGACATTAAATAGCACTGGGCAGAAATCACATTGTGTCAGCATCGGCAACAGCCTTCACAATCATTTGTTTTAAGTGCACAGTGAGATTCCCCCGGTGCATGACAGGTAAACCACACCAGACAGTGCAAAGCTGTGCTGCTCTAGTCGCACCTCATGGGAGTCATTGTTAGTCCCTTCGTTTACCCACGCCTTGTTGATTTTATCAAGTTGACATATAGGGGACTGGGCAGAAATCACATTGCGTCAGCATGGTCAAAAGTCCCCGCAATGCTTTGTTTTAAATGGACAGTCGGATTCCCCCGGTCTATACCAGTTGAAGCGCAATGGAAAGTGCAAAGCGGCACAGCTGAATGCACACTGCAAGGGAGTCATTCTTACTCATGTCGTTTATCCACACCTTTTTTTCATTTTTTCACTTTGACATTTAGAGCACTGTGCAGAAATCACACTGCGTCAGCACGGTCAACGGCCCCCAAAATGCTTTGTTTTATTTGGGCATTTTATTTTACAGGAGGTATTCAGAGACATGGATTGGGAAGAATTGGGGATAAAAGTTAATCGAGAATAGCTTGGTAACTCGCGATTCGCTGATGACATTGCCTTGCTTAGTACCTCAGGGGACCAATTGCAATGCATGTTCAGTGACCTGGATAGGCAAAGCAGAAGAGTGGGTCTAAAAATTAATCTGCAGGAAACTAAAGTAATGCTTAACAGTCTCCGAAGAAAACCGCAATTTACAATAGGCAGCGAGGCACTGGAAGTCGTAAGGGAATACACCAACTTAGGTCAGGTAGTGACAGCGGATGCGGATCATAAGACAGAAATATTCAGAAGAACAAGAATGGGCTGGGGTGCGTTTGGCAGGCATTCTCAGATGATGAATAGCAGGTTGCCGTTATCCCCTCAAGAGGAAAGTATATAATACCTGTGTCTTACCAGCACTCACCTATGGGGCAGAAACCTTGAGGCTTACGAAAAGGGTTCTGCTCATATTGAGGACGACACAACGAGCTATGGAAAGAAGAATGATAGGTGTAACGTTCAAGGATAAGAAAAGAGCAGATTGGGTGAGGGAACAAACGCGACTTAATGACATCTTAGTTGAAATCAAGAAAAAGAAAGGGGCATGGGCAGGATACGCAATGAGGAGGGAAGATAACCGATGGTCATTGAGGGTTACGGAATGGATTCCAAGGGAAGAGAAGCTTAGCAGAGGGCGGCAGAAAGTTAGGCGGGCGCATGAGATTCAGAAGTTTGCAGGGACGACATGGCCACACTTAGTACATGATCGGGGTTGTTGGAGATGTATGGGAGAGGCCTTTGCCCTGCAGTAGGCGTAACCAGGCCTATGCTGATGATGATTCCGCCGGTCCATGCCAGTTGAGGCGCACAAGACCACGCAATAGCCGCACTGCGATAGCCGCACCACGAGGGAGTCATTGTTACTCCTGTCGTTTATCCGTCCTTTTTTTTAATTACTTCACTTTGACGTTTAGAGCACTGGGCAGAAATCACATTCCGTCAGCATGGTCGACGGCGCTCACAATCATTTGTTTTAATTGGACAGTCGGATTCCCCCGATCTATGCCAGCTGGAGTGCAGCAGACTGTGCAAATGCTGCGCTGCTCTAGTCACACCTCAAGGGTGTCATTGTTACTCTCATCGCTTACACACACCTTTTTTGCATTTCTTCACGTTGACATTAAATAGCACTGGGCAGAAATCACATTGTGTCAGCATGGTCAACGGCCTTCGCAATCATTTCTTTTCATGGCAGAGTTAGATTTCCCCGTTGCATGCCAGGTAAACCACACCAGACAGTGCAAAGCCGCGCTACTCTAGTCCTACCTCATGGGAGTCATTGTTAGTCTCTTCGTTTACCCTCGCCTTGTTGCATTTTATCACGTTGACATTTAGGGGACTGGGCAGAGATCACATTGCATCAGCATGGTCAAAAGTCCTCGCAATGCTTTGTTTTAAATGGACAGTCAGATTCTCCCGGTCCATACCAGTTGAAGCGCAACGGAAAGTGCAAAGCGGCACAGCTCAATCCACACTGCAAGGGAGTCATTCTTACTCCTGTCTTTTATCCACGCTTTTTTTTCATTTTTTCACTTCGACATTTAGAGCACTGTGCAGAAATAACACTGCGTCAGCATGCTCAACGGCCCCCAGAATGGTTTGTTTTATTTGGACAGTGGATTCTGTCAGTCCATGCCAGTTCATTCGCACCAGACCGCGCAAGAGCTGCACTGCGCTAGCCGCACCTAAAGGGTGTCATAGTTACTCCTGTCATTTATCCAGCCCTTTCCTTAATTTATTTATTTCACGTTTAAAGCACTAGGCAGAAATCAAATTGCGTCAGCATGGTCAACGGCCCTCGCAATCATTTGTTTTAAATGGACAGTCGGATTACCCCGATCTATCCCAGTTGAAGCGCACCAGGCAACGCTAGAGCCGCACTGCTCTAGTCGCAGCTCAGGGGAGTCATTGTTACTCACTTAGCTACCCCACGCCTTGTTCTATTTCTTCAGGTTGACATTTAGGGCACTGGGCACAAATCACCTTGCATAAAAATGGTCAACCGCCCTCGCAATTATATCTTTTAAAAGCACAGTAGGATTCCCCCTGTGCATTCCAGTTGAACCACACCAGACAGTGCAAAGCAGCACTGTTCTAGCCGCACCTTAAGGGAGTCATTGTTACTAACGTCCTTCACCCACGCTTTGTTCCATTTCCTCACATTGACATTTAGAGCCCTGGGCACAAATCACATTGCGTCAGCATCGTCAAAAGTCCTTGCAATGCTTTGTTTTAAGTGGACAGTCAGTTTCAGCCGGTCCATGCCAGTTGATGCACAACAGATAGCATAAAGCGCCACTCCTGAATCCACACTGCAAGGGAGTCATTCTTACTCCTGTCGTTTAACCACGCCTTTTTTTCATTTCTGCACGTTGACATTTATAGACCTGGGCAGAAATCACATTGCGTCAGCATGGTCAACGGCCCTCAAAATGCATTGTTTTATTTGGAGAGTCGGATTCTCCCGGTCCATGCCAGTTGAAGCGCACCAGGCAGCGCAAGCGCCACACTGCTCTAGCCGCACCTCAAGACAGCCATTGTTACTCGCTTTGTGTAGCCATGCCTTGTTGCATTTCTTCACGTTGACATTTTGAGCGCTGGGCAGAAGTCACATTACGTCAGCATGATCAAAAGTCTTCGCAAAGCTTTGTTTTAATGGACAGTTGGATTCCACCGGTCCAAACCAAATGAAGCACAATGGATAGCACAAAGCGAAACTGCTCAATAAACTCTGCACGGGAGTCATTCTTACTCCTGTCCTTTATACCCACCTTTTTGCATTTCTTCACGTTGACATTTAGAGCACTGGCTCCCAGAATGCTTTGTTTCATTTGGACAGTGAATTCCGCCCGTCCATGCCAGTTGAGGCGTACCATACCGCGCAAGAGCTGCACTGCTCCAGCCGCACCTCACAGGAGTCACTCTTACACCTGTCCTTTATCCAGGCATTTCTTTATTTCATCACTTTGCCGTTTAGAGCACTAGGCAGAAATCACATTGCGTCAGCATGGTGAACGGCCCGCGTAATCATTTGTTTTAAATGGACAGTCGGATTCCCCCGATCTATGCCAGTTGGAGTGCAGCAGACTGCGCAAGAGCCGCACTGCTCTAGTCGCACCTCGAGGGAGTCATTGTTACTCTCATCGCATACACACCTTCTTGCATTTCTTCACGTTGACATTAAATAGCACTGGGCAGAAATCACATTGTGTCAGCATCGGCAACAGCCTTCACAATCATTTGTTTTAAGTGCACAGTGAGATTCCCCCGGTGCATGACAGGTAAACCACACCAGACAGTGCAAAGCTGTGCTGCTCTAGTCGCACGTCATGGGAGTCATTGTTAGTCCTTTCGTTTACCCACGCCTTGTTGATTTTATCAAGTTGACATATAGGGGACTGGGCAGAAATCACATTGCGTCAGCATGGTCAAAAGTCCCCGCAATGCTTTGTTTTAAATGGACAGTCGGATTCCCCCGGTCTATACCAGTTGAAGCGCAATGGAAAGTGCAAAGCGGCACAGCTGAATGCACACTGCAAGGGAGTCATTCTTACTCATGTCGTTTATCCACACCTTTTTTTCATTTTTTCACTTTGACATTTAGAGCACTGTGCAGAAATCACACTGCGTCAGCACGGTCAACGGCCCCCAAAATGCTTTGTTTTATTTGGGCATTTTATTTTACAGGAGGTATTCAGAGACATGGATTGGGAAGAATTGGGGATAAAAGTTAATCGAGAATAGCTTGGTAACTCGCGATTCGCTGATGACATTGCCTTGCTTAGTACCTCAGGGGACCAATTGCAATGTATGTTCAGTGACCTGGATAGGCAAAGCAGAAGAGTGGGTCTAAAAATTAATCTGCAGGAAACTAAAGTAATGCTTAACAGTCTCCGAAGAAAACCGCAATTTACAATAGGCAGCGAGGCACTGGAAGTCGTAAGGGAATACACCAACTTAGGTCAGGTAGTGACAGCGGATGCGGATCATAAGACAGAAATATTCAGAAGAACAAGAATGGGCTGGGGTGCGTTTGGCAGGCATTCTCAGATGATGAATAGCAGGTTGCCGTTATCCCCTCAAGAGGAAAGTATATAATACCTGTGTCTTACCAGCACTCACCTATGGGGCAGAAACCTTGAGGCTTACGAAAAGGGTTCTGCTCATATTGAGGACGACACAACGAGCTATGGAAAGAATGATAGGTGTAACTTTCAAGGATAAGAAAAGAGCAGATTGGGTGAGGGAACAAACGCGACCTAATGACATCTTAGTTGAAATCAAGAAAAAGAAAGGGGCATGGGCAGGATACGCAATGAGGAGGGAAGATAACCGATGGCCATTGAGGGTTACGGAATGGATTCCAAGGGAAGAGAAGCTTAGCAGAGGGCGGCAGAAAGTTAGGCGGGCGCATGAGATTCAGAAGTTTGCGGAGACGACATGGCCACACTTAGTACATGATCGGGGTTGTTGGAGATGTATGGGAGAGGCCTTTGCCCTGCAGTAGGCGTAACCAGGCTGATGCTGATGATGATTCCGCCGGTCCATGCCAGTTGAGGCACACAAGACCACGCAAGAGCCGCACTGCGATAGCCGCACCACGAGGGAGTCATTGTTACTCCTGTCGTTTATCCGTCCTTTTTTTTAATTACTTCACTTTGACGTTTAGAGCACTGGGCAGAAATCACATTCCGTCAGCATGGTCGACGGCGCTCACAATCATTTGTTTTAATTGGACAGTCGGATTCCCCCGATCTATGCCAGCTGGGGTGCAGCAGACTGTGCAAATGCTGCGCTGCTCTAGTCACACCTCAAGGGTGTCATTGTTACTCTCATCGCTTACACACACCTTTTTTGCATTTCTTCACGTTGACATTAAATAGCACTGGGCAGAAATCACATTGTGTCAGCATGGTCAACGGCCTTCGCAATCATTTCTTTTCATGGCAGAGTTAGATTCCCCCGTTGCATGCCAGGTAAACCACACCAGACAGTGCAAAGCCGCGCTACTCTAGTCCCACCACACGGGAGTCATTGTTAGTCTCTTTGTTTACCCTCGCCTTGTTGCATTTTATCACGTTGACATTTAAGGGACTGGGCAGAGATCACATTACGTCAGCATGATCAAAAGACTTCGCAAAGCTTTGTTTTAATGGACAGTTGGATTCCACCGGTCCATACCAAATGAAGCACAATGGATAGCACAAAGCGAAACTGCTCAAGAAACTCTGCACGGGAGTCATTCTTACTCCTGTCCTTTATACCCACCTTTTTGCATTTCTTCACGTTGACATTTAGAGCACTGGCTCCCAGAATGCTTTGTTTCATTTGGACAGTGAATTCCGCCCGTCCATGCCAGTTGAGGCGTACCATACCGCGCAAGAGCTGCACTGCTCCAGCCGCACCTCACAGGAGTCACTGTTACACCTGTCCTTTATCCAGGCATTTCTTTATTTCATCACTTTGCCGTTTAGAGCATTAGGCAGAAATCACATTGCGTCAGCATCGGCAACAGCCTTCACAATCATTTGTTTTAAGTGCACAGTGAGATTCCCCCGGTGCATGCCAGGTAAGCCACACCAGACAGTGCAGAGCCGTGCTGCTCTAGTCGCACCTCATGGGAGTCATTGTTAGTCTCTTCGTTTACCCTCGCCTTGTTGAATTTATCAAGTTGACATATAGGGGACTGGGCAGAGATCACATTGCATCAGCATGGTCAAAAGTCCTCGCAATGCTTTGTTTTAAATGGACAGTCAGATTCTCCCGGTCCATACCAGTTGAAGCGCAACGGAAAGTGCAAAGCGGCACAGCTCAATCCACACTGCAAGGGAGTCATTCTTACTCCTGTCTTTTATCCACGCTTTTTTTTTCATTTTTTCACTTCGACATTTAGAGCACTGTGCAGAAATCACACTGCGTCAGCATGCTCAACGGCCCCCAGAATGGTTTGTTCTATTTGGACAGTGGATTCTGTCAGTCCATGCCAGTTCATTCGCACCAGACCGCGCAAGAGCTGCACTGCGCTAGCCGCACCTAAAGGGTGTCATAGTTACTCCTGTCGTTTATCCAGCCCTTTCCTTAATTTATTTATTTCACGTTTAAAGCACTAGGCAGAAATCAAATTGCGTCAGCATGGTCAACGGCCCTCGCAATCATTTGTTTTAAATGGACAGTCGGATTACCCCGATCTATCCCAGTTGAAGCGCACCAGGCAGCGCTAGAGCCGCACTGCTCTAGCCGCAGTTCAAGGGAGTCATTGTTACTCACTTAGCTCCCCCACGCCTTGTTCTATTTCTTCAGGTTGACATTTAGGGCACTGGGCACAAATCACCTTGCATAAAAATGGTCAACCGCCCTCGCAATTATATCTTTTAAAAGCACAGTAAGATTCCCCCTGTGCATTCCAGTTGAACCAGACCAGACAGTGCAAAGCAGCACTGTTCTAGCCGCACCTCAAGGGAGTCATTGTTACTAACGTCCTTCACCCACGCTTTGTTCCATTTCCTCACATTGACATTTAGAGCCCTGGGCACAAATCACATTGCGTCAGCATCGTCAAAAGTCCTTGCAATGCTTTGTTTTAAGTGGACAGTCAGTTTCAGCCGGTCCATGCCAGTTGAAGCACAACAGATAGCATAAAGCGCCACTCCTGAATCCACACTGCAAGGGAGTAATTCTTACTCCTGTCCTTTAACCACGCCTTTTTTTTCATTTCTGCACGTTGACATTTACAGACCTGGGCAGAAATCACATTGCGTCAGCATGGTCAACGGCCCTCAAAATGCATTGTTTTATTTCGAGAGTCGGATTCTCCCGGTCCATGCCAGTTGATGCGCACCAGGCAGCGCAAGCGCCGCACTGCTCTAGCCGCACCTTAAGAGAGCCATTGTTACTCGCTTTGTGTAACCATGCCTTGTTGCATTTCTTCACGTTGACATTTAGGGCGCTGGGCAGAAGCCACATTACGTCAGCATGATCAAAAGTCTTCGCAAAGCTTTGTTTTAATGGACAGATGGATTCCACCGGTCCATACCAAATGAAGCACAATGGATAGCACAAAGCGAAACTGCTCAATAAACTCTGCACGGGAGTCATTCTTACTCCTGTCCTTTATACCCACCTTTTTGCATTTCTTCACGTTGACATTTAGAGCACTGGCTCCCAGAATGCTTTGTTTCATTTGGACAGTGAATTCCGCCCGTCCATGCCAGTTGAGGCGTACCATACCGCGCAAGACCTGCACTGCTCCAGCCGCACCTCACAGGAGTCACTCTTACACCTGTCCTTTATCCAGGCATTTCTTTATTTCATCACTTTGCCGTTTAGAGCACTAGGCAGAAATCACATTGCGTCAGCATGGTGAACGGCCCGCGTAATCATTTGTTTTAAATGGACAGTCGGATTCCCCCGATCTATGCCAGTTGGAGTGCAGCAGACTGCGCAAGAGCCGCACTGCTCTAGTCGCACCTCGAGGGAGTCATTGTTACTCTCATCGCATACACACCTTCTTGCATTTCTTCACGTTGACATTAAATAGCACTGGGCAGAAATCACATTGTGTCAGCATCGGCAACAGCCTTCACAATCATTTGTTTTAAGTGCACAGTGAGATTCCCCCGGTGCATGACAGGTAAACCACACCAGACAGTGCAAAGCTGTGCTGCTCTAGTGGCGCCTCATGGGAGTCATCGTTAGTCTCTTCGTTTACCCACGCCTTGTTGATTTTATCAAGTTGACATATAGGGGACTGGGCAGAAATCACATTGCGTCAGCATGGTCAAAAGTCCCCGCAATGCTTTGTTTTAAATGGACAGTCGGATTCCCCCGGTCCATGCCAGTTGATGCACAACAGATAGCATAAAGCGCCACTCCTGAATCCACACTGCAAGGGAGTCATTCTTACTCCTGTCGTTTAACCACGCCTTTTTTTCATTTCTGCACGTTGACATTTACAGACCTGGGCAGAAATCACATTGCGTCAGCATGGTCAACGGCCCCCAAAATGCTTTGTTTTATTTGGGCATTTTATTTTACAGGAGGTATTCAGAGACATGGATTGGGAAGATTTGGGGATAAAAGTTAATCGAGAATAGCTTAGTAACTCGCGATTCGCTGATGACATTGCCTTCCTTAGTACCTCAGGGGACCAATTGCAATGCATGTTCACTGACCTGGATAGGCAAAGCAGAAGAGTGGGTCTAAAAATTAATCTGCAGGAAACTAAAGTAATGCTTAACAGTCTCGGAAGAAAACAGCAATTTACAATTGGCAGCGAGGCACTAGAAGTCGTAAGGGATTACATGAACTTAGGGCAGGTAGTGACAGCGGATGCGGATCATGAGACAGAAATATTCAGAAGAACAAGAATGGGCTGGGGTGGGTTTGGCAGGCATTCTCAGATGATGATTAGCAGGTTGCCATTATCCCCTCAAGAGGAAAGTATATAATACCTGTGTCTTACCAGTACTCACCTATGGGGCAGAAACCTGGAGGCTTACGAAATAGGTTCTGCTCAAATTGAGGACGACGCAACGAGCTATGGAAAGAAGAATGATAGGTGTAACGTTAAAGGATAAGAAAAGAGCAGATTGGGTGAGGGAACAAACGCGAGCTAATGACATCTTAGTTGAAATCAAGAAAAAGAAATGGGCATGGGCAGGATACGAAATGAGGAGGGAAGATAACCGATGGTCATTAAGGGTTACGGAATGGATTCCAAGGGAAGGGAAGCTTAGCAGAGGGCGGCAGAAAGTTAGGCGGGCGCATGAGATTAAGAAGTTTGCAGGGACGACATGGCCACACATAGTACATGATCGGGGTTGTTGGAGATGTACGGGAGAGGCCTTTGCCCTGCAGTAGGCGTAACCAGGCTGATGCTGATGATGATTCCGCCGGTCCATGCCAGTTGAGGCACACAAGACCACGCAAGAGCCGCACTGCGATAGCCGCACCACAAGGGAGTCATTGTGACTCCTGTAGTTTATCCATGCCTTTTTTTATTTACTTCAGTTTCACGTTTAGAGCACTGGGCAGAAATCACATTGCGTCAGCATGGTCGACGGCCCTCGCAATCATTTGTTTTAAATGGACAGTCGGATTCCCCCGATCTATGCCAGCTGGAGTGCAGCAGACTGTGCAAAAGCTGCACTGTTCTAGTCGCACCTCAAGGGAGTCATTGTTACTCTCATAGCTTACACACACCTTCTTGCATTTCTTCACGTTGACATTAAATAGCACTGGGCAGAAATCACATTGTGTCAGCATCGGCAACAGCCTTCACAATCATTTGTTTTAAGTGCACAGTGAGATTCCCCCGGTGCATGCCAGGTAAGCCACACCAGACATTGCAGAGCCGTGCTGCTCTAGTCGCACCTCAAGGGAGTCATTGTTACTCTCATAGCTTACACACACCGTCTTGCATTTCTTCACGTTGACATTAAATAGCACTGGGCAGAAATCACATTGTGTCAGCATCGGCAGCAGCCTTCACAATCATTTGTTTTAAGTGCACAGTGAGATTCCCCCGGTGCATGCCAGGTAAGCCACACCAGACAGTGCAGAGCCGTGCTGCTCTAGTCGCACCTCATGGGAGTCATTGTTAGTCTCTTCGTTTACCCACGCCTTGTTGATTTTATCAAGTTGACATATAGGGGACTGGGCAGAGATCACATTGCATCAGCATGGTCAAAAGTCCTCGCAATGCTTTGTTTTCAATGGACAGTCAGATTATCCCGGTCCATACCAGTTGTAGCGCAACGGAAAGTGCAAAGCGGCACAGCTCAATCCACACTGCAAGGGAGTCATTCTTACTCCTGTCTTTTATCCACGCTTTTTTTTCATTTTTTCACTTCGACATTTAGAGCACTGTGCAGAAATCACACTGCGTCAGCATGCTCAACGGCCCCCAGAATGGTTTGTTTTATTTGGACAGTGGATTCTGTCAGTCCATGCCAGTTCATTCGCACCAGACCGCGCAAGAGCTGTACTGCGCTAGCCGCACCTAATGGGTGTCATAGTTACTCCTGTCGTTTATCCAGCCCTTTCCTTAATTTATTTATTTCACGTTTAAAGCACTAGGCAGAAATCAAATTGCGTCAGCATAGTCAACGGCCCTCGCAATCATTTGTTTTAAATGGACAGTCGGATTACCCCGATCTATCCCAGTTGAAGCGCACCAGGCAGCGCTAGAGCCGCACTGCTCTAGCCGCAGCTCCAGGGAGTCATTGTTACTCACTTAGCTCCCGCACGCCTTGTTCTATTTCTTCAGGTTGACATTTAGGGCACTGGGCACAAATCACCTTGCATAAAAATGGTCAACGGCCCTCGCAATTATATCTTTTAAAAGCACAGTAAGATTCCCCCTGTGCATTCCAGTTGAACCAAACCAGACAGTGCAAAGCAGCACTGTTCTAGCCGCACCTCAAGGGAGTCATTGTTACTAACGTCCTTCACTCACGCTTTGTTCCATTTCCTCACATTGACATTTAGAGCCCTGGGCACAAATCACATTGCGTCAGCATCGTCAAAAGTCCTTGTAATGCTTTGTTTTAAGTGGACAGTCAGTTTCAGCCGGTCCATGCCAGTTGAAGCACAACAGATAGCATAAAGCGCCACTCCTGAATCCACACTGCAAGGGAGTCATTCTTACTCCTGTCGTTTAACCACGCCTTTTTTTTCATTTCTGCACGTTGACATTTACAGACCTGGGCAGAAATCACATTGCGTCAGCATGGACAACGGCCCTCAAAATGCATTGTTTTATTTGGAGAGTCGGATTCTCCCGGTCCATGCCAGTTGAAGCGCACCAGGCAGCGCAAGCGCCACACTGCTCTAGCCGCACCTCAAGAGAGCCATTGTTACTCGCTTTGTGTAGCCATGCCTTGTTGCATTTCTTCACGTTGACATTTAGAGCGCTGGGCAGAAGTCACATTACGTCAGCATGATCAAAAGTCTTCGCAAAGCTTTGTTTTAATGGACAGTTGGATTCCACCGGTCCATACCAAATGAAGCACAATGGATAGCACAAAGCCAAACTGCTCAATAAACTCTGCACGGGAGTCATTCTTACTCCTGTCCTTTATACCCACCTTTTTGCATTCCTTCACGTTGACATTTAGAGCACTGGCTCCCAGAATGCTTTGTTTCATTTGGACAGTGAATTCCGCCCGTCCATGCCAGTTGAGGCGTACCATACCGCGCAAGAGCTGCACTGCTCCAGCCGCACCTCACAGGAGTCACTCTTACACCTGTCCTTTATCCAGGCATTTCTTTATTTCATCACTTTGCCGTTTAGAGCACTAGGCAGAAATCACATTGCGTCAGCATGGTGAACGGCCCGCGTAATCATTTGTTTTAAATGGACAGTCGGATTCCCCCGATCTATGCCAGTTGGAGTGCAGCAGACTGCGCAAGAACCGCACTGCTCTAGTCGCACCTCGAGGGAGTCATTGTTACTCTCATCGCATACACACCTTCTTGCATTTCTTCACGTTGACATTAAATAGCACTGGGCAGAAATCACATTGTGTCAGCATCGGCAACAGCCTTCACAATCATTTGTTTTAAGTGCACAGTGAGATTCCCCCGGTGTATGACAGGTAAACCACACCAGACAGTGCAAAGCTGTGCTGCTCTAGTCGCACCTCATGGGAGTCATTGTTAGTCCCTTCGTTTACCCACGCCTTGTTGATTTTATCAAGTTGACATATAGGGGACTGGGCAGAAATCACATTGCGTCAGCATGGTCAAAAGTCCCCGCAATGCTTTGTTTTAAATGGACAGTCGGATTCCCCCGGTCTATACCAGTTGAAGCGCAATGGAAAGTGCAAAGCGGCACAGCTGAATGCACACTGCAAGGGAGTCATTCTTACTCATGTCGTTTATCCACACCTTTTTTTCATTTTTTCACTTTGACATTTAGAGCACTGTGCAGAAATCACACTGCGTCAGCACGGTCAACGGCCCCCAAAATGATTTGTTTTATTTGGGCATTTTATTTTACAGGAGGTATTCAGAGACATGGATTGGGAAGAATTGGGGATAAAAGTTAATCGATAATAGCTTGGTAACTCGCGATTCGCTGATGACATTGCCTTGCTTAGTACCTCAGGGGACCAATGGCAATGCATGTTCAGTGACCTGGATAGGCAAAGCAGAAGAGTGGGTCTAAAAATTAATCTGCAGGAAACTAATGTAATGCTTAACAGTCTCCGAAGAAAACCGCAATTTACAATTGGCAGCGAGGCACTGGAAGTCGTAAGGGAATACACCAACTTAGGTCAGGTAGTGACAGCGGATGCGGATCATAAGACAGAAATATTCAGAAGAACAAGAATGGGCTGGGGTGCGTTTGGCAGGCATTCTCAGATGATGAATAGCAGGTTGCCGTTATCCCCTCAAGAGGAAAGTATATAATACCTTTGTCTTACCAGCACTCACCTATGGGGCAGAAACCTTGAGGCTTACGAAAAGGGTTCTGCTCATATTGAGGACGACACAACGAGCTATGGAAAGAAGAATGATAGGTGTAACGTTCAAGGATAAGAAAAGAGCAGATTGGGTGAGGGAACAAACGCGACTTAATGACATCTTAGTTGAAATCAAGAAAAAGAAAGGGGCATGGGCAGGATACGCAATGAGGAGGGAAGATAACCGATGGTCATTGAGGGTTACGGAATGGATTCCAAGGGAAGAGAAGCTTAGCAGAGGGCGGCAGAAAGTTAGGCGGGCGCATGAGATTCAGAAGTTTGCAGGGACGACATGGCCACACTTAGTACATGATCGGGGTTGTTGGAGATGTATGGGAGAGGCCTTTGCCCTGCAGTAGGCGTAACCAGGCCTATGCTGATGATGATTCCGCCGGTCCATGCCAGTTGAGGCGCACAAGACCACGCAACAGCTGCACTGCGATAGCCGCACCACGAGGGAGTCATTGTTACTCCTGTCGTTTATCCGTCCTTTTTTTTAATTACTTCACTTTGACGTTTAGAGCACTGGGCAGAAATCACATTCCGTCAGCATGGTCGACGGCGCTCACAATCATTTGTTTTATTGGACAGTCGGATTCCCCCGATCTATGCCAGCTGGAGTGCAGCAGACTGTGCAAATGCTGCGCTGCTCTAGTCACACCTCAAGGGTGTCATTGTTACTCTCATCGCTTACACACACCTTTTTTGCATTTCTTCACGTTGACATTAAATAGCACTGGGCAGAAATCACATTGTGTCAGCATGGTCAACGGCCTTCGCAATCATTTCTTTTCATGGCAGAGTTAGATTCCCCCGTTGCATGCCAGGTAAACCACACCAGACAGTGCAAAGCCGCGCTACTCTAGTCCCACCTCATTGGAGTCATTGTTAGTCTCTTCGTTTACCCTCGCCTTGTTGCATTTTATCACGTTGACATTTAGGGGACTGGGCAGAGATCACATTGCATCAGCATGGTCAAAAGTCCTCGCAATGCTTTGTTTTAAATGGACAGTCAGATTCTCCCGGTCCATACCAGTTGAAGCGCAACGGAAAGTGCAAAGCGGCACAGCTCAATCCACACTACAAGGGAGTCATTCTTACTCCTGTCTTTTATCCACGCTTTCTTTTCATTTTTTCACTTCGACATTTAGAGCACTGTGCAGAAATCACACTGCGTCAGCATGCTCAACGGCCCCCAGAATGGTTTGTTTTATTTGGACAGTGGATTCTGTCAGTCCATGCCAGTTCATTCGCACCAGACCGCGCAAGGGCTGCACTGCGCTAGCCGCACCTAAAGGGTGTCATAGTTACTCCTGTCGTTTATCCAGCCCTTTCCTTAATTTATTTATTTCACGTTTAAAGCACTAGGCAGAAATCAAATTGCGTCAGCATGGCCAACGGCCCTCGCAATCATTTGTTTTAAATGGACAGTCGAATTACCCCGATCTATCCCAGTTGAAGCGCACCAGGCAGCGCTAGAGCCGCACTGCTCTAGCCGCAGTTCAAGGGAGTCATTGTTACTCACTTAGCTCCCCCACGCCTTGTTCTGTTTCTTCAGGTTGACATTTAGGGCACTGGGCACAAATCACCTTGCATAAAAATGGTCAACCGCCCTCGCAATTATATCTTTTAAAAGCACAGTAAGATTCCCCCTGTGCATTCCAGTTGAACCACACCAGACAGTGCAAAGCAGCACTGTTCTAGCCGCACCTCAAGGGAGTCATTGTTACTAACGTCCTTCACCCACGCTTTGTTCCATTTCCTCACATTGACATTTAGAGCCCTGGGCACAAATCACATTGCGTCAGCATCGTCAAAAGTCCTTGCAATGCTTTGTTTTAAGTGGACAGTCAGTTTCAGCCGGTCCATGCCAGTTGAAGCACAACAGATAGCATAAAGCGCCACTCCTGAATCCACACTGCAAGGGAGTCATTCTTACTCCTGTCGTTTAACCACGCTTTTTTTTCATTTCTGCACGTTGACATTTACAGCCCTGGGTAGAAATCACATTGCGTCAGCATGGTCAACGGCCCTCAAAATGCAGTGTTTTATTTGGAGAGTCGGATTCTCCCGGTCCATGCCAGTTGAAGCGCACCAGGCAGCGCAAGCGCCACACTGCTCTAGCCGCATCTCAACAGGGCCATTGTTACTCGCTTTGTGTAGCCATGCCTTGTTGCATTTCTTCACGTTGACATTTAGAGCGCTGGGCAGAAGTCACATTACGTCAGCATGATCAAAAGTCTTCGCAAAGCTTTGTTTTAATGGACAGTTGGATTCCACCGGTCCATACCAAATGAAGCACAATGGATAGCACAAAGCGAAACTGCTCAATAAACTCTGCACGGGAGTCATTCTTACTCCTGTCCTTTATACCCACCTTTTTGCATTTCTTCACGTTGACATTTAGAGCACTGGCTCCCAGAATGCTTTGTTTCATTTGGACAGTGAATTCCGCCCGTCCATGCCAGTTGAGGCGTACCATACCGCGCAAGAGCTGCACTGCTCCAGCCGCACCTCACAGGAGTCACTCTTACACCTGTCCTTTATCCAGGCATTTCTTTATTTCATCACTTTGCCGTTTAGAGCACTAGGCAGAAATCACATTGCGTCAGCATGGTGAACGGCCCGCGTAATCATTTGTTTTAAATGGACAGTCGGATTCCCCCGATCTATGCCAGTTGGAGTGCAGCAGACTGCGCAAGAGCCGCACTGCTCTAGTCGCACCTCGAGGGAGTCATTGTTACTCTCATCGCATACACACCTTCTTGCATTTCTTCACGTTGACATTAAATAGCACTGGGCAGAAATCACATTGTGTCAGCATCGGCAACAGCCTTCACAATCATTTGTTTTAAGTGCAGAGTGAGATTCCCCCGGTGCATGACAGGTAAACCACACCAGACAGTGCAAAGCTGTGCTGCTCTAGTCGCACCTCATGGGAGTCATTGTTAGTCCCTTCGTTTACCCACGCCTTGTTGATTTTATCAAGTTGACATATAGGGGACTGGGCAGAAATCACATTGCGTCAGCATGGTCAAAAGTCCCCGCAATGCTTTGTTTTAAATGGACAGTCGGATTCCCCCGGTCTATACCAGTTGAAGCGCAATGGAAAGTGCAAAGCGGCACAGCTGAATGCACACTGCAAGGGAGTCATTCTTACTCATGTCGTTTATCCACACCTTTTTTTCATTTTTTCACTTTGACATTTAGAGCACTGTGCAGAAATCACACTGCGTCAGCACGGTCAACGGCCCCCAAAATGCTTTGTTTTATTTGGGCATTTTATTTTACAGGAGGTATTCAGAGACATGGATTGGGAAGAATTGGGGATAAAAGTTAATCGAGAATAGCTTGGTAACTCGCGATTCGCTGATGACATTGCCTTGCTTAGTACCTCAGGGGACCAATTGCAATGCATGTTCAGTGACCTGGATAGGCAAAGCAGAAGAGTGGGTCTAAAAATTAATCTGCAGGAAACTAAAGTAATGCTTAACAGTCTCCGAAGAAAACCGCAATTTACAATAGGCAGCGAGGCACTGGAAGTCGTAAGGGAATACACCAACTTAGGTCAGGTAGTGACAGCGGATGCGGATCATAAGACAGAAATATTCAGAAGAACAAGAATGGGCTGGGGTGCGTTTGGCAGGCATTCTCAGATGATGAATAGCAGGTTGCCGTTATCCCCTCAAGAGGAAAGTATATAATACCTGTGTCTTACCAGCACTCACCTATGGGGCAGAAACCTTGAGGCTTACGAAAAGGGTTCTGCTCATATTGAGGACGACACAACGAGCTATGGAAAGAAGAATGATAGGTGTAACGTTCAAGGATAAGAAAAGAGCAGATTGGGTGAGGGAACAAACGCGACTTAATGACATCTTAGTTGAAATCAAGAAAAAGAAAGGGGCATGGGCAGGATACGCAATGAGGAGGGAAGATAACCGATGGTCATTGAGGGTTACGGAATGGATTCCAAGGGAAGAGAAGCTTAGCAGAGGGCGGCAGAAAGTTAGGCGGGCGCATGAGATTCAGAAGTTTGCAGGGACGACATGGCCACACTTAGTACATGATCGGGGTTGTTGGAGATGTATGGGAGAGGCCTTTGCCCTGCAGTAGGCGTAACCAGGCCTATGCTGATGATGATTCCGCCGGTCCATGCCAGTTGAGGCGCACAAGACCACGCAATAGCCGCACTGCGATAGCCGCACCACGAGGGAGTCATTGTTACTCCTGTCGTTTATCCGTCCTTTTTTTTTAATTACTTCACTTTGACGTTTAGAGCACTGGGCAGAAATCACATTCCGTCAGCATGGTCGACGGCGCTCACAATCATTTGTTTTAATTGGACAGTCGGATTCCCCCGATCTATGCCAGCTGGAGTGCAGCAGACTGTGCAAATGCTGCGCTGCTCTAGTCACACCTCAAGGGTGTCATTGTTACTCTCATCGCTTACACACACCTTTTTTGCATTTCTTCACGTTGACATTAAATAGCACTGGGCAGAAATCACATTGTGTCAGCATGGTCAACGGCCTTCGCAATCATTTCTTTTCATGGCAGAGTTAGATTTCCCCGTTGCATGCCAGGTAAACCACACCAGACAGTGCAAAGCCGCGCTACTCTAGTCCTACCTCATGGGAGTCATTGTTAGTCTCTTCGTTTACCCTCGCCTTGTTGCATTTTATCACGTTGACATTTAGGGGACTGGGCAGAGATCACATTGCATCAGCATGGTCAAAAGTCCTCGCAATGCTTTGTTTTAAATGGACAGTCAGATTCTCCCGGTCCATACCAGTTGAAGCGCAACGGAAAGTGCAAAGCGGCACAGCTCAATCCACACTGCAAGGGAGTCATTCTTACTCCTGTCTTTTATCCACGCTTTTTTTTCATTTTTTCACTTCGACATTTAGAGCACTGTGCAGAAATAACACTGCGTCAGCATGCTCAACGGCCCCCAGAATGGTTTGTTTTATTTGGACAGTGGATTCTGTCAGTCCATGCCAGTTCATTCGCACCAGACCGCGCAAGAGCTGCACTGCGCTAGCCGCACCTAAAGGGTGTCATAGTTACTCCTGTCATTTATCCAGCCCTTTCCTTAATTTATTTATTTCACGTTTAAAGCACTAGGCAGAAATCAAATTGCGTCAGCATGGTCAACGGCCCTCGCAATCATTTGTTTTAAATGGACAGTCGGATTACCCCGATCTATCCCAGTTGAAGCGCACCAGGCAACGCTAGAGCCGCACTGCTCTAGTCGCAGCTCAGGGGAGTCATTGTTACTCACTTAGCTACCCCACGCCTTGTTCTATTTCTTCAGGTTGACATTTAGGGCACTGGGCACAAATCACCTTGCATAAAAATGGTCAACCGCCCTCGCAATTATATCTTTTAAAAGCACAGTAGGATTCCCCCTGTGCATTCCAGTTGAACCACACCAGACAGTGCAAAGCAGCACTGTTCTAGCCGCACCTTAAGGGAGTCATTGTTACTAACGTCCTTCACCCACGCTTTGTTCCATTTCCTCACATTGACATTTAGAGCCCTGGGCACAAATCACATTGCGTCAGCATCGTCAAAAGTCCTTGCAATGCTTTGTTTTAAGTGGACAGTCAGTTTCAGCCGGTCCATGCCAGTTGATGCACAACAGATAGCATAAAGCGCCACTCCTGAATCCACACTGCAAGGGAGTCATTCTTACTCCTGTCGTTTAACCACGCCTTTTTTTCATTTCTGCACGTTGACATTTATAGACCTGGGCAGAAATCACATTGCGTCAGCATGGTCAACGGCCCTCAAAATGCATTGTTTTATTTGGAGAGTCGGATTCTCCCGGTCCATGCCAGTTGAAGCGCACCAGGCAGCGCAAGCGCCACACTGCTCTAGCCGCACCTCAAGACAGCCATTGTTACTCGCTTTGTGTAGCCATGCCTTGTTGCATTTCTTCACGTTGACATTTTGAGCGCTGGGCAGAAGTCACATTACGTCAGCATGATCAAAAGTCTTCGCAAAGCTTTGTTTTAATGGACAGTTGGATTCCACCGGTCCAAACCAAATGAAGCACAATGGATAGCACAAAGCGAAACTGCTCAATAAACTCTGCACGGGAGTCATTCTTACTCCTGTCCTTTATACCCACCTTTTTGCATTTCTTCACGTTGACATTTAGAGCACTGGCTCCCAGAATGCTTTGTTTCATTTGGACAGTGAATTCCGCCCGTCCATGCCAGTTGAGGCGTACCATACCGCGCAAGAGCTGCACTGCTCCAGCCGCACCTCACAGGAGTCACTCTTACACCTGTCCTTTATCCAGGCATTTCTTTATTTCATCACTTTGCCGTTTAGAGCACTAGGCAGAAATCACATTGCGTCAGCATGGTGAACGGCCCGCGTAATCATTTGTTTTAAATGGACAGTCGGATTCCCCCGATCTATGCCAGTTGGAGTGCAGCAGACTGCGCAAGAGCCGCACTGCTCTAGTCGCACCTCGAGGGAGTCATTGTTACTCTCATCGCATACACACCTTCTTGCATTTCTTCACGTTGACATTAAATAGCACTGGGCAGAAATCACATTGTGTCAGCATCGGCAACAGCCTTCACAATCATTTGTTTTAAGTGCACAGTGAGATTCCCCCGGTGCATGACAGGTAAACCACACCAGACAGTGCAAAGCTGTGCTGCTCTAGTCGCACGTCATGGGAGTCATTGTTAGTCCTTTCGTTTACCCACGCCTTGTTGATTTTATCAAGTTGGCATATAGGGGACTGGGCAGAAATCACATTGCGTCAGCATGGTCAAAAGTCCCCGCAATGCTTTGTTTTAAATGGACAGTCGGATTCCCCCGGTCTATACCAGTTGAAGCGCAATGGAAAGTGCAAAGCGGCACAGCTGAATGCACACTGCAAGGGAGTCATTCTTACTCATGTCGTTTATCCACACCTTTTTTTCATTTTTTCACTTTGACATTTAGAGCACTGTGCAGAAATCACACTGCGTCAGCACGGTCAACGGCCCCCAAAATGCTTTGTTTTATTTGGGCATTTTATTTTACAGGAGGTATTCAGAGACATGGATTGGGAAGAATTGGGGATAAAAGTTAATCGAGAATAGCTTGGTAACTCGCGATTCGCTGATGACATTGCCTTGCTTAGTACCTCAGGGGACCAATTGCAATGTATGTTCAGTGACCTGGATAGGCAAAGCAGAAGAGTGGGTCTAAAAATTAATCTGCAGGAAACTAAAGTAATGCTTAACAGTCTCCGAAGAAAACCGCAATTTACAATAGGCAGCGAGGCACTGGAAGTCGTAAGGGAATACACCAACTTAGGTCAGGTAGTGACAGCGGATGCGGATCATAAGACAGAAATATTCAGAAGAACAAGAATGGGCTGGGGTGCGTTTGGCAGGCATTCTCAGATGATGAATAGCAGGTTGCC
Organism: Dermacentor albipictus; assembly: GCF_038994185.2. Taxonomy (NCBI): domain Eukaryota; kingdom Metazoa; phylum Arthropoda; class Arachnida; order Ixodida; family Ixodidae; genus Dermacentor; species Dermacentor albipictus. The sequence goes on from NW_027225603.1 coordinate 432,170, forward strand.
GTTATCCCCTCAAGAGGAAAGTATATAATACCTGTGTCTTACCAGCACTCACCTATGGGGCAGAAACCTTGAGGCTTACGAAAAGGGTTCTGCTCATATTGAGGACGACACAACGAGCTATGGAAAGAATGATAGGTGTAACTTTCAAGGATAAGAAAAGAGCAGATTGGGTGAGGGAACAAACGCGACCTAATGACATCTTAGTTGAAATCAAGAAAAAGAAAGGGGCATGGGCAGGATACGCAATGAGGAGGGAAGATAACCGATGGCCATTGAGGGTTACGGAATGGATTCCAAGGGAAGAGAAGCTTAGCAGAGGGCGGCAGAAAGTTAGGCGGGCGCATGAGATTCAGAAGTTTGCGGAGACGACATGGCCACACTTAGTACATGATCGGGGTTGTTGGAGATGTATGGGAGAGGCCTTTGCCCTGCAGTAGGCGTAACCAGGCTGATGCTGATGATGATTCCGCCGGTCCATGCCAGTTGAGGCACACAAGACCACGCAAGAGCCGCACTGCGATAGCCGCACCACAAGGGAGTCATTGTGACTCCTGTAGTTTATCCATGCCTTTTTTTATTTACTTCAGTTTCACGTTTAGAGCACTGGGCAGAAATCACATTGCGTCAGCATGGCCGACGGCCCTCGCAATCATTTGTTTTAAATGGAGAGTCGGATTCCCCCGATCTATGCCAGCTGGAGTGCAGCAGACTGTGCAAAAGCTGCACTGCTCTAGTCGCACCTCAAGGGAGTCATTGTTACTCTCACCGCTTACACACACCTTCTTGCATTTCTTCACGTTGACATTAAATAGCACTGGGCAGAAATCACATAGTGTCAGCATCGGCAACAGCCTTCACAATCATTTGTTTTAAGTGCACAGTGAGATTCCCCCAGTGCATGCCAGGTAAGCCACACCAGACAGTGCAGAGCCGTGCTGCTCTAGTCGCACCTCATGGGAGTCATTGTTAGTCTCTTCGTTTACCCACGCCTTGATGATTTTATCAAGTTGACATATAGGGGACTGGGCAGAGATCACATTGCATCAGCATGGTCAAAAGTCCTCGCAATGCTTTGTTTTAAATGGACAGTCAGATTCTCCCGGTCCATACCAGTTGAAGCGCAACGGAAAGTTCAAAGCGGCACAGCTCAATCCACACTGCAAGGGAGTCATTCTTACTCCTGTCTATTATCCACGCTTTTTTTTCATTTTTTCACTTCGACATTTAGAGCACTGTGCAGAAATCACACTGCGTCAGCATGCTCAACGGCCCCCAGAATGGTTTGTTTTATTTGGACAGTGGATTCTGTCAGTCCGTGCCAGTTCATTCGCACCAGACCGCGCAAGAGCTGCACTGCGCTAGCCGCACCTAAAGGGTGTCATAGTTACTCCTGTCGTTTATCCAGCCCTTTCCTTAATTTATTTATTTCACGTTTAAAGCACTAGGCAGAAATCAAATTGCGTCGGCATGGTCAACGGCCCTCGCAATCATTTGTTTTAAATGGACAGTCGGATTACCCCGATCTATCCCAGTTGAAGCGCACCAGGCAGCGCTAGAGCCGCACTGCTCTAGTCGCAGCTCAAGGGAGTCATTGTTACTCACTTAGCTCCCCCACGCCTTGTTCTATTTCTTCAGGTTGACATTTAGGGCACTGGGCACAAATCACCTTGCATAAAAATGGTCAACCGCCCTCGCAATTATATCTTTTAAAAGCACAGTAAGATTCCCCCTGTGCATTCCAGTTGAACCACACCAGACAGTGCAAAGCAGCACTGTTCTAGCCGCACCTCAAGGGAGTCATTGTTACTAACGTCCTTCACCCACGCTTTGTTCCATTTCCTCACATTGACATTTAGAGCCCTGGGCACAAATCACATTGCGTCAGCATCGTCAAAAGTCCTTGCAATGCTTTGTTTTAAGTGGACAGTCAGTTTCAGCCGGTCCATGCCAGTTGAAGCACAACAGATAGCATAAAGCGCCACTCCTGAATCCACACTGCAAGGGAGTCATTCTTACTCCTGTCCTTTAACCACGCCTTTTTTTTCATTTCTGCACGTTGACATTTACAGACCTGGGCAGAAATCACATTGCGTCAGCATGGTCAACGGCCCTCAAAATGCATTGTTTTATTTCGAGAGTCGGATTCTCCCGGTCCATGCCAGTTGAAGCGCACCAGGCAGCGCAAGCGCCACACTGCTCTAGCCGCACCTTAAGAGAGCCATTGTTACTCGCTTTGTGTAGCCATGCCTTGTTGCATTTCTTCACGTTGACATTTATGGCGCTGGGCAGAAGTCACATTACGTCAGCATGATCAAAAGTCTTCGCAAAGCTTTGTTTTAATGGACAGTTGGATTCCACCGGTCCATACCAAATGCAGCACAATGGATAGCACAAAGCGAACTGCTCAATAAACTCTGCACGGGAGTCATTCTTACTCCTGTCCTTTATACCCACCTTTTTGCATTTCTTCACGTTGACATTTAGAGCACTGGCTCCCAGAATGCTTTGTTTCATTTGGACAGTGAATTCCGCCCGTCCATGCCAGTTGAGGCGTACCATACCGCGCAAGAGCTGCACTGCTCCAGCCACACCTCACAGGAGTCACTCTTACACCTGTCCTTTATCCAGGCATTTCTTTATTTCATCACTTTGCCGTTTATAGCACTAGGCAGAAATCACATTGCGTCAGCATGGTGAACGGCCCGCGCAATTATTTGTTTTAAATGGACAGTCGGATTCCCCCGATCTATGCCAGTTGGAGTGCAGCAGACTGCGCAAGAGCCGCACTGCTCTAGTCGCACCTCGCGGTAGTCATTGTTACTCTCTTCGCATTCACACCTTCTTGCATTTCTTCACGTTGACATTAAATAGCACTGGGCAGAAATCACATAGTGTCAGCATCGGCAACAGCCTTCACAATCGTTTGTTTTAAGTGCACAGTGAGATTCCCGCGGTGCATGCCAGGTAAGCCACACCAGACAGTGCAGACCTGTGCTGCTCTAGTCGCACCTCATGGGAGTCATTGTTAGTCTCTTCGTTTACCCACGCCTTGTTGCATTTTATCAAGTTGACATATAGGGGACTGGGCAGAAATCACATTGCGTCAGCGTGGTCAAAAGTCCCCGCAATGCTTTGTTTTAAATGGACAGTCGGATTCCCCCGGTCTATACCAGTTCAAGCGCAATGGAAAGTGCAAAGCGGCACAGCTGAATGCACACTGCAAGGGAGTCATTCTTACTCCTGTCGTTTAACCACGCCTTTTTTTCATTTCTGCACGTTGACATTTACAGACCTGGGCAGAAATCACATTGCGTCAGCATGGTCAACGGCCCTCAAAATGCATTGTTTTATTTGGAGAGTCGGATTCTCCCGGTCCATGCCAGTTGAAGCGCACCAGGCAGCGCAAGCGCCACACTGCTCTAGCCGCACCTCAAGAGAGCGATTGTTACTCGCTTTGTGTAGCCATGCCTTGTTGCATTTCTTCACGTTGACATTTAGAGCGCTGGGCAGAAGTCACATTACGTCAGCATGATCAAAAGTCTTCGCAAAGCTTTGTTTTAATGGACAGTTCGATTCCACCGGTCCATACCAAATGAAGCACAATGGATAGCACAAAGCGAAACTGCTCAATAAACTCTGCACGGGAGTCATTCTTACTCCTGTCCTTTATACCCACCTTTTTGCATTTCTTCACGTTGACATTTAGAGCACTGGCTCCCAGAATGCTTTGTTTCATTTGGACAGTGAATTCCGCCCGTCCATGCCAGTTGAGGCGTACCATACCGCGCAAGAGCTGCACTGCTCCAGCCGCACCTCACAGGAGTCACTGTTACACCTGTCCTTTATCCAGGCATTTCTTTATTTCATCACTTTGCCGTTTAGAGCACTAGGCAGAAATCACATTGCGTCAGCATCGGCAACAGCCTTCACAATCATTTGTTTTAAGTGCACAGTGAGATTCCCCCGGTGCATGCCAGGTAAGCCACACCAGACAGTGCAGAGCCGTGCTGCTCTAGTCGCACCTCATGGGAGTCATTGTTAGTCTCTTCGTTTACCCTCGCCTTGTTGATTTTATCAAGTTGACATATAGGGGACTGGGCAGAGATCACATTGCATCAGCATGGTCAAAAGTCCTCGCAATGCTTTGTTTTAAATGGACAGTCAGATTCTCCCGGTCCATACCAGTTGAAGCGCAACGGAAAGTGCAAAGCGGCACAGCTCAATCCACACTGCAAGGGAGTCATTCTTACTCCTGTCTTTTATCCACGCTTTTTTTTTCATTTTTTCACTTCGACATTTAGAGCACTGTGCAGAAATCACACTGCGTCAGCATGCTCAACGGCCCCCAGAATGGTTTGTTTTATTTGGACAGTGGATTCTGTCAGTCCATGCCAGTTCATTCGCACCAGACCGCGCAAGAGCTGCACTGCGCTAGCCGCACCTAAAGGGTGTCATAGTTACTCCTGTCGTTTATCCAGCCCTTTCCTTAATTTATTTATTTCACGTTTAAAGCACTAGGCAGAAATCAAATTGCGTCAGCATGGTCAACGGCCCTCGCAATCATTTGTTTTAAATGGACAGTCGGATTACGCCGATCTATCCCAGTTGAAGCGCACCAGGCAGCGCTAGAGCCGCACTGCTCTAGCCGCAGCTCAAGGGAGTCATTGTTACTCACTTAGCTCCTCCACGCCTTGTTCTATTTCTTCAGGTTGACATTTAGGGCACTGGGCACAAATCACCTTGCATAAAAATGGTCAACCGCCCTCGCAATTATATCTTTTAAAAGCACAGTAAGATTCCCCCTGTGCATTCCAGTTGAACCACACCAGACAGTGCAAAGCAGCACTGTTCTAGCCGCACCTCAAGGGAGTCATTGTTACTAACGTCCTTCACCCACGCTTTGTTCCATTTCCTCACATTGACATTTAGAGCCCTGGGCACAAATCACATTGCGTCAGCATCGTCAAAAGTCCTTGCAATGCTTTGTTTTAAGTGGACAGTCAGTTTCAGCCGGTCCATGCCAGTTGAAGCACAACAGATAGCATAAAGCGCCACTCCTGAATCCACACTGCAAGGGAGTCATTCTTACTCCTGTCGTTTACCCACGCCTTTTTTTTCATTTCTGCACGTTGACATTTACAGACCTGGGCAGAAATCACATTGCGTCAGCATGGTCAAAGGCCCTCAAAATGCATTGTTTTATTTGGAGAGTCGGATTCTCCCGGTCCATGCCAGTTGAAGCGCACCAGGCAGCGCAAGCGCCACACTGCTCTAGCCGCACCTCAAGAGGGCCATTGTTACTCGCTTTGTGTAGCCATGCCTTGTTGCATTTCTTCACGTTGACATTTAGAGCGCTGGGCAGAAGTCACATTACGTCAGCATGATCAAAAGTCTTCGCAAAGCTTTGTTTTAATGGACAGTTGGATTCCACCGGTCCATACCAAATGAAGCACAATGGATAGCACAAAGCGAAACTGCTCAATAAACTCTGCACGGGAGTCATTCTTACTCCTGTCCTTTATACCCACCTTTTTGCATTTCTTCACGTTGACATTTAGAGCACTGGCTCCCAGAATGCTTTGTTTCATTTGGACAGTGAATTCCGCCCGTCCATGCCAGTTGAGGCGTACCATACCGCGCAAGAGCTGCACTGCTCCAGCCGCACCTCACAGGAGTCACTCTTACACCTGTCCTTTATCCAGGCATTTCTTTATTTCATCACTTTGCCGTTTAGAGCACTAGGCAGAAATCACATTGCGTCAGCATGGTGAACGGCCCGCGTAATCATTTGTTTTAAATGGACAGTCGGATTCCCCCGATCTATGCCAGTTGGAGTGCAGCAGACTGCGCAAGAGCCGCACTGCTCTAGTCGCACCTCGAGGGAGTCATTGTTACTCTCATCGCATACACACCTTCTTGCATTTCTTCACGTTGACATTAAATAGCACTGGGCAGAAATCACATTGTGTCAGCATCGGCAACAGCCTTCACAATCATTTGTTTTAAGTGCACAGTGAGATTCCCCCGGTGCATGACAGGTAAACCACACCAGACAGTGCAAAGCTGTGCTGCTCTAGTCGCACCTCATGGGAGTCATTGTTAGTCCCTTCGTTTACCCACGCCTTGTTGATTTTATCAAGTTGACATATAGGGGACTGGGCAGAAATCACATTGCGTCAGCATGGTCAAAAGTCCCCGCAATGCTTTGTTTTAAATGGACAGTCGGATTCCCCCGGTCTATACCAGTTGAAGCGCAATGGAAAGTGCAAAGCGGCACAGCTGAATGCACACTGCAAGGGAGTCATTCTTACTCATGTCGTTTATCCACACCTTTTTTTCATTTTTTCACTTTGACATTTAGAGCACTGTGCAGAAATCACACTGCGTCAGCACGGTCAACGGCCCCCAAAATGCTTTGTTTTATTTGGGCATTTTATTTTACAGGAGGTATTCAGAGACATGGATTGGGAAGAATTGGGGATAAAAGTTAATCGAGAATAGCTTGGTAACTCGCGATTCGCTGATGACATTGCCTTGCTTAGTACCTCAGGGGACCAATTGCAATGCATGTTCAGTGACCTGGATAGGCAAAGCAGAAGAGTGGGTCTAAAAATTAATCTGCAGGAAACTAAAGTAATGCTTAACAGTCTCCGAGGAAAACCGCAATTTACAATAGGCAGCGAGGCACTGGAAGTCGTAAGGGAATACACCAACTTAGGTCAGGTAGTGACAGCGGATGCGGATCATAAGACAGAAATATTCAGAAGAACAAGAATGGGCTGGGGTGCGTTTGGCAGGCATTCTCAGATGATGAATAGCAGGTTGCCGTTATCCCCTCAAGAGGAAAGTATATAATAGCTGTGTCTTACCAGCACTCACCTATGGGGCAGAAACCTTGAGGCTTACGAAAAGGGTTCTGCTCATATTGAGGACGACACAACTAGCTATGGAAAGAGGAATGATAGGTGTAACGTTCAAGGATAAGAAAAGAGCAGATTGGGTGAGGGAACAAACGCGACTTAATGACATCTTAGTTGAAATCAAGAAAAAGAAAGGGGCATGGGCAGGATACGCAATGAGGAGGGAAGATAACCGATGGTCATTGAGGGTTACGGAATGGATTCCAAGGGAAGAGAAGCTTAGCAGAGGGCGGCAGAAAGTTGGGCGGGCGCATGAGATTCAGAAGTTTGCGGGGACGACATGGCCACACTTAGTACATGATCGGGGTTGTTGGAGATGTATGGGAGAGGCCTTTGCCCTGCAGTAGGCGTAACCAGGCTGATGCTGATGATGATTCCGCCGGTCCATGCCAGTTGAGGCACACAAGACCACGCAAGAGCCGCACTGCGATAGCCGCACCACAAGGGAGTCATTGTGACTCCTGTAGTTTATCCATGCCTTTTTTTATTTACTTCAGTTTCACGTTTAGAGCACTGGGCAGAAATCACATTGCGTCAGCATGGCCGACGGCCCTCGCAATCATTTGTTTTAAATGGACAGTCGGATTCCCCCGATCTATGCCAGCTGGAGTGCAGCAGACTGTGCAAAAGCTGCACTGCTCTAGTCGCACCTCAAGGGAGTCATTGTTACTCTCACCGCTTACACACACCTTCTTGCATTTCTTCACGTTGACATTAAATAGCACTGGGCAGAAATCACATAGTGTCAGCATCGGCAACAGCCTTCACAATCATTTGTTTTAAGTGCACAGTGAGATTCCCCCAGTGCATGCCAGGTATGCCACACCAGACAGTGCAGAGCCGTGCTGCTCTAGTCGCACCTCATGGGAGTCATTGTTAGTCTCTTCGTTTACCCACGCCTTGATGATTTTATCAAGTTGACATATAGGGGACTGGGCAGAGATCACATTGCATCAGCATGGTCAAAAGTCCTCGCAATGCTTTGTTTTAAATGGACAGTCAGATTCTCCCGGTCCATACCAGTTGAAGCGCAACGGAAAGTGCAAAGCGGCACAGCTCAATCCACACTGCAAGGGAGGCATTCTTACTCCTGTCTTTTATCCACGCTTTTTTTTCATTTTTTCACTTCGACATTTAGAGCACTGTGCAGAAATCACACTGCGTCAGCATGCTCAACGGCCCCCAGAATGGTTTGTTTTATTTGGACAGTGGATTCTGTCAGTCCGGGCCAGTTCATTCGCACCAGACCGCGCAAGAGCTGCACTGCGCTAGCCGCACCTAAAGGGTGTCATAGTTACTCCTGTCGTTTATCCAGCCCTTTCCTTAATTTATTTATTTCACGTTTAAAGCACTAGGCAGAAATCAAATTGCGTCGGCATGGTCAACGGCCCTCGCAATCATTTGTTTTAAATGGACAGTCGGATTACCCCGATCTATCCCAGTTGAAGCGCACCAGGCAGCGCTAGAGCCGCACTGCTCTAGTCGCAGCTCAAGGGAGTCATTGTTACTCACTTAGCTCCCCCACGCCTTGCTCTATTTCTTCAGGTTGACATTTAGGGCACTGGGCACAAATCACCTTGCATAAAAATGGTCAACCGCCCTCGCAATTATATCTTTTAAAAGCACAGTAAGATTCCCCCTGTGCATTCCAGTTGAACCACACCAGACAGTGCAAAGCAGCACTGTTCTAGCCGCACCTCAAGGGAGTCATTGTTACTAACGTCCTTCACCCACGCTTTGTTCCATTTCCTCACATTGACATTTAGAGCCCTGGGCACAAATCACATTGCGTCAGCATCGTCAAAAGTCCTTGCAATGCTTTGTTTTAAGTGGACAGTCAGTTTCAGCCGGTCCATGCCAGTTGAAGCACAACAGATAGCATAAAGCGCCACTCCTGAATCCACACTGCAAGGGAGTCATTCTTACTCCTGTCCTTTAACCACGCCTTTTTTTTCATTTCTGCACGTTGACATTTACAGACCTGGGCAGAAATCACATTGCGTCAGCATGGTCAACGGCCCTCAAAATGCATTGTTTTATTTCGAGAGTCGGATTCTCCCGGTCCATGCCAGTTGAAGCGCACCAGGCAGCGCAAGCGCCACACTGCTCTAGCCGCACCTTAAGAGAGCCATTGTTACTCGCTTTGTGTAGCCATGCCTTGTTGCATTTCTTCACGTTGACATTTAGGGCGCTGGGCAGAAGTCATATTACGTCAGCATGATCAAAAGTCTTCACAAAGCTTTGTTTTAATGGACAGTTGGATTCCACCGGTCCATACCAAATGAAGCACAATGGATAGCACAAAGCGAAACTGCTCAATAAACTCTGCACGGGAGTCATTCTTACTCCTGTCCTTTATACCCACCTTTTTGCATTTCTTCACGTTGACATTTAGAGCACTGGCTCCCAGAATGCTTTGTTTCATTTGGACAGTGAATTCCGCCCGTCCATGCCAGTTGAGGCGTACCATACCGCGCAAGAGCTGCACTGCTCCAGCCGCACCTCACAGGAGTCACTCTTACACCTGTCCTTTATCCAGGCATTTCTTTATTTCATCACTTTGCCGTTTAGAGCACTAAGCAGAAATCACATTGCGTCAGCATGGTGAACGGCCCGCGTAATCATTTGTTTTAAATGGACAGTCGGATTCCCCCGATCTATGCCAGTTGGAGTGCAGCAGACTGCGCAAGAGCCGCACTGCTCTAGTCGCACCTCGAGGGAGTCATTGTTACTCTCATCGCATACACACCTTCTTGCATTTCTTCACGTTGACATTAAATAGCACTGGGCAGAAATCACATTGTGTCAGCATCGGCAACAGCCTTCACAATCATTTGTTTTAAGTGCACAGTGAGATTCCCCCGGTGCATGACAGGTAAACCACACCAGACAGTGCAAAGCTGTGCTGCTCTAGTCGCACCTCATGGGAGTCATTGTTAGTCTGTTCGTTTACCCACGCCTTGTTGATTTTATCAAGTTGACATATAGGGAACTGGGCAGAAATCACATTGCGTCAGCATGGTCAAAAGTCCCCGCAATGCTTTGTTTTAAATGGACAGTCGGATTCCCCCGGTCTATACCAGTTGAAGCGCAATGGAAAGTGCAAAGCGGCACAGCTGAATGCACACTGCAAGGGAGTCATTCTTACTCATGTCGTTTATCCACACCTTTTTTTCATTTTTTCACTTTGACATTTAGAGCACTGTGCAGAAATCACACTGCGTCAGCACGGTCAACGGCCCCCAAAATGCTTTGTTTTATTTGGGCATTTTATTTTACAGGAGGTATTCAGAGACATGGATTGGGAAGAATTGGGGATAAAAGTTAATCGAGAATAGCTTGGTAACTCGCGATTCGCTGATGACATTGCCTTGCTTAGTACCTCAGGGGACCAATTGCAATGCATGTTCAGTGACCTGGATAGGCAAAGCAGAAGAGTGGGTCTAAAAATTAATCTGCAGGAAACTAAAGTAATGCTTAACAGTCTCCGAAGAAAACCGCAATTTACAATAGGCAGCGAGGCACTGGAAGTCGTAAGGGAATACACCAACTTAGGTCAGGTAGTGACAGCGGATGCGGATCATAAGACAGAAATATTCAGAAGAACAAGAATGGGCTGGGGTGCGTTTGGCAGGCATTCTCAGATGATGAATAGCAGGTTGCCGTTATCCCCTCAAGAGGAAAGTATAAAATACCTGTGTCTTACCAGCACTCACCTATGGGGCAGAAACCTTGAGGCTTACGAAAAGGGTTCTGCTCATATTGAGGACGACACAACGAGCTATGGAAAGAAGAATGATAGGTGTAACGTTCAAGGATAAGAAAAGAGCAGATTGGGTGAGGGAACAAACGCGACTTAATGACATCTTAGTTGAAATCAAGAAAAAGAAAGGGGCATGGACAGGATACGCAATGAGGAGGGAAGATAACCGATGGTCATTGAGGGTTACGGAATGGATTCCAAGGGAAGAGAAGCTTAGCAGAGGGCGGCAGAAAGTTAGGCGGGCGCATGAGATTCAGAAGTTTGCGGGGACGACATGGTCACACATAGTACATGATCGGGGTTGTTGGAGATGTATGGGAGAGGCCTTTGCCCTGCAGTAGGCGTAACCAGGCTGATGCTGATGATGATTCCGCCGGTCCATGCCAGTTGAGGCACACAAGACCACGCAAGAGCCGCACTGCGATAGCCGCACCACAAGGGAGTCATTGTGACTCCTGTAGTTTATCCATGCCTTTTTTTATTTACTTCAGTTTCACGTTTAGAGCACTGGGCAGAAATCACATTGCGTCAGCATGGCCGACGGCCCTCGCAATCATTTGTTTTAAATGGACAGTCGGATTCCCCCGATCTATGCCAGCTGGAGTGCAGCAGACTGTGCAAAAGCTGCACTGCTCTAGTCGCACCTCAAGGGAGTCATTGTTACTCTCACCGCTTACACACACCTTCTTGCATTTCTTCACGTTGACATTAAATAGCACTGGGCAGAAATCACATAGTGTCAGCATCGGCAACAGCCTTCACAATCATTTGTTTTAGGTGCACAGTGAGATTCCCCCAGTGCATGCCAGGTAAGCCACACCAGACAGTGCAGAGCCGTGCTGCTCTAGTCGCACCTCATGGGAGTCATTGTTAGTCTCTTCGTTTACCCACGCCTTGATGATTTTATCAAGTTGACATATAGGGGACTGGGCAGAGATCACATTGCATCAGCATGGTCAAAAGTCCTCGCAATGCTTTGTTTTAAATGGACAGTCAGATTCTCCCGGTCCATACCAGTTGAAGCGCAACGGAAAGTGCAAAGCGGCACAGCTCAATCCACACTGCAAGGGAGTCATTCTTACTCCTGTCTTTTATCCACGCTTTTTTTTCATTTTTTCACTTCGACATTTAGAGCACTGTGCAGAAATCACACTGCGTCAGCATGCTCAACGGCCCCCAGAATGGTTTGTTTTATTTGGACAGTGGATTCTGTCAGTCCGTGCCAGTTCATTCGCACCAGACCGCGCAAGAGCTGCACTGCGCTAGCCGCACCTAAAGGGTGTCATAGTTACTCCTGTCGTTTATCCAGCCCTTTCCTTAATTTATTTATTTCACGTTTAAAGCACTAGGCAGAAATCAAATTGCGTCGGCATGGTCAACGGCCCTCGCAATCATTTGTTTTAAATGGACAGTCGGATTACCCCGATCTATCCCAGTTTAGGCGCACCAGGCAGCGCTAGAGCCGCACTGCTCTAGTCGCAGCTCAAGGGAGTCATTGTTACTCACTTAGCTCCCCCACGCCTTGTTCTATTTCTTCAGGTTGACATTTAGGGCACTGGGCACAAATCACCTTGCATAAAAATGGTCAACCGCCCTCGCAATTATATCTTTTAAAAGCACAGTAAGATTCCCCCTGTGCATTCCAGTTGAACCACACCAGACAGTGCAAAGCAGCACTGTTCTAGCCGCACCTCAAGGGAGTCATTGTTACTAACGTCCTTCACCCACGCTTTGTTCCATTTCCTCACATTGACATTTAGAGCCCTGGGCACAAATCACATTGCGTCAGCATCGTCAAAAGTCCTTGCAATGCTTTGTTTTAAGTGGACAGTCAGTTTCAGCCGGTCCATGCCAGTTGAAGCACAACAGATAGCATAAAGCGCCACTCCTGAATCCACACTGCAAGGGAGTCATTCTTACTCCTGTCCTTTAACCACGCCTTTTTTTTCATTTCTGCACGTTGACATTTACAGACCTGGGCAGAAATCACATTGCATCAGCATGGTCAACGGCCCTCAAAATGCATTGTTTTATTTCGAGAGTCGGATTCTCCCGGTCCATGCCAGTTGAAGCGCACCAGGCAGCGCAAGCGCCACACTGCTCTAGCCGCACCTTAAGAGAGCCATTGTTACTCGCTTTGTGTAGCCATGCCTTGTTGCATTTCTTCACGTTGACATTTAGGGCGCTGGGCAGAAGTCACATTACGTCAGCATGATCAAAAGTCTTCGCAAAGCTTTGTTTTAATGGACAGTTGGATTCCACCGGTCCATACCAAATGAAGCACAATGGATAGCACAAAGCGAAACTGCTCAATAAACTCTGCACGGGAGTCATTCTTACTCCTGTCCTTTATACCCACCTTTTTGCATTTCTTCACGTTGACATTTAGAGCACTGGCTCCCAGAATGCTTTGTTTCATTTGGACAGTGAATTCCGCCCGTCCATGCCAGTTGAGGCGTACCATACCGCGCAAGAGCTGCACTGCTCCAGCCGCACCTCACAGGAGTCACTCTTACACCTGTCCTTTATCCAGGCATTTCTTTATTTCATCACTTTGCCGTTTAGAGCACTAGGCAGAAATCACATTGCGTCAGCATGGTGAACGGCCCGCGTAATCATTTGTTTTAAATGGACAGTCGGATTCCCCCGATCTATGCCAGTTGGAGTGCAGCAGACTGCGCAAGAGCTGCACTGCTCTAGTCGCACCTCGAGGGAGTCATTGTTACTCTCATCGCATACACACCTTCTTGCATTTCTTCACGTTGACATTAAATAGCACTGGGCAGAAATCACATTGTGTCAGCATCGGCAACAGCCTTCACGATCATTTGTTTTAAGTGCACAGTGAGATTCCCCCGGTGCATGACAGGTAAACCACACCAGACAGTGCAAAGCTGTGCTGCTCTAGTCGCACCTCATGGGAGTCATTGTTAGTCTCTTCGTTTACCCACGCCTTGTTGATTTTATCAAGTTGACATATAGGGGACTGGGCAGAAATCACATTGCGTCAGCATGGTCAAAAGTCCCCGCAATGCTTTGTTTTAAATGGACAGTCGGATTCCCCCGGTCTATACCAGTTGAAGCGCAATGGAAAGTGCAAAGCGGCACAACTGAATGCACACTGCAAGGGAGTCATTCTTACTCATGTCGTTTATCCACACCTTTTTTCATTTTTTCACTTTGACATTTAGAGCACTGTGCAGAAATCACACTGCGTCAGCACGGTCAACGGCCCCCAAAATGCTTTGTTCTATTTGGGCATTTTATTTTACAGGAGGTATTCAGAGACATGGATTGGGAACGATTGGGGATAAAAGTTAATCGAGAATAGCTTGGTAACTCGCGATTCGCTGATGACATTGCCTTGCTTAGTACCTCAGGGGACCAATTGCAATGCATGTTCAGTGACCTGGATAGGCAACGCAGAAGAGTGGGTCTAAAAATTAATCTGCAGGAAACTAAAGTAATGCTTAACAGTCTCCGAAGAAAACCGCAATTTACAATAGGCAGCGAGGCACTGGAAGTCGTAAGGGAATACACCAACTTAGGTCAGGTAGTGACAGCGCATGCGGATCATAAGACAGAAATATTCAGAAGAACAAGAATGGGCTGGGGTGCGTTTGGCAGGCATTCTCAGATGATGAATAGCAGGTTGCCGTTATCCCCTCAAGAGGAAAGTATATAATACCTGTGTCTTACCAGCACTCACCTATGGGGCAGAAACCTTGAGGCTTACGAAAAGGGTTCTGCTCATATTGAGGACGACACAACGAGCTATGGAAAGAAGAATGATAGGTGTAACGTTCAAGGATAAGAAAAGAGCAGATTGGGTGAGGGAACAAACGCGACCTAATGACATCTTAGTTGAAATCAAGAAAAAGAAAGGGGCATGGGCAGGATACGCAATGAGGAGGGAAGATAACCGATGGTCATTGAGGGTTACGGAATGGATTCCAAGGGAAGAGAAGCTTTGCAGAGGGCGGCAGAAAGTTAGGCGGGCGCATGAGATTCAGAAGTTTGCGGGGACGACATGGCCACACTTAGTACATGATCGGGGTTGTTGGAGATGTATGGGAGAGGCCTTTGCCCTGCAGTAGGCGTAACCAGGCTGATGCTGATGATGATTCCGCCGGTCCATGCCAGTTGAGGCACACAAGACCACGCAAGAGCCGCACTGCGATAGCCGCACCACAAGGGAGTCATTGTGACTCCTGTAGTTTATCCATGCCTTTTTTATTTACTTCAGTTTCACGTTTAGAGCACTGGGCAGAAATCACATTGCGTCAGCATGGCCGACGGCCCTCGCAATCATTTGTTTTAAATGGACAGTCGGATTCCCCCGATCTATGCCAGCTGGAGTGCAGCAGACTGTGCAAAAGCTGCACTGCTCTAGTCGCACTTCAAGGGAGTCATTGTTACTCTCACCGCTTACACACACCTTCTTGCATTTCTTCACGTTGACATTAAATAGCACTGGGCAGAAATCACATAGTGTCAGCATCAGCAACAGCCTTCACAATCATTTGTTTTAAGTGCACAGTGAGATTCCCCCGGTGCATGCCAGGTAAGCCACACCAGACAGTGCAGAGCCGTGCAGCTCTAGTCGCACCTCATGGGAGTCATTGTTAGTCTCTTCGTTTACCCACGCCTTGATGATTTTATCAAGTTGACATATAGGGGACTGGGCAGAGATCACATTGCATCAGCATGGTCAAAAGTCCTCGCAATGCTTTGTTTTAAATGGGCAGTCAGATTCTCCCGGTCCATACCAGTTGAAGCGCAACGGAAAGTGCAAAGCGGCACAGCTCAATCCACACTGCCAGGGAGTCATTCTTACTCCTGTCTTTTATCCACGCTTTTTTTTTCATTTTTTCACTTCGACATTTAGAGCACTGTGCAGAAATCACACTGCGTCAGCATGCTCAACGGCACCCAGAATGGTTTGTTTTATTTGGACAGTGGATTCTGTCAGTCCATGCCAGTTCATTCGCACCAGACCGCGCAAGAGCTGCACTGCGCTAGCCGCACCTAAAGGGTGTCATAGTTACTCCTGTCGTTTATCCAGCCCTTTCCTTAATTTATTTATTTCACGTTTAAAGCACTAGGCAGAAATCAAATTGCGTCAGCATGGTCAACGGCCCTCGCAATCATTTGTTTTAAATGGACAGTCGGATTACCCCGATCTATCCCAGTTGAAGCGCACCAGGCAGCGCTAGAGCCGCACTGCTCTAGTCGCAGCTCAAGGGAGTCATTGTTACTCACTTAGCTCCCCCACGCCTTGATCTATTTCTTCAGGTTGACATTTAGGGCACTGGGCACAAATCACCTTGCATAAAAATGGTCAACCGCCCTCGCAATTATATCTTTTAAAAGCACAGTAAGATTCCCCCTGTGCATTCCAGTTGAACCACACCAGACAGTGCAAAGCAGCACTGTTCTAGCCGCACCTTAAGGGAGTCATTGTTACTAACGTCCTTCACCCACGCTTTGTTCCATTTCCTCACATTGACATTTAGAGCCCTGGGCACAAATCACATTGCGTCAGCATCGTCAAAAGTCCTTGCAATGCTTTGTTTTAAGTGGACAGTCAGTTTCAGCCGGTCCATGCCAGTTGATGCACAACAGATAGCATAAAGCGCCACTCCTGAATCCACACTGCAAGGGAGTCATTCTTACTCCTGTCGTTTAACCACGCCTTTTTTTCATTTCTGCACGTTGACATTTACAGACCTGGGCTGAAATCACATTGCGTCAGCATGGTCAACGGCCCTCAAAATGCATTGTTTTATTTGGAGAGTCGGATTCTCCCGGTCCATGCCAGTTGAAGCGCACCAGGCAGCGCAAGCGCCACACTGCTCTAGCCGCACCTCAAGAGAGCCATTGTTACTCGCTTTGTTTAGCCATGCCTTGTTGCATTTCTTCACGTTGACATTTAGAGCGCTGGGCAGAAGTCACATTACGTCAGCATGATCAAAAGTCTTCGCAAAGCTTTGTTTTAATGGACAGTTGGATTCCACCGGTCCATACCAAATGAAGCACAATGGATAGCACAAAGCGAAACTGCTCAATAAACTCTGCACGGGAGTCATTCTTACTCCTGTCCTTTATACCCACCTTTTTGCATTTCTTCACGTTGACATTTAGAGCACTGGCTCCCAGAATGCTTTGTTTCATTTGGACAGTGAATTCCGCCCGTCCATGCCAGTTGAGGCGTACCATACCGCGCAAGAGCTGCACTGCTCCAGCCGCACCTCACAGGAGTCACTCTTACACCTGTCCTTTATCCAGGCATTTCTTTATTTCATCACTTTGCCGTTTAGAGCACTAGGCAGAAATCACATTGCGTCAGCATCGGCAACAGCCTTCACAATCATTTGTTTTAAGTGCACAGTGACATTCCCCCGGTGCATGCCAGGTAAGCCACACCAGACAGTGCAGAGCCGTGCTGCTCTAGTCGCACCTCATGGGAGTCATTGTTAGTCTCTTCGTTTACCCTCGCCTTGCTGATTTTATCAAGTTGACATATAGGGGACTGGGCAGAGATCACATTGCATCAGCATGGTCAAAAGTCCTCGCAATGCTTTGTTTTAAATGGACAGTCAGATTCTCCCGGTCCATACCAGTTGAAGCGCAACGGAAAGTGCAAAGCGGCACAGCTCAATCCACACTGCAAGGGAGTCATTCTTACTCCTGTCTTTTATCCACGCTTTTTTTTCATTTTTTCACTTCGACATTTAGAGCACTGTGCAGAAACCACACTGCGTCAGCATGCTCAACGGCCCCCAGAATGGTTTGTTTTATTTGGACAGTGGATTCTGTCAGTCCATGCCAGTTCATTCGCACCAGACCGCGCAAGAGCTGTACTGCGCTAGCCGCACCTAAAGGGTGTCATAGTTACTCCTGTCGTTTATCCAGCCCTTTCCTTAATTTATTTATTTCACGTTTAAAGCACTAGGCAGAAATCAAATTGCGTCAGCATGGTCAACGGCCCTCGCAATCATTTGTTTTAAATGGACAGTCGGATTACCCCGATCTATCCCAGTTGAAGCGCACCAGGCAGCGCTAGAGCCGCACTGCTCTAGCCGCAGCTCAAGGGAGTCATTGTTACTCACTTAGCTCCCCCACGCCTTGTTCTATTTCTTCAGGTTGACATTTAGGGCACTGGGCACAAATCACCTTGCATAAAAATGGTCATCCGCCCTCGCAATTATATCTTTTAAAAGCACAGTAAGATTCCCCCTGTGCATTCCAGTTGAACCACACCAGACAGTGCAAAGCAGCACTGTTCTAGCCGCACCTCATGGGAGTCATTGTTACTAACGTCCTTCATCCACGCTTTGTTCCATTTCCTCACATTGACATTTAGAGCCCTGGGCACAAATCACATTGCGTCAGCATCGTCAAAAGTCCTTGCAATGCTTTGTTTTAAGTGGACAGTCAGTTTCAGCCGGTCCATGCCAGTTGAAGCACAACAGATAGCATAAAGCGCCACTCCTGAATCCACACTGCAAGGGAGTCATTCTTACTCCTGTCGTTTAACCACGCCTTTTTTTTCATTTCTGCACGTTGACATTTACAGACCTGGGCAGAAATCACATTGCGTCAGCATGGTCAACGGCCCTCAAAATGCATTGTTTTATTTGGAGAGTCGGATTCTCCCGGTCCATGCCAGTTGAAGCGCACCAGGCAGCGCAAGCGCCACACTGCTCTAGCCGCACCTCAAGAGGGCCATTGTTACTCGCTTTGTGTAGCCATGCCTTGTTGCATTTCTTCACGTTGACATTTAGAGCGCTGGGCAGAAGTCACATTACGTCAGCATGATCAAAAGTCTTCGCAAAGCTTTGTTTTAATGGACAGTTGGATTCCACCGGTCCATACCAAATGAAGCACAATGGATAGCACAAAGCGAAACTGCTCAATAAACTCTGCACGGGAGTCATTCTTACTCCTGTCCTTTATACCCACCTTTTTGCATTTCTTCACGTTGACATTTAGAGCACTGGCTCCCAGAATGCTTTGTTTCATTTGGACAGTGAATTCCGCCCGTCCATGCCAGTTGAGGCGTACCATACCGCGCAAGAGCTGCACTGCTCCAGCCGCACCTCACAGGAGTCACTCTTACACCTGTCCTTTATCCAGGCATTTCTTTATTTCATCACTTTGCCGTTTAGAGCACTAGGCAGAAATCACATTGCGTCAGCATGGTGAACGGCCCGCGTAATCATTTGTTTTAAATGGACAGTCGGATTCCCCCGATCTATGCCAGTTGGAGTGCAGCAGACTGCGCAAGAGCCGCACTGCTCTAGTCGCACCTCGAGGGAGTCATTGTTACTCTCATCGCATACACACCTTGTTGCATTTCTTCACGTTGACATTAAATAGCACTGGGCAGAAATCACATTGTGTCAGCATCGGCAACAGCCTTCACAATCATTTTTTTTAAGTTCACAGTGAGATTCCCCCGGTGCATGACAGGTAAACCACACCAGACAGTGCAAAGCTGTGCTGCTCTAGTCGCACCTCATGGGAGTCATTGTTAGTCCCTTCGTTTACCCACGCCTTGTTGATTTTATCAAGTTGACATATAGGGGACTGGGCAGAAATCACATTGCGTCAGCATAGTCAAAAGTCCCCGCAATGCTTTGTTTTAAATGGACAGTCGGATTCCCCCGGTCTATACCAGTTGAAGCGCAATGGAAAGTGCAAAGCGGCACAGCTGAATGCACACTGCAAGGGAGTCATTCTTACTCATGTCGTTTATCCACACCTTTTTTTTCATTTTTTCACTTTGACATTTAGAGCACTGTGTAGAAATCACACTGCGTCAGCACGGTCAACGGCCCCCAAAATGCTTTGTTTTATTTGGGCATTTTATTTTACAGGAGGTATTCAGAGACATGGATTGGGAAGAATTGGGGATAAAAGTTAATCGAGAATAGCTTGGTAACTCGCGATTCGCTGATGACATTGCCTTGCTTAGTACCTCAGGGGACCAATTGCAATGCATGTTCAGTGACCTGGATAGGCAAAGCAGAAGAGTGGGTCTAAAAATTAATCTGCAGGAAACTAAAGTAATGCTTAACAGTCTCCGAAGAAAACCGCAATTTACAATAGGCAGCGAGGCACTGGAAGTCGTAAGGGAATACATCAACTTAGGGCAGGTAGTGACAGCGGATGCGGATCATGAGACAGAAATATTCAGAAGAACAAGAATGGGCTGGGGTGCGTTTGGCAGGCATTCTCAGATGATGATTAGCAGGTTGCCATTATCCCCTCCAGAGGAAAGTATATAATACCTGTGTCTTACCAGCACTCACCTATGGGGCAGAAACCTTGAGGCTTACGAAAAGGGTTCTGCTCATATTGAGGACGACACAACGAGCTATGGAAAGAAGAATGATAGGTGTAACGTTCAAGGATAAGAAAAGAGCAGATTGGGTGAGGGAACAAACGCGACTTAATGACATCTTAGTTGAAATCAAGAAAAAGAAAGGGGCATGGGCAGGATACGCAATGAGGAGGGAAGATAACCGATGGTCATTGAGGGTTACGGAATGGATTCCAAGGGAAGAGAAGCTTAGCAGAGGGCGGCAGAAAGTTAGGCGGGCGCATGAGATTCAGAAGTTTGCGGGGACGACATGGCCACACTTAGTACATGATCGGGGTTGTTGGAGATGTATGGGAGAGGCCTTTGCCCTGCAGTAGGCGTAACCAGGCTGATGCTGATGATGATTCCGCCGGTCCATGCCAGTTGAGGCACACAAGACCACGCAAGAGCCGCACTGCGATAGCCGCACCACAAGGGAGTCATTGTGACTCCTGTAGTTTATCCATGCCTTTTTTTATTTACTTCAGTTTCACGTTTAGAGCACTGGGCAGAAATCACATTGCGTCAGCATGGCCGACGGCCCTCGCAATCATTTGTTTTAAATGGACAGTCGGATTCCCCCGATCTATGCCAGCTGGAGCGCAGCAGACTGTGCAAAAGCTGCACTGCTCTAGTCGCACCTCAAGGGAGTCATTGTTACTCTCACCGCTTACACACACCTTCTTGCATTTCTTCACGTTGACATTAAATAGCACTGGGCAGAAATCACATAGTGTCAGCATCGGCAACAGCCTTCACAATCATTTGTTTTAGGTGCACAGTGAGATTCCCCCAGTGCATGCCAGGTAAGCCAAACCAGACAGTGCAGAGCCGTGCTGCTCTAGTCGCACCTCATGGGAGTCATTGTTAGTCTCTTCGTTTACCCACGCCTTGATGATTTTATCAAGTTGACATATAGGGGACTGGGCAGAGATCACATTGCATCAGCATGGTCAAAAGTCCTCGCAATGCTTTGTTTTAAATGGACAGTCAGATTCTCCCGGTCCATACCAGTTGAAGCGCAACGGAAAGTGCAAAGCGGCACAGCTCAATCCACACTGCAAGGGAGTCATTCTTACTCCTGTCTTTTATCCACGCTTTTTTTTCATTTTTTCACTTCGACATTTAGAGCACTGTGCAGAAATCACACTGCGTCAGCATGCTCAACGGCCCCCAGAATGGTTTGTTTTATTTGGACAGTGGATTCTGTCAGTCCGTGCCAGTTCATTCGCACCAGACCGCGCAAGAGCTGCACTGCGCTAGCCGCACCTAAAGGGTGTCATAGTTACTCCTGTCGTTTATCCAGCCCTTTCCTTAATTTATTTATTTCACGTTTAAAGCACTAGGCAGAAATCAAATTGCGTCGGCATGGTCAACGGCCCTCGCAATCATTTGTTTTAAATGGACAGTCGGATTACCCCGATCTATCCCAGTTGAAGCGCACCAGGCAGCGCTAGAGCCGCACTGCTCTAGTCGCAGCTCAAGGGAGTCATTGTTACTCACTTAGCTCCCCCACGCCTTGTTCTATTTCTTCAGGTTGACATTTAGGGCACTGGGCACAAATCACCTTGCATAAAAATGGTCAACCGCCCTCGCAATTATATCTTTTAAAAGCACAGTAAGATTCCCCCTGTGCATTCCAGTTGAACCACACCAGACAGTGCAAAGCAGCACTGTTCTAGCCGCACCTCAAGGGAGTCATTGTTACTAACGTCCTTCACCCACGCTTTGTTCCATTTCCTCACATTGACATTTAGAGCCCTGGGCACAAATCACATTGCGTCAGCATCGTCAAAAGTCCTTGCAATGCTTTGTTTTAAGTGGACAGTCAGTTTCAGCCGGTCCATGCCAGTTGAAGCACAACAGATAGCATAAAGCGCCACTCCTGAATCCACACTGCAAGGGAGTCATTCTTACTCCTGTCCTTTAACCACGCCTTTTTTTTCATTTCTGCACGTTGACATTTACAGACCTGGGCAGAAATCACATTGCATCAGCATGGTCAACGGCCCTCAAAATGCATTGTTTTATTTCGAGAGTCGGATTCTCCCGGTCCATGCCAGTTGAAGCGCACCAGGCAGCGCAAGCGCCACACTGCTCTAGCCGCACCTTAAGAGAGCCATTGTTACTCGCTTTGTGTAGCCATGCCTTGTTGCATTTCTTCACGTTGACATTTAGGGCGCTGGGCAGAAGTCACATTACGTCAGCATGATCAAAAGTCTTCGCAAAGCTTTGTTTTAATGGACAGTTGGATTCCACCGGTCCATACCAAATGAAGCACAATGGATAGCACAAAGCGAAACTGCTCAATAAACTCTGCACGGGAGTCATTCTTACTCCTGTCCTTTATACCCACCTTTTTGCATTTCTTCACGTTGACATTTAGAGCACTGGCTCCCAGAATGCTTTGTTTCATTTGGACAGTGAATTCCGCCCGTCCATGCCAGTTGAGGCGTACCATACCGCGCAAGAGCTGCACTGCTCCAGCCGCACCTCACAGGAGTCACTCTTACACCTGTCCTTTATCCAGGCATTTCTTTATTTCATCACTTTGCCGTTTAGAGCACTAGGCAGAAATCACATTGCGTCAGCATGGTGAACGGCCCGCGTAATCATTTGTTTTAAATGGACAGTCGGATTCCCCCGATCTATGCCAGTTGGAGTGCAGCAGACTGCGCAAGAGCTGCACTGCTCTAGTCGCACCTCGAGGGAGTGATTGTTACTCTCATCGCATACACACCTTCTTGCATTTCTTCACGTTGACATTAAATAGCACTGGGCAGAAATCACATTGTGTCAGCATCGGCAACAGCCTTCACAATCATTTGTTTTAAGTGCACAGTGAGATTCCCCCGGTGCATGACAGGTAAACCACACCAGACAGTGCAAAGCTGTCCTGCTCTAGTCGCACCTCATGGGAGTCATTGTTAGTCTCTTCGTTTACCCACGCCCTGTTGATTTTATCAAGTTGACATATAGGGGACTGGGCAGAAATCACATTGCGTCAGCATGGTCAAAAGTCCCCGCAATGCTTTGTTTTAAATGGACAGTCGGATTCCCCCGGTCTATACCAGTTGAAGCGCAATGGAAAGTGCAAAGCGGCACAACTGAATGCACACTGCAAGGGAGTCATTCTTACTCATGTCGTTTATCCACACCTTTTTTCATTTTTTCACTTTGACATTTAGAGCACTGTGCAGAAATCACACTGCGTCAGCACGGTCAACGGCCCCCAAAATGCTTTGTTCTATTTGGGCATTTTATTTTACAGGAGGTATTCAGAGACATGGATTGGGAACAATTGGGGATAAAAGTTAATCGAGAATAGCTTGGTAACTCGCGATTCGCTGATGACATTGCCTTGCTTAGTACCTCAGGGGACCAATTGCAATGCATGTTCAGTGACCTGGATAGGCAAAGCAGAAGAGTGGGTCTAAAAATTAATCTGCAGGAAACTAAAGTAATGCTTAACAGTCTCCGAGGAAAACCGCAATTTACAATAGGCAGCGAGGCACTGGAAGTCGTAAGGGAATACACCAACTTAGGTCAGGTAGTGACAGCGGATGCGGATCATAAGACAGAAATATTCAGAAGAACAAGAATGGGCTGGGGTGCGTTTGGCAGGCATTCTCAGATGATGAATAGCAGGTTGCCGTTATCCCCTCAAGAGGAAAGTATATAATAGCTGTGTCTTACCAGCACTCACCTATGGGGCAGAAACCTTGAGGCTTACGAAAAGGGTTCTGCTCATATTGAGGACGACACAACTAGCTATGGAAAGAGGAATGATAGGTGTAACGTTCAAGGATAAGAAAAGAGCAGATTGGGTGAGGGAACAAACGCGACTTAATGACATCTTAGTTGAAATCAAGAAAAAGAAAGGGGCATGGGCAGGATACGCAATGAGGAGGGAAGATAACCGATGGTCATTGAGGGTTACGGAATGGATTCCAAGGGAAGAGAAGCTTAGCAGAGGGCGGCAGAAAGTTGGGCGGGCGCATGAGATTCAGAAGTTTGCGGGGACGACATGGCCACACTTAGTACATGATCGGGGTTGTTGGAGATGTATGGGAGAGGCCTTTGCCCTGCAGTAGGCGTAACCAGGCTGATGCTGATGATGATTCCGCCGGTCCATGCCAGTTGAGGCACACAAGACCACGCAAGAGCCGCACTGCGATAGCCGCACCACAAGGGAGTCATTGTGACTCCTGTAGTTTATCCATGCCTTTTTTTATTTACTTCAGTTTCACGTTTAGAGCACTGGGCAGAAATCACATTGCGTCAGCATGGCCGACGGCCCTCGCAATCATTTGTTTTAAATGGACAGTCGGATTCCCCCGATCTATGCCAGCTGGAGTGCAGCAGACTGTGCAAAAGCTGCACTGCTCTAGTCGCACCTCAAGGGAGTCATTGTTACTCTCACCGCTTACACACACCTTCTTGCATTTCTTCACGTTGACATTAAATAGCACTGGGCAGAAATCACATAGTGTCAGCATCGGCAACAGCCTTCACAATCATTTGTTTTAAGTGCACAGTGAGATTCCCCCAGTGCATGCCAGGTATGCCACACCAGACAGTGCAGAGCCGTGCTGCTCTAGTCGCACCTCATGGGAGTCATTGTTAGTCTCTTCGTTTACCCACGCCTTGATGATTTTATCAAGTTGACATATAGGGGACTGGGCAGAGATCACATTGCATCAGCATGGTCAAAAGTCCTCGCAATGCTTTGTTTTAAATGGACAGTCAGATTCTCCCGGTCCATACCAGTTGAAGCGCAACGGAAAGTGCAAAGCGGCACAGCTGAATGCACACTGCAAGGGAGTCATTCTTACTCATGTCGTTTATCCACACCTTTTTTTCATTTTTTCACTTTGACATTTAGAGCACTGTGCAGAAATCACACTGCGTCAGCACGGTCAACGGCCCCCAAAATGCTTTGTTTTATTTGGGCATTTTATTTTACAGGAGGTATTCAGAGACATGGATTGGGAAGAATTGGGGATAAAAGTTAATCGAGAATAGCTTGGTAACTCGCGATTCGCTGATGACATTGCCTTGCTTAGTACCTCAGGGGACCAATTGCAATGCATGTTCAGTGACCTGGATAGGCAAAGCAGAAGAGTGGGTCTAAAAATTAATCTGCAGGAAACTAAAGTAATGCTTAACAGTCTCCGAAGAAAACCGCAATTTACAATAGGCAGCGAGGCACTGGAAGTCGTAAGGGAATACACCAACTTAGGTCAGGTAGTGACAGCGGATGCGGATCATAAGACAGAAATATTCAGAAGAACAAGAATGGGCTGGGGTGCGTTTGGCAGGCATTCTCAGATGATGAATAGCAGGTTGCCGTTATCCCCTCAAGAGGAAAGTATAAAATACCTGTGTCTTACCAGCACTCACCTATGGGGCAGAAACCTTGAGGCTTACGAAAAGGGTTCTGCTCATATTGAGGACGACACAACGAGCTATGGAAAGAAGAATGATAGGTGTAACGTTCAAGGATAAGAAAAGAGCAGATTGGGTGAGGGAACAAACGCGACTTAATGACATCTTAGTTGAAATCAAGAAAAAGAAAGGGGCATGGACAGGATACGCAATGAGGAGGGAAGATAACCGATGGTCATTGAGGGTTACGGAATGGATTCCAAGGGAAGAGAAGCTTAGCAGAGGGCGGCAGAAAGTTAGGCGGGCGCATGAGATTCAGAAGTTTGCGGGGACGACATGGCCACACTTAGTACATGATCGGGGTTGTTGGAGATGTATGGGAGAGGCCTTTGCCCTGCAGTAGGCGTAACCAGGCTGATGCTGATGATGATTCCGCCGGTCCATGCCAGTTGAGGCACACAAGACCACGCAAGAGCCGCACTGCGATAGCCGCACCACAAGGGAGTCATTGTGACTCCTGTAGTTTATCCATGCCTTTTTTTATTTACTTCAGTTTCACGTTTAGAGCACTGGGCAGAAATCACATTGCGTCAGCATGGCCGACGGCCCTCGCAATCATTTGTTTTAAATGGACAGTCGGATTCCCCCGATCTATGCCAGCTGGAGTGCAGCAGACTGTGCAAAAGCTGCACTGCTCTAGTCGCACCTCAAGGGAGTCATTGTTACTCTCACCGCTTACACACACCTTCTTGCATTTCTTCACGTTGACATTAAATAGCACTGGGCAGAAATCACATAGTGTCAGCATCGGCAACAGCCTTCACAATCATTTGTTTCAGGTGCACAGTGAGATTCCCCCAGTGCATGCCAGGTAAGCCACACCAGACAGTGCAGAGCCGTGCTGCTCTAGTCGCACCTCATGGGAGTCATTGTTAGTCTCTTCGTTTACCCACGCCTTGATGATTTTATCAAGTTGACATATAGGGGACTGGGCAGAGATCACATTGCATCAGCATGGTCAAAAGTCCTCGCAATGCTTTGTTTTAAATGGACAGTCAGATTCTCCCGGTCCATACCAGTTGAAGCGCAACGGAAAGTGCAAAGCGGCACAGCTCAATCCACACTGCAAGGGAGTCATTCTTACTCCTGTCTTTTATCCACGCTTTTTTTTCATTTTTTCACTTCGACATTTAGAGCACTGTGCAGAAATCACACTGCGTCAGCATGCTCAACGGCCCCCAGAATGGTTTGTTTTATTTGGACAGTGGATTCTGTCAGTCCGTGCCAGTTCATTCGCACCAGACCGCGCAAGAGCTGCACTGCGCTAGCCGCACCTAAAGGGTGTCATAGTTACTCCTGTCGTTTATCCAGCCCTTTCCTTAATTTATTTATTTCACGTTTAAAGCACTAGGCAGAAATCAAATTGCGTCGGCATGGTCAACGGCCCTCGCAATCATTTGTTTTAAATGGACAGTCGGATTACCCCGATCTATCCCAGTTTAGGCGCACCAGGCAGCGCTAGAGCCGCACTGCTCTAGTCGCAGCTCAAGGGAGTCATTGTTACTCACTTAGCTCCCCACGCCTTGTTCTATTTCTTCAGGTTGACATTTAGGGCACTGGGCACAAATCACCTTGCATAAAAATGGTCAACCGCCCTCGCAATTATATCTTTTAAAAGCACAGTAAGATTCCCCCTGTGCATTCCAGTTGAACCACACCAGACAGTGCAAAGCAGCACTGTTCTAGCCGCACCTCAAGGGAGTCATTGTTACTAACGTCCTTCACCCACGCTTTGTTCCATTTCCTCACATTGACATTTAGAGCCCTGGGCACAAATCACATTGCGTCAGCATCGTCAAAAGTCCTTGCAATGCTTTGTTTTAAGTGGACAGTCAGTTTCAGCCGGTCCATGCCAGTTGAAGCACAACAGATAGCATAAAGCGCCACTCCTGAATCCACACTGCAAGGGAGTCATTCTTACTCCTGTCCTTTAACCACGCCTTTTTTTTCATTTCTGCACGTTGACATTTACAGACCTGGGCAGAAATCACATTGCATCAGCATGGTCAACGGCCCTCAAAATGCATTGTTTTATTTCGAGAGTCGGATTCTCCCGGTCCATGCCAGTTGAAGCGCACCAGGCAGCGCAAGCGCCACACTGCTCTAGCCGCACCTTAAGAGAGCCATTGTTACTCGCTTTGTGTAGCCATGCCTTGTTGCATTTCTTCACGTTGACATTTAGGGCGCTGGGCAGAAGTCACATTACGTCAGCATGATCAAAAGTCTTCGCAAAGCTTTGTTTTAATGGACAGTTGGATTCCACCGGTCCATACCAAATGAAGCACAATGGATAGCACAAAGCGAAACTGCTCAATAAACTCTGCACGGGAGTCATTCTTACTCCTGTCCTTTATACCCACCTTTTTGCATTTCTTCACGTTGACATTTAGAGCACTGGCTCCCAGAATGCTTTGTTTCATTTGGACAGTGAATTCCGCCCGTCCATGCCAGTTGAGGCGTACCATACCGCGCAAGAGCTGCACTGCTCCAGCCGCACCTCACAGGAGTCACTCTTACACCTGTCCTTTATCCAGGCATTTCTTTATTTCATCACTTTGCCGTTTAGAGCACTAGGCAGAAATCACATTGCGTCAGCATGGTGAACGGCCCGCGTAATCATTTGTTTTAAATGGACAGTCGGATTCCCCCGATCTATGCCAGTTGGAGTGCAGCAGACTGCGCAAGAGCTGCACTGCTCTAGTCGCACCTCGAGGGAGTCATTGTTACTCTCATCGCATACACACCTTCTTGCATTTCTTCACGTTGACATTAAATAGCACTGGGCAGAAATCACATTGTGTCAGCATCGGCAACAGCCTTCACAATCATTTGTTTTAAGTGCACAGTGAGATTCCCCCGGTGCATGACAGGTAAACCACACCAGACAGTGCAAAGCTGTGCTGCTCTAGTCGCACCTCATGGGAGTCATTGTTAGTCTCTTCGTTTACCCACGCCTTGTTGATTTTATCAAGTTGACATATAGGGGACTGGGCAGAAATCACATTGCGTCAGCATGGTCAAAAGTCCCCGCAATGCTTTGTTTTAAATGGACAGTCGGATTCCCCCGGTCTATACCAGTTGAAGCGCAATGGAAAGTGCAAAGCGGCACAACTGAATGCACACTGCAAGGGAGTCATTCTTACTCATGTCGTTTATCCACACCTTTTTTCATTTTTTCACTTTGACATTTAGAGCACTGTGCAGAAATCACACTGCGTCAGCACGGTCAACGGCCCCCAAAATGCTTTGTTCTATTTGGGCATTTTATTTTACAGGAGGTATTCAGAGACATGGATTGGGAACGATTGGGGATAAAAGTTAATCGAGAATAGCTTGGTAACTCGCGATTCGCTGATGACATTGCCTTGCTTAGTACCTCAGGGGACCAATTGCAATGCATGTTCAGTGACCTGGATAGGCAACGCAGAAGAGTGGGTCTAAAAATTAATCTGCAGGAAACTAAAGTAATGCTTAACAGTCTCCGAAGAAAACCGCAATTTACAATAGGCAGCGAGGCACTGGAAGTCGTAAGGGAATACACCAACTTAGGTCAGGTAGTGACAGCGCATGCGGATCATAAGACAGAAATATTCAGAAGAACAAGAATGGGCTGGGGTGCGTTTGGCAGGCATTCTCAGATGATGAATAGCAGGTTGCCGTTATCCCCTCAAGAGGAAAGTATATAATACCTGTGTCTTACCAGCACTCACCTATGGGGCAGAAACCTTGAGGCTTACGAAAAGGGTTCTGCTCATATTGAGGACGACACAACGAGCTATGGAAAGAAGAATGATAGGTGTAACGTTCAAGGATAAGAAAAGAGCAGATTGGTTGAGGGAACAAACGCGACCTAATGACATCTTAGTTGAAATCAAGAAAAAGAAAGGGGCATGGGCAGGATACGCAATGAGGAGGGAAGATAACCGATGGTCATTGAGGGTTACGGAATGGATTCCAAGGGAAGAGAAGCTTTGCAGAGGGCGGCAGAAAGTTAGGCGGGCGCATGAGATTCAGAAGTTTGCGGGGACGACATGGCCACACTTAGTACATGATCGGGGTTGTTGGAGATGTATGGGAGAGGCCTTTGCCCTGCAGTAGGCGTAACCAGGCTGATGCTGATGATGATTCCGCCGGTCCATGCCAGTTGAGGCACACAAGACCACGCAAGAGCCGCACTGCGATAGCCGCACCACAAGGGAGTCATTGTGACTCCTGTAGTTTATCCATGCCTTTTTTATTTACTTCAGTTTCACGTTTAGAGCACTGGGCAGAAATCACATTGCGTCAGCATGGCCGACGGCCCTCGCAATCATTTGTTTTAAATGGACAGTCGGATTCCCCCGATCTATGCCAGCTGGAGTGCAGCAGACTGTGCAAAAGCTGCACTGCTCTAGTCGCACTTCAAGGGAGTCATTGTTACTCTCACCGCTTACACACACCTTCTTGCATTTCTTCACGTTGACATTAAATAGCACTGGGCAGAAATCACATAGTGTCAGCATCAGCAACAGCCTTCACAATCATTTGTTTTAAGTGCACAGTGAGATTCCCCCGGTGCATGCCAGGTAAGCCACACCAGACAGTGCAGAGCCGTGCAGCTCTAGTCGCACCTCATGGGAGTCATTGTTAGTCTCTTCGTTTACCCACGCCTTGATGATTTTATCAAGTTGACATATAGGGGACTGGGCAGAGATCACATTGCATCAGCATGGTCAAAAGTCCTCGCAATGCTTTGTTTTAAATGGGCAGTCAGATTCTCCCGGTCCATACCAGTTGAAGCGCAACGGAAAGTGCAAAGCGGCACAGCTCAATCCACACTGCCAGGGAGTCATTCTTACTCCTGTCTTTTATCCACGCTTTTTTTTTCATTTTTTCACTTCGACATTTAGAGCACTGTGCAGAAATCACACTGCGTCAGCATGCTCAACGGCACCCAGAATGGTTTGTTTTATTTGGACAGTGGATTCTGTCAGTCCATGCCAGTTCATTCGCACCAGACCGCGCAAGAGCTGCACTGCGCTAGCCGCACCTAAAGGGTGTCATAGTTACTCCTGTCGTTTATCCAGCCCTTTCCTTAATTTATTTATTTCACGTTTAAAGCACTAGGCAGAAATCAAATTGCGTCAGCATGGTCAACGGCCCTCGCAATCATTTGTTTTAAATGGACAGTCGGATTACCCCGATCTATCCCAGTTGAAGCGCACCAGGCAGCGCTAGAGCCGCACTGCTCTAGTCGCAGCTCAAGGGAGTCATTGTTACTCACTTAGCTCCCCCACGCCTTGATCTATTTCTTCAGGTTGACATTTAGGGCACTGGGCACAAATCACCTTGCATAAAAATGGTCAACCGCCCTCGCAATTATATCTTTTAAAAGCACAGTAAGATTCCCCCTGTGCATTCCAGTTGAACCACACCAGACAGTGCAAAGCAGCACTGTTCTAGCCGCACCTTAAGGGAGTCATTGTTACTAACGTCCTTCACCCACGCTTTGTTCCATTTCCTCACATTGACATTTAGAGCCCTGGGCACAAATCACATTGCGTCAGCATCGTCAAAAGTCCTTGCAATGCTTTGTTTTAAGTGGACAGTCAGTTTCAGCCGGTCCATGCCAGTTGATGCACAACAGATAGCATAAAGCGCCACTCCTGAATCCACACTGCAAGGGAGTCATTCTTACTCCTGTCGTTTAACCACGCCTTTTTTTCATTTCTGCACGTTGACATTTACAGACCTGGGCTGAAATCACATTGCGTCAGCATGGTCAACGGCCCTCAAAATGCATTGTTTTATTTGGAGAGTCGGATTCTCCCGGTCCATGCCAGTTGAAGCGCACCAGGCAGCGCAAGCGCCACACTGCTCTAGCCGCACCTCAAGAGAGCCATTGTTACTCGCTTTGTTTAGCCATGCCTTGTTGCATTTCTTCACGTTGACATTTAGAGCGCTGGGCAGAAGTCACATTACGTCAGCATGATCAAAAGTCTTCGCAAAGCTTTGTTTTAATGGACAGTTGGATTCCACCGGTCCATACCAAATGAAGCACAATGGATAGCACAAAGCGAAACTGCTCAATAAACTCTGCACGGGAGTCATTCTTACTCCTGTCCTTTATACCCACCTTTTTGCATTTCTTCACGTTGACATTTAGAGCACTGGCTCCCAGAATGCTTTGTTTCATTTGGACAGTGAATTCCGCCCGTCCATGCCAGTTGAGGCGTACCATACCGCGCAAGAGCTGCACTGCTCCAGCCGCACCTCACAGGAGTCACTCTTACACCTGTCCTTTATCCAGGCATTTCTTTATTTCATCACTTTGCCGTTTAGAGCACTAGGCAGAAATCACATTGCGTCAGCATCGGCAACAGCCTTCACAATCATTTGTTTTAAGTGCACAGTGACATTCCCCCGGTGCATGCCAGGTAAGCCACACCAGACAGTGCAGAGCCGTGCTGCTCTAGTCGCACCTCATGGGAGTCATTGTTAGTCTCTTCGTTTACCCTCGCCTTGCTGATTTTATCAAGTTGACATATAGGGGACTGGGCAGAGATCACATTGCATCAGCATGGTCAAAAGTCCTCGCAATGCTTTGTTTTAAATGGACAGTCAGATTCTCCCGGTCCATACCAGTTGAAGCGCAACGGAAAGTGCAAAGCGGCACAGCTCAATCCACACTGCAAGGGAGTCATTCTTACTCCTGTCTTTTATCCACGCTTTTTTTTCATTTTTTCACTTCGACATTTAGAGCACTGTGCAGAAACCACACTGCGTCAGCATGCTCAACGGCCCCCAGAATGGTTTGTTTTATTTGGACAGTGGATTCTGTCAGTCCATGCCAGTTCATTCGCACCAGACCGCGCAAGAGCTGTACTGCGCTAGCCGCACCTAAAGGGTGTCATAGTTACTCCTGTCGTTTATCCAGCCCTTTCCTTAATTTATTTATTTCACGTTTAAAGCACTAGGCAGAAATCAAATTGCGTCAGCATGGTCAACGGCCCTCGCAATCATTTGTTTTAAATGGACAGTCGGATTACCCCGATCTATCCCAGTTGAAGCGCACCAGGCAGCGCTAGAGCCGCACTGCTCTAGCCGCAGCTCAAGGGAGTCATTGTTACTCACTTAGCTCCCCCACGCCTTGTTCTATTTCTTCAGGTTGACATTTAGGGCACTGGGCACAAATCACCTTGCATAAAAATGGTCATCCGCCCTCGCAATTATATCTTTTAAAAGCACAGTAAGATTCCCCCTGTGCATTCCAGTTGAACCACACCAGACAGTGCAAAGCAGCACTGTTCTAGCCGCACCTCATGGGAGTCATTGTTACTAACGTCCTTCATCCACGCTTTGTTCCATTTCCTCACATTGACATTTAGAGCCCTGGGCACAAATCACATTGCGTCAGCATCGTCAAAAGTCCTTGCAATGCTTTGTTTTAAGTGGACAGTCAGTTTCAGCCGGTCCATGCCAGTTGAAGCACAACAGATAGCATAAAGCGCCACTCCTGAATCCACACTGCAAGGGAGTCATTCTTACTCCTGTCGTTTAACCACGCCTTTTTTTTCATTTCTGCACGTTGACATTTACAGACCTGGGCAGAAATCACATTGCGTCAGCATGGTCAACGGCCCTCAAAATGCATTGTTTTATTTGGAGAGTCGGATTCTCCCGGTCCATGCCAGTTGAAGCGCACCAGGCAGCGCAAGCGCCACACTGCTCTAGCCGCACCTCAAGAGGGCCATTGTTACTCGCTTTGTGTAGCCATGCCTTGTTGCATTTCTTCACGTTGACATTTAGAGCGCTGGGCAGAAGTCACATTACGTCAGCATGATCAAAAGTCTTCGCAAAGCTTTGTTTTAATGGACAGTTGGATTCCACCGGTCCATACCAAATGAAGCACAATGGATAGCACAAAGCGAAACTGCTCAATAAACTCTGCACGGGAGTCATTCTTACTCCTGTCCTTTATACCCACCTTTTTGCATTTCTTCACGTTGACATTTAGAGCACTGGCTCCCAGAATGCTTTGTTTCATTTGGACAGTGAATTCCGCCCGTCCATGCCAGTTGAGGCGTACCATACCGCGCAAGAGCTGCACTGCTCCAGCCGCACCTCACAGGAGTCACTCTTACACCTGTCCTTTATCCAGGCATTTCTTTATTTCATCACTTTGCCGTTTAGAGCACTAGGCAGAAATCACATTGCGTCAGCATGGTGAACGGCCCGCGTAATCATTTGTTTTAAATGGACAGTCGGATTCCCCCGATCTATGCCAGTTGGAGTGCAGCAGACTGCGCAAGAGCCGCACTGCTCTAGTCGCACCTCGAGGGAGTCATTGTTACTCTCATCGCATACACACCTTGTTGCATTTCTTCACGTTGACATTAAATAGCACTGGGCAGAAATCACATTGTGTCAGCATCGGCAACAGCCTTCACAATCATTTTTTTTAAGTTCACAGTGAGATTCCCCCGGTGCATGACAGGTAAACCACACCAGACAGTGCAAAGCTGTGCTGCTCTAGTCGCACCTCATGGGAGTCATTGTTAGTCCCTTCGTTTACCCACGCCTTGTTGATTTTATCAAGTTGACATATAGGGGACTGGGCAGAAATCACATTGCGTCAGCATAGTCAAAAGTCCCCGCAATGCTTTGTTTTAAATGGACAGTCGGATTCCCCCGGTCTATACCAGTTGAAGCGCAATGGAAAGTGCAAAGCGGCACAGCTGAATGCACACTGCAAGGGAGTCATTCTTACTCATGTCGTTTATCCACACCTTTTTTTTCATTTTTTCACTTTGACATTTAGAGCACTGTGTAGAAATCACACTGCGTCAGCACGGTCAACGGCCCCCAAAATGCTTTGTTTTATTTGGGCATTTTATTTTACAGGAGGTATTCAGAGACATGGATTGGGAAGAATTGGGGATAAAAGTTAATCGAGAATAGCTTGGTAACTCGCGATTCGCTGATGACATTGCCTTGCTTAGTACCTCAGGGGACCAATTGCAATGCATGTTCAGTGACCTGGATAGGCAAAGCAGAAGAGTGGGTCTAAAAATTAATCTGCAGGAAACTAAAGTAATGCTTAACAGTCTCCGAAGAAAACCGCAATTTACAATAGGCAGCGAGGCACTGGAAGTCGTAAGGGAATACATCAACTTAGGGCAGGTAGTGACAGCGGATGCGGATCATGAGACAGAAATATTCAGAAGAACAAGAATGGGCTGGGGTGCGTTTGGCAGGCATTCTCAGATGATGATTAGCAGGTTGCCATTATCCCCTCCAGAGGAAAGTATATAATACCTGTGTCTTACCAGCACTCACCTATGGGGCAGAAACCTTGAGGCTTACGAAAAGGGTTCTGCTCATATTGAGGACGACACAACGAGCTATGGAAAGAAGAATGATAGGTGTAACGTTCAAGGATAAGAAAAGAGCAGATTGGGTGAGGGAACAAACGCGACTTAATGACATCTTAGTTGAAATCAAGAAAAAGAAAGGGGCATGGGCAGGATACGCAATGAGGAGGGAAGATAACCGATGGTCATTGAGGGTTACGGAATGGATTCCAAGGGAAGAGAAGCTTAGCAGAGGGCGGCAGAAAGTTAGGCGGGCGCATGAGATTCAGAAGTTTGCGGGGACGACATGGCCACACTTAGTACATGATCGGGGTTGTTGGAGATGTATGGGAGAGGCCTTTGCCCTGCAGTAGGCGTAACCAGGCTGATGCTGATGATGATTCCGCCGGTCCATGCCAGTTGAGGCACACAAGACCACGCAAGAGCCGCACTGCGATAGCCGCACCACAAGGGAGTCATTGTGACTCCTGTAGTTTATCCATGCCTTTTTTTATTTACTTCAGTTTCACGTTTAGAGCACTGGGCAGAAATCACATTGCGTCAGCATGGCCGACGGCCCTCGCAATCATTTGTTTTAAATGGACAGTCGGATTCCCCCGATCTATGCCAGCTGGAGCGCAGCAGACTGTGCAAAAGCTGCACTGCTCTAGTCGCACCTCAAGGGAGTCATTGTTACTCTCACCGCTTACACACACCTTCTTGCATTTCTTCACGTTGACATTAAATAGCACTGGGCAGAAATCACATTGCGTCAGCATCGGCAACAGCCTTCACAATCATTTGTTTTAAGTGCACAGTGAGATTCCCCCGGTGCATGCCAGGTAAGCCACACCAGACAGTGCAGAGCCGTGCTGCTCTAGTCGCACCTCATGGGAGTCATTGTTAGTCTCTTCGTTTACCCTCGCCTTGCTGATTTTATCAAGTTGACATATAGGGGACTGGGCAGAGATCACATTGCATCAGCATGGTCAAAAGTCCTCGCAATGCTTTGTTTTAAATGGACAGTCAGATTCTCCCGGTCCATACCAGTTGAAGCGCAACGGAAAGTGCAAAGCGGCACAGCTCAATCCACACTGCAAGGGAGTCATTCTTACTCCTGTCTTTTATCCACGCTTTTTTTTCATTTTTTCACTTCGACATTTAGAGCACTGTGCAGAAACCACACTGCGTCAGCATGCTCAACGGCCCCCAGAATGGTTTGTTTTATTTGGACAGTGGATTCTGTCAGTCCATGCCAGTTCATTCGCACCAGACCGCGCAAGAGCTGTACTGCGCTAGCCGCACCTAAAGGATGTCATAGTTACTCCTGTCGTTTATCCAGCCCTTTCCATATTTATTTATTTCACGTTTAAAGCACTAGGCAGAAATCAAATTGCGTCAGCATGGTCAACGGCCCTCGCAATCATTTGTTTTAAATGGACAGTCGGATTACCCCGATCTATCCCAGTTGAAGCGCACCAGGCAGCGCTAGAGCCGCACTGCTCTAGCCGCAGCTCAAGGGAGTCATTGTTACTCACTTAGCTCCCCCACGCCTTGTTCTATTTCTTCAGGTTGACATTTAGGGCACTGGGCACAAATCACCTTGCATAAAAATGGTCAACCGCCCTCGCAATTATATCTTTTAAAAGCACAGTAAGATTCCCCCTGTGCATTCCAGTTGAACCACACCAGACAGTGCAAAGCAGCACTGTTCTAGCCGCACCTCATGGGAGTCATTGTTACTAACGTCCTTCACCCAGGCTTTGTTCCATTTCCTCACATTGACATTTAGAGCCCTGGGCACAAATCACATTGCGTCAGCATCGTCAAAAGTCCTTGCAATGCTTTGTTTTAAGTGGACAGTCAGTTTCAGCCGGTCCATGCCAGTTGAAGCACAACAGATAGCATAAAGCGCCACTCCTGAATCCACACTGCAAGGGAGTCATTCTTACTCCTGTCGTTTAACCACGCCTTTTTTTTCATTTCTGCACGTTGACATTTACAGACCTGGGCAGAAATCACATTGCGTCAGCATGGTCAACGGCCCTCAAAATGCATTGTTTTATTTGGAGAGTCGGATTCTCCCGGTCCATGCCAGTTGAAGCGCACCAGGCAGCGCAAGCGCCACACTGCTCTAGCCGCACCTCAAGAGGGCCATTGTTACTCGCTTTGTGTAGCCATGCCTTGTTGCATTTCTTCACGTTGACATTTAGAGCGCTGGGCAGAAGTCACATTACGTCAGCATGATCAAAAGTCTTCGCAAAGCTTTGTTTTAATGGACAGTTGGATTCCACCGGTCCATACCAAATGAAGCACAATGGATAGCACAAAGCGAAACTGCTCAATAAACTCTGCACGGGAGTCATTCTTACTCCTGTCCTTTATACCCACCTTTTTGCATTTCTTCACGTTGACATTTAGAGCACTGGCTCCCAGAATGCTTTGTTTCATTTGGACAGTGAATTCCGCCCGTCCATGCCAGTTGAGGCGTACCATACCGCGCAAGAGCTGCACTGCTCCAGCCGCACCTCACAGGACTCACTCTTACACCTGTCCTTTATCCAGGCATTTCTTTATTTCATCACTTTGCCGTTTAGAGCACTAGGCAGAAATCACATTGCGTCAGCATGGTGAACGGCCCGCGTAATCATTTGTTTTAAATGGACAGTCGGATTCCCCCGATCTATGCCAGTTGGAGTGCAGCAGACTGCGCAAGAGCCGCACTGCTCTAGTCGCACCTCGAGGGAGTCATTGTTACTCTCATCGCATACACACCTTGTTGCATTTCTTCACGTTGACATTAAATAGCACTGGGCAGAAATCACATTGTGTCAGCATCGGCAACAGCCTTCACAATCATTTTCTTTAAGTTCACAGTGAGATTCCCCCGGTGCATGACAGGTAAACCACACCAGACAGTGCAAAGCTGTGCTGCTCTAGTCGCACCTCATGGGAGTCATTGTTAGTCCCTTCGTTTACCCACGCCTTGTTGATTTTATCAAGTTGACATATAGGGGACTGGGCAGAAATCACATTGCGTCAGCATAGTCAAAAGTCCCCGCAATGCTTTGTTTTAAATGGACAGTCGGATTCCCCCGGTCTATACCAGTTGAAGCGCAATGGAAAGTGCAAAGCGGCACAGCTGAATGCACACTGCAAGGGAGTCATTCTTACTCATGTCGTTTATCCACACCTTTTTTTTCATTTTTTCACTTTGACATTTAGAGCACTGTGTAGAAATCACACTGCGTCAGCACGGTCAACGGCCCCCAAAATGCTTTGTTTTATTTGGGCATTTTATTTTACAGGAGGTATTCAGAGACATGGATTGGGAAGAATTGGGGATAAAAGTTAATCGAGAATAGCTTGGTAACTCGCGATTCGCTGATGACATTGCCTTGCTTAGTACCTCAGGGGACCAATTGCAATGCATGTTCAGTGACCTGGATAGGCAAAGCAGAAGAGTGGGTCTAAAAATTATTCTGCAGGAAACTAAAGTAATGCTTAACAGTCTCCGAAGAAAACCGCAATTTACAATAGGCAGCGAGGCACTGGAAGTCGTAAGGGAATACATCAACTTAGGGCAGGTAGTGACAGCGGATGCGGATCATGAGACAGAAATATTCAGAAGAACAAGAATGGGCTGGGGTGCGTTTGGCAGGCATTCTCAGATGATGATTAGCAGGTTGCCATTACCCCCTCCAGAGGAAAGTATATAATACCTGTGTCTTACCAGCACTCACCTATGGGGCAGAAACCTTGAGGCTTACGAAAAGGGTTCTGCTCATATTGAGGACGACACAACGAGCTATGGAAAGAAGAATGATAGGTGTAACGTTCAAGGATAAGAAAAGAGCAGATTGGGTGAGGGAACAAACGCGACTTAATGACATCTTAGTTGAAATCAAGAAAAAGAAAGGGGCATGGGCAGGATACGCAATGAGGAGGGAAGATAACCGATGGTCATTGAGGGTTACGGAATGGATTCCAAGGGAAGAGAAGCTTAGCAGAGGGCGGCAGAAAGTTAGGCGGGCGCATGAGATTCAGAAGTTTGCGGGGACGACATGGCCACACTTAGTACATGATCGGGGTTGTTGGAGATGTATGGGAGAGGCCTTTGCCCTGCAGTAGGCGTAACCAGGCTGATGCTGATGATGATTCCGCCGGTCCATGCCAGTTGAGGCACACAAGACCACGCAAGAGCCGCACTGCGATAGCCGCACCACAAGGGAGTCATTGTGACTCCTGTAGTTTATCCATGCCTTTTTTTATTTACTTCAGTTTCACGTTTAGAGCACTGGGCAGAAATCACATTGCGTCAGCATGGCCGACGGCCCTCGCAATCATTTGTTTTAAATGGACAGTCGGATTCCCCCGATCTATGCCAGCTGGAGTGCAGCAGACTGTGCAAAAGCTGCACTGCTCTAGTCGCACCTCAAGGGAGTCATTGTTACTCTCACCGCTTACACACACCTTCTTGCATTTCTTCACGTTGACATTAAATAGCACTGGGCAGAAATCACATAGTGTCAGCATCGGCAACAGCCTTCACAATCATTTGTTTTAAGTGCACAGTGAGATTCCCCCAGTGCATGCCAGGTAAGCCACACCAGACCGTGCAGAGCCGTGCTGCTCTAGTCGCACCTCATGGGAGTCATTGTTAGTCTCTTCGTTTACCCACGCCTTGATGATTTTATCAAGTTGACATATAGGGGACTGGGCAGAGATCACATTGCATCAGCATGGTCAAAAGTCCTCGCAATGCTTTGTTTTAAATGGACAGTCAGATTCTCCCGGTCCATACCAGTTGAAGCGCAACGGAAAGTGCAAAGCGGCACAGCTCAATCCACACTCCAAGGGAGTCATTCTTACTCCTGTCTTTTATCCACGCTTTTTTTTTCATTTTTTCACTTCGACATTTAGAGCACTGTGCAGAAATCACACTGCGTCAGCATGCTCAACGGCTCCCAGAATGGTTTGTTTTATTTGGACAGTGGATTCTGTCAGTCCGTGCCAGTTCATTCGCACTAGACCGCGCAAGAGCTGCACTGCGCTAGCCGCACCTAAAGGGTGTCATAGTTTCTCCTGTCGTTTATCCAGCCCTTTCCTTAATTTATTTATTTCACGTTTAAAGCACTAGGCAGAAATCAAATTGCGTCGGCATGGTCAACGGCCCTCACAATCATTTGTTTTAAATGGACAGTCGGATTACCCCGATCTATCCCAGTTGAAGCGCACCAGGCAGCGCTAGAGCC
Organism: Dermacentor albipictus; assembly: GCF_038994185.2. Lineage (NCBI taxonomy): Eukaryota > Metazoa > Arthropoda > Arachnida > Ixodida > Ixodidae > Dermacentor > Dermacentor albipictus. Next base: position 472,255 of record NW_027225603.1, read on the forward strand.
GCACTGCTCTAGTCGCAGCTCAAGGGAGTCATTGTTACTCACTTAGCTCCCCCACGCCTTGTTCTATTTCTTCAGGTTGACATTTAGGGCACTGGGCACAAATCACCTTGCATAAAAATGGTCAACCGCCCTCGCAATTATATCTTTTAAAAGCACAGTAAGATTCCCCCTGTGCATTCCAGTTGAACCACACCAGACAGTGCAAAGCATCACTGTTCTAGCCGCACCTCAAGGGAGTCATTGTTACTAACGTCCTTCACCCACGCTTTGTTCCATTTCCTCACGTTGACATTTAGAGCCCTGGGCACAAATCACATTGCGTCAGCATCGTCAAAAGTCCTTGCAATGCTTTGTTTTAAGTGGACAGTCAGTTTCAGCCGGTCCATGCCAGTTGAAGCACAACAGATAGCATAAAGCGCCACTCCTGAATCCACACTGCAAGGGAGTCATTCTTACTCCTGTCCTTTAACCACGCCTTTTTTTTCATTTCTGCACGTTGACATTTACAGACCTGGGCAGAAATCACATTGCGTCAGCATGGTCAACGGCCCTCAAAATGCATTGTTTTATTTCGAGAGTCGGATTCTCCCAGTCCATGCCAGTTGAAGCGCACCAGGCAGCGCAAGCGCCACACTGCTCTAGCCGCACCTTAAGAGAGCCATTGTTACTCGCTTTGTGTAGCCATGCCTTGTTGCATTTCTTCACGTTGACATTTAGGGCGCTGGGCAGAAGTCACATTACGTCAGCATGATCAAAAGTCTTCGCAAAGCTTTGTTTTAATGGACAGTTGGATTCCACCGGTCCATACCAAATGAAGCACAATGGATAGCACAAAGCGAAACTGCTCAATAAACTCTGCACGGGAGTCATTCTTACTCCTGTCCTTTATACCCACCTTTTTGCATTTCTTCACGTTGACATTTAGAGCACTGGCTCCCAGAATGCTTTGTTTCATTTGGACAGTGAATTCCGCCCGTCCATGCCAGTTGAGGCGTACCATACCGCGCAAGAGCTGCACTGCTCCAGCCGCACCTCACAGGAGTCACTCTTACACCTGTCCTTTATCCAGGCATTTCTTTATTTCATCACTTTGCCGTTTATAGCACTAGGCAGAAATCACATTGCGTCAGCATGGTGAACGGCCCGCGCAATTATTTGTTTTAAATGGACAGTCGGATTCCCCCGATCTATGCCAGTTGGAGTGCAGCAGACTGCGCAAGAGCCGCACTGCTCTAGTCGCACCTCGCGGGAGTCATTGTTACTCTCATCGCATTCACACCTTCTTGCATTTCTTCACGTTGACATTAAATAGCACTGGGCAGAAATCACATAGTGTCAGCATCGGCAACAGCCTTCACAATCGTTTGTTTTAAGTGCACAGTGAGATTCCCGCGGTGCATGCCAGGTAAGCCACACCAGACAGTGCAGACCTGTGCTGCTCTAGTCGCACCTCATGGGAGTCATTGTTAGTCTCTTCGTTTACCCACGCCTTGTTGCATTTTATCAAGTTGACATATAGGGGACTGGGCAGAAATCACATTGCGTCAGCGTGGTCAAAAGTCCCCGCAATGCTTTGTTTTAAATGGACAGTCGGATTCCCCCGGTCTATACCAGTTCAAGCGCAATGGAAAGTGCAAAGCGGCACAGCTGAATGCACACTGCAAGGGAGTCATTCTTACTCCTGTCGTTTAACCACGCCTTTTTTTCATTTCTGCACGTTGACATTTACAGACCTGGGCAGAAATCACATTGCGTCAGCATGGTCAACGGCCCTCAAAATGCATTGTTTTATTTGGAGAGTCGGATTCTCCCGGTCCATGCCAGTTGAAGCGCACCAGGCAGCGCAAGCGCCACACTGCTCTAGCCGCACCTCAAGAGAGCGATTGTTACTGGCTTTGTGTAGCCATGCCTTGTTGCATTTCTTCACGTTGACATTTAGAGCGCTGGGCAGAAGTCACATTACGTCAGCATGATCAAAAGTCTTCGCAAAGCTTTGTTTTAATGGACAGTTGGATTCCACCGGTCCATACCAAATGAAGCACAATGGATAGCACAAAGCGAAACTGCTCAATAAACTCTGCACGGGAGTCATTCTTACTCCTGTCCTTTATACCCACCTTTTTGCATTTCTTCACGTTGACATTTAGAGCACTGGCTCCCAGAATGCTTTGTTTCATTTGGACAGTGAATTCCGCCCGTCCATGCCAGTTGAGGCGTACCATACCGCGCAAGAGCTGCACTGCTCCAGCCGCACCTCACAGGAGTCACTGTTACACCTGTCCTTTATCCAGGCATTTCTTTATTTCATCACTTTGCCGTTTAGAGCACTAGGCAGAAATCACATTGCGTCAGCATCGGCAACAGCCTTCACAATCATTTGTTTTAAGTGCACAGTGAGATTCCCCCGGTGCATGCCAGGTAAGCCACACCAGACAGTGCAGAGCCGTGCTGCTCTAGTCGCACCTCATGGGAGTCATTGTTAGTCTCTTCGTTTACCCTCGCCTTGTTGATTTTATCAAGTTGACATATAGGGGACTGGGCAGAGATCACATTGCATCAGCATGGTCAAAAGTCCTCGCAATGCTTTGTTTTAAATGGACAGTCACATTCTCCCGGTCCATACCAGTTGAAGCGCAACGGAAAGTGCAAAGCGGCACAGCTCAATCCACACTGCAAGGGAGTCATTCTTACTCCTGTCTTTTATCCACGCTTTTTTTTTCATTTTTTCGCTTCGACATTTAGAGCACTTTGCAGAAATCACACTGCGTCAGCATGCTCAACGGCCCCCAGAATGGTTTGTTTTATTTGGACAGTGGATTCTGTCAGTCCATGCCAGTTCATTCGCACCAGACCGCGCAAGAGCTGCACTGCGCTAGCCGCACCTAAAGGGTGTCATAGTTACTCCTGTCGTTTATCCAGCCCTTTCCTTAATTTATTTATTTCACGTTTAAAGCACTAGGCAGAAATCAAATTGCGTCAGCATGGTCAACGGCCCTCGCAATCATTTGTTTTAAATGGACAGTCGGATTACCCCGATCTATCCCAGTTGAAGCGCACCAGGCAGCGCTAGAGCCGCACTTCTCTAGCCGCAGCTCAAGGGAGTCATTGTTACTCACTTAGCTCCCCCACGCCTTGTTCTATTTCTTCAGGTTGACATTCAGGGCACTGGGCACAAATCACCTTGCATAAAAATGGTCAACCGCCGTCGCAATTATATCTTTTAAAAGCACAGTAAGATTCCCCCTGTGCATTCCAGTTGAACCACACCAGACAGTGCAAAGCAGCACTGTTCTAGCCGCACCTCAAGGGAGTCATTGTTACTAACGTCCTTCACCCACGCTTTGTTCCATTTCCTCACATTGACATTTAGAGCCCTGGGCACAAATCACATTGCGTCAGCATCGTCAAAAGTCCTTGCAATGCTTTGTTTTAAGTGGACAGTCAGTTTCAGCCGGTCCATGCCAGTTGAAGCACAACAGATAGCATAAAGCGCCACTCCTGAATCCACACTGCAAGGGAGTCATTCTTACTCCTGTCGTTTAACCACGCCTTTTTTTTCATTTCTGCACGTTGACATTTACAGACCTGGGCAGAAATCACATTGCGTCAGCATGGTCAACGGCCCTCAAAATGCATTGTTTTATTTGGAGAGTCGGATTCTCCCGGTCCATGCCAGTTGAAGCGCACCAGGCAGCGCAAGCGCCACACTGCTCTAGCCGCACCTCAAGAGGGCCATTGTTACTCGCTTTGTGTAGCCATGCCTTGTTGCATTTCTTCACGTTGACATTTAGAGCGCTGGGCAGAAGTCACATTACGTCAGCATGATCAAAAGTCTTCGCAAAGCTTTGTTTTAATGGACAGTTGGATTCCACCGGTCCATACCAAATGAAGCACAATGGATAGCACAAAGCGAAACTGCTCAATAAACTCTGCACGGGAGTCATTCTTACTCCTGTCCTTTATACCCACCTTTTTGCATTTCTTCACGTTGACATTTAGAGCACTGGCTCCCAGAATGCTTTGTTTCATTTGGACAGTGAATTCCGCCCGTCCATGCCAGTTGAGGCGTACCATACCGCGCAAGAGCTGCACTGCTCCAGCCGCACCTCACAGGAGTCACTCTTACACCTGTCCTTTATCCAGGCATTTCTTTATTTCATCACTTTGCCGTTTAGAGCACTAGGCAGAAATCACATTGCGTCAGCATCGGCAACAGCCTTCACAATCATTTGTTTTAAGTGCACAGTGAGATTCCCCCGGTGCATGCCAGGTAAGCCACACCAGACAGTGCAGAGCCGTGCTGCTCTAGTCGCACCTCATGGGAGTCATTGTTAGTCCCTTCGTTTACCCTCGCCTTGTTGATTTTATCAAGTTGACATATAGGGGACTGGGCAGAGATCACATTGCATCAGCATGGTCAAAAGTCCTCGCAATGCTTTGTTTTAAATGGACAGTCAGATTCTCCCGGTCCATACCAGTTGAAGCGCAACGGAAAGTGCAAAGCGGCACAGCTCAATCCACACTGCAAGGGAGTCATTCTTACTCCTGTCTTTTATCCACGCTTTTTTTTTCATTTTTTCACTTCGACATTTAGAGCACTGTGCAGAAATCACACTGCGTCAGCATGCTCAACGGCCCCCAGAATGGTTTGTTTTATTTGGACAGTGGATTCTGTCAGTCCATGCCAGTTCATTCGCACCAGACGGCGCAAGAGCTGCACTGCGCTAGGCGCACCTAAAGGGTGTCATAGTTACTCCTGTCGTTTATCCAGCCCTTGCCTTAATTTATTTATTTCACGTTTAAAGCACTAGGCAGAAATCAAATTGCGTCAGCATGGTCAACGGCCCTCGCAATCATTTGTTTTAAATGGACAGTCGGATTACCCCGATCTATCCCAGTTGAAGCGCACCAGGCAGCGCTAGAGCCGCACTGCTCTAGCCGCAGCTCAAGGGAGTCATTGTTACTCACTTAGCTCCCCCACGCCTTGTTCTATTTCTTCAGGTTGACATTTAGGGCACTGGGCACAAATCACCTTGCATAAAAATGGTCAACCGCCCTCGCAATTATATCTTTTAAAAGCACAGTAAGATTCCCCCTGTGCATTCCAGTTGAACCACACCAGACAGTGCAAAGCAGCACTGTTCTAGCCGCACCTCAAGGGAGTCATTGTTACTAACGTCCTTCACCCACGCTTTGTTCCATTTCCTCACATTGACATTTAGAGCCCTGGGCACAAATCAGATTGCGTCAGCATCGTCAAAAGTCCTTGCAATGCTTTGTTTTAAGTGGACAGTCAGTTTCAGCCGGTCTATGCCAGTTGAAGCACAACAGATAGCATAAAGCGCCACTCCTGAATCCACACTGCAAGGGAGTCATTCTTACTCCTGTCCTTTAACCACGCCTTTTTTTTCATTTCTGCACGTTGACATTTACAGACCTGGGCAGAAATCACATTGCGTCAGCATGGTCAACGGCCCTCAAAATGCATTGTTTTATTTCGAGAGTCGGATTCTCCCGGTCCATGCCAGTTGAAGCGCACCAGGCAGCGCAAGCGCCACACTGCTCTAGCCGCACCTTAAGAGGGCCATTGTTACTCGCTTTGTGTAGCCATGCCTTGTTGCATTTCTTCACGTTGACATTTAGGGCGCTGGGCAGAAGTCACATTACGTCAGCATGATCAAAAGTCTTCGCAAAGCTTTGTTTTAATGGACAGTTGGATTCCACCGGTCCATACCAAATGAAGCACAATGGATAGCACAAAGCGAAACTGCTCAATAAACTCTGCACGGGAGTCATTCTTACTCCTGTCCTTTATACCCACCTTTTTCTTCACGTTGACATTTAGAGCACTGGCTCCCAGAATGCTTTGTTTCATTTGGACAGTGAATTCCGCCCGTCCATGCCAGTTGAGGCGTACCATACCGCGCAAGAGCTGCACTGCTCCAGCTGCACCTTACAGGAGTCACTCTTACACCTGTCTTTTATCCAGGCATTTCTTTATTTCATCACTTTGCCGTTTAGAGCACTAGGCAGAAATCACATTGCGTCAGCATGGTGAACGGCCCGCGTAATCATTTGTTTTAAATGGACAGTCGGATTCCCCCGATCTGTGCCAGTTGGAGTGCAGCAGACTGCGCAAGAGCCGCACTGCTCTAGTCGCACCTCGAGGGAGTCATTGTTACTCTCATCGCATACACACCTTCTTGCATTTCTTCACGTTGACATTAAATAGCACTGGGCAGAAATCACATTGTGTCAGCATCGGCAACAGCCTTCACAATCATTTGTTTTAAGTGCACAGTGAGATTCCCCCGGTGCATGACAGGTAAACCACACCAGACAGTGCAAAGCTGTGCTGCTCTAGTCGCACCTCATGGGAGTCATTGTTAGTCTCTTCGTTTACCCACGCCTTGTTGATTTTATCAAGTTGACATATAGGGGACTGGGCAGAAATCACATTGCGTCAGCATGGTCAAAAGTCCCCGCAATGCTTTGTTTTAAATGGACAGTCGGATTCCCCCGGTCCATGCCAGTTGATGCACAACAGATAGCATAAAGCGCCACTCCTGAATCCACACTGCAAGGGAGTCATTCTTACTCCTGTCGTTTAACCACGCCTTTTTTTCATTTCTGCACGTTGACATTTACAGACCTGGGCAGAAATCACATTGCGTCAGCATGGTCAACGGCCCTCAAAATGCATTGTTTTATTTGGAGAGTCGGATTCTCCCGGTCCATGCCAGTTGAAGCGCACCAGGCAGCGCAAGCGCCACACTGCTCTAGCCGCTCCTCAAGAGAGCGATTGTTACTCGCTTTGTGTAGCCATGCCTTGTTGCATTTCTTCACGTTGACATTTAGAGCGCTGGGCAGAAGTCACATTACGTCAGCATGATCAAAAGTCTTCGCAAAGCTTTGTTTTAATGGACAGTTGGATTCCACCGGTCCATACCAAATGAAGCACAATGGATAGCACAAAGCGAAACTGCTCAATAAACTCTGCACGGGAGTCATTCTTACTCCTGTCCTTTATACCCACCTTTTTGCATTTCTTCACGTTGACATTTAGAGCACTGGCTCCCAGAATGCTTTGTTTCATTTGGACAGTGAATTCCGCCCGTCCATGCCAGTTGAGGCGTACCATACCGCGCAAGAGCTGCACTGCTCCAGCCGCACCTCACAGGAGTCACTCTTACACCTGTCCTTTATCCAGGCATTTCTTTATTTCATCACTTTGCCGTTTAGAGCACTAGGCAGAAATCACATTGCGTCAGCATGGTGAACGGCCCGCGTAATCATTTGTTTTAAATGGACAGTCGGATTCCCCCGATCTATGCCAGTTGGAGTGCAGCAGACTGCGCAAGAGCCGCACTGCTCTAGTCGCACCTCGAGGGAGTCATTGTTACTCTCATCGCATACACACCTTCTTGCATTTCTTCACGTTGACATTAAATAGCACTGGGCAGAAATCACATTGTGTCAGCATCGGCAACAGCCTTCACAATCATTTGTTTTAAGTGCACAGTGAGATTCCCCCGGTGCATGACAGGTAAACCACACCAGACAGTGCAAAGCTGTGCTGCTCTAGTCGCACCTCATGGGAGTCATTGTTAGTCTCTTCGTTTACCCACGCCTTGTTGATTTTATCAAGTTGACATATAGGGGACTGGGCAGAAATCACATTGCGTCAGCATGGTCAAAAGTCCCCGCAATGCTTTGTTTTAAATGGACAGTCGGAGACCCCCGGTCTATACCAGTTGAAGCGCAATGGAAAGTGCAAAGCGGCACAGCTGAATGCACACTGCAAGGGAGTCATTCTTACTCATGTCGTTTATCCACACCTTTTTTTCATTTTTTCACTTTGACATTTAGAGCAGTGTGCAGAAATCACACTGCGTCAGCACGGTCAACGGCCCCCAAAATGCTTTGTTTTATTTGGGCATTTTATTTTACAGGAGGTATTCAGAGACATGGATTGGGAAGAATTGGGGATAAAAGTTAATCGAGAATAGCTTGGTAACTCGCGATTCGCTGATGACATTGCCTTGCTTAGTACCTCAGGGGACCAATTGCAATGCATGTTCAGTGACCTGGATAGGCAAAGCAGAAGAGTGGGTCTAAAAATTAATCTGCAGGAAATAAAGTAATGCTTAACAGTCTCCGAAGAAAACCGCAATTTACAATAGGCAGCGAGGCACTGGAAGTCGTAAGGAAATACACCAACTTAGGTCAGGTAGTGACTGCGGATGCGGATCATAAGACAGAAATATTCAGAAGAACAAGAATGGGCTGGGGTGCGTTTGGCAGGCATTCTCAGATGATGAATAGCAGGTTGCCGTTATCCCCTCAAGAGGAAAGTATATAATACCTGTGTCTTACCAGCACTCACCTATGGGGCAGAAACCTTGAGGCTTACGAAAAGGGTTCTGCTCATATTGAGGACGACACAACGAGCTATGGAAAGAAGAATGATAGGTGTAACGTTCAAGGATAAGAAAAGAGCAGATTGGGTGAGGGAACAAACGCGACTTAATGACATCTTAGTTGAAATCAAGAAAAAGAAAGGGGCATGGGCAGGATACGCAATGAGGAGGGAAGATAACCGATGGTCATTGAGGGTTACGGAATGGATTCCAAGGGAAGAGAAGCTTAGCAGAGGGCGGCAGAAAGTTAGGCGGGCGCATGAGATTCAGAAGTTTGCGGGGACGACATGGCCACACTTAGTACATGATCGGGGTTGTTGGAGATGTATGGGAGAGGCCTTTGCCCTGCAGTAGGCGTAACCAGGCTGATGCTGATGATGATTCCGCCGGTCCATGCCAGTTGAGGCACACAAGACCACGCAAGAGCCGCACTGCGATAGCCGCACCACAAGGGAGTCATTGTGACTCCTGTAGTTTATCCATGCCTTTTTTTATTTACTTCAGTTTCACGTTTAGAGCACTGGGCAGAAATCACATTGCGTCAGCATGGCCGACGGCCCTCGCAATCATTTGTTTTAAATGGACAGTCGGATTCCCCCGATCTATGCCAGCTGGAGTGCAGCAGACTGTGCAAATGCTGCACTGCTCTAGTCGCACCTCAAGGGAGTCATTGTTACTCTCACCGCTTACACACACCTTCTTGCATTTCTTCACGTTGACATTAAATAGCACTGGGCAGAAATCACATAGTGTCAGCATCGGCAACAGCCTTCACAATCATTTGTTTTAAGTGCACAGTGAGATTCCCCCGGTGCATGCCAGGTAAGCCACACCAGACAGTGCAGAGCCGTGCTGCTCTAGTCGCACCTCATGGGAGTCATTGTTAGTCTCTTCGTTTACCCACGCCTTGATGATTTTATCAAGTTGACATATAGGGGACTGGGCAGAGATCACATTGCATCAGCATGGTCAAAAGTCCTCGCAATGCTTTGTTTTAAATGGACAGTCAGATTCTCCCGGTCCATACCAGTTGAAGCGCAACGGAAAGTGCAAAGCGGCACAGCTCAATCCACACTGCAAGGGAGTCATTCTTACTCCTGTCTTTTATCCACGCTTTTTTTTTCAGTTTTTCACTTCGACATTTAGAGCACTGTGCAGAAATCACACTGCGTCAGCATGCTCAACGGCCCCCAGAATGGTTTGTTTTATTTGGACAGTGGATTCTGTCAGTCCGTGCCAGTTCATTCGCACCAGACCGCGCAAGAGCTGCACTGCGCTAGCCGCACCTAAAGGGTGTCATAGTTACTCCTGTCGTTTATCCAGCCCTTTCCTTAATTTATTTATTTCACGTTTAAAGCACTAGGCAGAAATCAAATTGCGTCAGCATGGTCAACGGCACTCGCAATCATTTGTTTTAAATGGACAGTCGGATTACCCCGATCTATCCCAGTTGAAGCGCACCAGGCAGCGCTAGAGCCGCACTGCTCTAGCCGCAGCTCAAGGGAGTCATTGTTACTCACTTAGCTCCCCCACGCCTTGTTCTATTTCTTCAGGTTGACATTTAGGGCACTGGGCACAAATCACCTTGCATAAAAATGGTCAACCGCCCTAACAATTATATCTTTTAAAAGCACAGTAAGATTCCCCCTGTGCATTCCAGTTGAACCACACCAGACAGTGCAAAGCAGCACTGTTCTAGCCGCACCTCAAGGGAGTCATTGTTACTAACGTCCTTCACCCACGCTTTGTTCCATTTCCTCACATTGACATTTAGAGCCCTGGGCACAAATCACATTGCGTCAGCATCGTCAAAAGTCCTTGCAATGCTTTGTTTTAAGTGGACAGTCAGTTTCAGCCGGTCCATGCCAGTTGAAGCACAACAGATAGCATAAAGCGCCACTCCTGAATCCACACTGCAAGGGAGTCATTCTTACTCCTGTCGTTTAACCACGCCTTTTTTTTCATTTCTGCACGTTGACATTTACAGACCCTGGCAGAAATCACATTGCGTCAGCATGGTCAACGGCCCTCAAAATGCATTGTTTTATTTGGAGAGTCGGATTCTCCCGGTCCATGCCAGTTGAAGCGCACCAGGCAGCGCAAGCGCCACACTGCTCTAGCCGCACCTCAAGAGGGCCATTGTTACTCGCTTTGTGTAGCCATGCCTTGTTGCATTTCTTCACGTTGACATTTAGAGCGCTGGACAGAAGTCACATTACGTCAGCATGATCAAAAGTCTTCGCAAAGCTTTGTTTTAATGGACAGTTGGATTCCACCGGTCCATACCAAATGAAGCACAATGGATAGCACAAAGCGAAACTGCTCAATAAACTCTGCACGGGAGTCATTCTTACTCCTGTCCTTTATACCCACCTTTTTGCATTTCTTCACGTTGACATTTAGAGCACTGGCTCCCAGAATGCTTTGTTTCATTTGGACAGTGAATTCCGCCCGTCCATGCCAGTTGAGGCGTACCATACCGCGCAAGAGCTGCACTGCTCCAGCCGCACCTCACAGGAGTCACTCTTACACCTGTCCTTTATCCAGGCATTTCTTTATTTCATCACTTTGCCGTTTAGAGCACTAGGCAGAAATCACATTGCGTCAGCATGGTGAACGGCCCGCGTAATCATTTGTTTTAAATGGACAGTCGGATTCCCCCGATCTATGCCAGTTGGAGTGCAGCAGACTGCGCAAGAGCCGCACTGCTCTAGTCGCACCTCGAGGGAGTCATTGTTACTCTCATCACATACACACCTTCTTGCATTTCTTCACGTTGACATTAAATAGCACTGGGCAGAAATCACATTGTGTCAGCATCGGCAACAGCCTTCACAATCATTTGTTTTAAGTGCACAGTGAGATTCCCCCGGTCTATACCAGTTGAAGCGCAATGGAAAGTGCAAAGCGGCACAGCTGAATGCACACTGCAAGGGAGTCATTCTTACTCATGTCGTTTATCCACACCTTTTTTCATTTTTTCACTTTGACATTTAGAGCACTGTGCAGAAATCACACTGCGTCAGCACGGTCAACGACCCCCAAAATGCTTTGTTTTATTTGGGCATTTTATTTTACAGGAGGTATTCAGAGACATGGATCGGGAAGAATTGGGGATAAAAGTTAATCGAGAATAGCTTGGTAACTCGCGATTCGCTGATGACATTGCCTTGCTTAGTACCTCAGGGGACCAATTGCAATGCATGTTCAGTGACCTGGATAGGCAAAGCAGAAGAGTGGGTCTAAAAATTAATCTGCAGGAAATAAAGTAATGCTTAACAGTCTCCGAAGAAAACCGCAATTTACAATAGGCAGCGAGGCACTGGAAGTCGTAAGGGAATACACCAACTTAGGTCAGGTAGTGACTGCGGATGCGGATCATAAGACAGAAATATTCAGAAGAACAAGAATGGGCTGGGGTGCGTTTGGCAGGCATTCTCAGATGATGAATAGCAGGTTGCCGTTATCCCCTCAAGAGGAAAGTATATAATACCTGTGTCTTACCAGCACTCACCTATGGGGCAGAAACCTGTAGGCTTACGAAAAGGGTTCTGCTCATATTGAGGACGACACCACGAGCTATGGAAAGAAGAATGATAGGTGTAACGTTCAAGGATAAGAAAAGAGCAGATTGGGTGAGGGAACAAACGCGAATTAATGACATCTTAGTTGAAATCAAGAAAAAGAAAGGGGCATGGGCAGGATACGCAATGAGGAGGGAAGATAACCGATGGTCATTGAGGGTTACGGAATGGATTCCAAGGGAAGAGAAGCTTAGCAGAGGGCGGCAGAAAGTTAGGCGGGCGCATGAGATTCAGAAGTTTGCGGGGACGACATGGCCACACTTAGTACATGATCGGGGTTGTTGGAGATGTATGGGAGAGGCCTTTGCCCTGCAGTAGGCGTAACCAGGCTGATGCTGATGATGATTCCGCCGGTCCATGCCAGTTGAGGCACACAAGACCACGCAAGAGCCGCACTGCGATAGCCGCACCACAAGGGAGTCATTGTGACTCCTGTAGTTTATCCATGCCTTTTTTTATTTACTTCAGTTTCACGTTTAGAGCACTGGGCAGAAATCACATTGCGTCAGCATGGCCGACGGCCCTCGCAATCATTTGTTTTAAATGGACAGTCGGATTCCCCCGATCTATGCCAGCTGGAGTGCAGCAGACTGTGCAAAAGCTGCACTGCTCTAGTCGCACCTCAAGGGAGTCATTGTTACTCTCACCGCTTACACACACCTTCTTGCATTTCTTCACGTTGACATTAAATAGCACTGGGCAGAAATCACATAGTGTCAGCATCGGCAACAGCCTTCACAATCATTTGTTTTAAGTGCACAGTGAGATTCCCCCGGTGCATGCCAGGTAAGCCACACCAGACAGTGCAGAGCCGTGCTGCTCTAGTCGCACCTCATGGGAGTCATTGTTAGTCTCTTCGTTTACCCACGCCTTGATGATTTTATCAAGTTGACATATAGGGGACTGGGCAGAGATCACATTGCATCAGCATGGTCAAAAGTCCTCGCAATGCTTTGTTTTAAATGGACAGTCAGATTCTCCCGGTCCATACCAGTTGAAGCGCAACGGAAAGTGCAAAGCGGCACAGCTCAATCCACACTGCAAGGGAGTCATTCTTACTCCTGTCTTTTATCCACGCTTTTTTTTTTTCAGTTTTTCACTTCGACATTTAGAGCACTGTGCAGAAATCACACTGCGTCAGCATGCTCAACGGCCCCCAGAATGGTTTGTTTTATTTGGACAGTGGATTCTGTCAGTCCGTGCCAGTTCATTCGCACCAGACCGCGCAAGAGCTGCACTGCGCTAGCCGCACCTAAAGGGTGTCATAGTTACTCCTGTCGTTTATTCAGCCCTTTCCTTAATTTATTTATTTCACGTTTAAAGCACTAGGCAGAAATCAAATTGCGTCGGCATGGTCAACGGCCCTCGCAATCATTTGTTTTAAATGGACAGTCGGATTACCCCGATCTATCCCAGTTGAAGCGCACCAGGCAGCGCTAGAGCCACACTGCTCTAGTCGCAGCTCAAGGGAGTCATTGTTACTCACTTAGCTCCCCCACGCCTTGTTCTATTTCTTCAGGTTGACATTTAGGGCACTGGGCACAAATCACCTTGCATAAAAATGGTCAACCGCCCTCGCAATTATATCTTTTTAAAGCACAGTAAGATTCCCCCTGTGCATTCCAGTTGAACCACACCAGACAGTGCAAAGCAGCACTGTTCTAGCCGCACCTCAAGGGAGTCATTGTTACTAACGTCCTTCACCCACGCTTTGTTCCATTTCCTCACATTGACATTTAGAGCCCTGGGCACAAATCACATTGCGTCAGCATCGTCAAAAGTCCTTGCAATGCTTTGTTTTAAGTGGACAGTCAGTTTCAGCCGGTCCATGCCAGTTGATGCACAACAGATAGCATAAAGCGCCACTCCTGAATCCACACTGCAAGGGAGTCATTCTTACTCCTGTCGTTTAACCACGCCTTTTTTTTCATTTCTGCACGTTGACATTTACAGACCTGGGCAGAAATCACATTGCGTCAGCATGGTCAACGGCCCTCAAAATGCATTGTTTTATTTGGAGAGTCGGATTCTCCCGGTCCATGCCAGTTGAAGCGCACCAGGCAGCGCAAGTGCCACACTGCTCTAGCCGCACCTCAAGAGAGCCATTGTTACTCGCTTTATGTAGCCATGCCTTGTTGCATTTCTTCACGTTGACATTTAGAGCGCTGGGCAGAAGTCACATTACGTCAGCATGATCAAAAGTCTTCGCAAAGCTTTGTTTTAATGGACAGTTGGATTCCACCGGTCCATACCAAATGAAGCACAATGGATAGCACAAAGCGAAACTGCTCAATAAACTCTGCACGGGAGTCATTCTTACTCCTGTCCTTTATACCCACCTTTTTGCATTTCTTCACGTTGACATTTAGAGCACTGGCTCCCAGAATGCTTTGTTTCATTTGGACAGTGAATTCCGCCCGTCCATGCCAGTTGAGGCGTACCATACCGCGCAAGAGCTGCACTGCTCCAGCCGCACCTCACAGGAGTCACTCTTACACCTGTCCTTTATCCAGGCATTTCTTTATTTCATCACTTTGCCGTTTATAGCACTAGGCAGAAATCACATTGCGTCAGCATGGTGAACGGCGCGCGCAATTATTTGTTTTAAATGGACAGTCGGATTCCCCCGATCTATGCCAGTTGGAGTGCAGCAGACTGCGCAAGAGCCGCACTGCTCTAGTCGCACCTCGCGGGAGTCATTGTTACTCTCATCGCATTCACACCTTCTTGCATTTCTTCACGTTGACATTAAATAGCACTGGGCAGAAATCACATAGTGTCAGCATCGGCAACAGCCTTCACAATCGTTTGTTTTAAGTGCACAGTGACATTCCCGCGGTGCATGCCAGGTAAGCCACACCAGACAGTGCAGACCTGTGCTGCTCTAGTCGCACCTCATGGGAGTCATTGTTAGTCTCTTCGTTTACCCACGCCTTGTTGCATTTTATCAAGTTGACATATAAGGGACTGGGCAGAAATCACATTGCGTCAGCGTGGTCAAAAGTCCCCGCAATGCTTTGTTTTAAATGGACAGTCGGATTCCCCCGGTCTATACCAGTTCAAGCGCAATGGAAAGTGCAAAGCGGCACAGCTGAATGCACACTGCAAGGGAGTCATTCTTACTCCTGTCGTTTAACCACGCCTTTTTTCATTTCTGCACCTTGACATTTACAGACCTGGGCAGAAATCACATTGCGTCAGCATGGTCAACGGCCCTCAAAATGCATTGTTTTATTTGGAGAGTCGGATTCTCCCGGTCCATGCCAGTTGAAGCGCACCAGGCAGCGCAAGCGCCACACTGCTCTAGCCGCACCTCAAGAGAGCGATTGTTACTCGCTTTGTGTAGCCATGCCTTGTTGCATTTCTTCACGTTGACATTTAGAGCACTGGGCAGAAGTCACATTACGTCAGCATGATCAAAAGTCTTCGCAAAGCTTTGTTTTAATGGACAGTTGGATTCCACCGGTCCATACCAAATGAAGCACAATGGATAGCACAAAGCGAAACTGCTCAATAAACTCTGCACGGGAGTCATTCTTACTCCTGTCCTTTATACCCACCTTTTTGCATTTCTTCACGTTGACATTTAGAGCACTGGCTCCCAGAATGCTTTGTTTCATTTGGACAGTGAATTCCGCCCGTCCATGCCAGTTGAGGCGTACCATACCGCGCAAGAGCTGCACTGCTCCAGCCGCACCTCACAGGAGTCACTGTTACACCTGTCCTTTATCCAGGCATTTCTTTATTTCATCACTTTGCCGTTTAGAGCACTAGGCAGAAATCACATTGCGTCAGCATCGGCAACAGCCTTCACAATCATTTGTTTTAGGTGCACAGTGAGATTCCCCCGGTGCATGCCAGGTAAACCACACCAGACAGTGCAAAGCCGCGCTACTCTAGTCCCACCTCATGGGAGTCATTGTTAGTCTCTTCGTTTACCCTCGCCTTGTTGCATTTTATCACGTTGACATTTAGGGGACTGGGCAGAGATCACATTGCATCAGCATGGTCAAAAGTCCTCGCAATGCTTTGTTTTAAATGGACAGTCAGATTCTCCCGGTCCATACCAGTTGAAGCGCAACGGAAAGTGCAAAGCGGCACAGCTCAATCCACACTGCAAGGGAGTCATTCTTACTCCTGTCTTTTATCCACGCTTTTTTTTTCATTTTTTCACTTCAACATTTAGAGCACTGTGCAGAAATCACACTGCGTCAGCATGCTCAACGGCCCCCAGAATGGTTTGTTTTATTTGGACAGTGGATTCTGTCAGTCCATGCCAGTTCATTCGCACCAGACCGCGCAAGAGCTGCACTGCGCTAGCCGCACCTAAAGGGTGTCATAGTTACTCCTGTCGTTTATCCAGCCCTTTCCTTAATTTATTTATTTCACGTTTAAAGCACTAGGCAGAAATCAAATTGCGTCAGCATGGTCAACGACCCTCGAAATCATTTGTTTTAAATGGACATTCGGATTACCCCGATCTATCCCAGTTGAAGCGCACCAGGCAGCGCTAGAGCCGCACTGCTCTAGTCGCAGCTCAAGGGAGTCATTGTTACTCACTTAGCTCCCCCACGCCTTGTTCTATTTCTTCAGGTTGACATTTAGGGCACTGGGCACAAATCACCTTGCATAAAAATGGTCAACCGCCCTCGCAATTATATCTTTTAAAAGCACAGTAAGATTCCCCCTGTGCATTCCAGTTGAACCACACCAGACAGTGCAAAGCAGCACTGTTCTAGCCGCACCTTAAGGGAGTCATTGTTACTAACGTCCTTCACCCACGCTTTGTTCCATTTCCTCACATTGACATTTAGAGCCCTGGGCACAAATCACATTGCGTCAGCATCGTCAAAAGTCCTTGCAATGCTTTGTTTTAAGTGGACAGTCAGTTTCAGCCGGTCCATGCCAGTTGATGCACAACAGATAGCATAAAGCGCCACTCCTGAATCCACACTGCAAGGGAGTCATTCTTACTCCTGTCGTTTAACCACGCCTTTTTTTCATTTCTGCACGTTGACATTTACAGACCTGGGCAGAAATCACATTGCGTCAGCATGGTCAACGGCCCTCAAAATGCATTGTTTTATTTGGAGAGTCGGATTCTCCCGGTCCATGCCAGTTGAAGCGCACCAGGCAGCGCAAGTGCCACACTGCTCTAGCCGCACCTCAAGAGAGCCATTGTTACTCGCTTTGTGTAGCCATGCCTTGTTGCATTTCTTCACGTTGACATTTAGAGCGCTGGGCAGAAGTCACATTACGTCAGCATGATCAAAAGTCTTCGCAAAGCTTTGTTTTAATGGACAGTTGGATTCCACCGGTCCATACCAAATGAAGCACAATGGATAGCACAAAGCGAAACTGCTCAATAAACTCTGCACGGGAGTCATTCTTACTCCTGTCCTTTATACCCACCTTTTTGCATTTCTTCACGTTGACATTTAGAGCACTGGCTCCCAGAATGCTTTGTTTCATTTGGACAGTGAATTCCGCCCGTCCATGCCAGTTGAGGCGTACCATACCGCGCAAGAGCTGCACTGCTCCAGCCGCACCTCACAGGAGTCACTCTTACACCTGTCCTTTATCCAGGCATTTCTTTATTTCATCACTTTGCCGTTTAGAGCACTAGGCAGAAATCACATTGCGTCAGCATGGTGAACGGCCCGCGTAATCATTTGTTTTAAATGGACAGTCGGATTCCCCCGATCTATGCCAGTTTGAGTGCAGCAGACTGCGCAAGAGCCGCACTGCTCTAGTCGCACCTCGAGGGAGTCATTGTTACTCTCATCGCGTACACACCTTCTTGCATTTCTTCACGTTGACATTAAATAGCACTGGGCAGAAATCACATTGTGTCAGCATCGGCAACAGCCTTCACAATCATTTGTTTTAAGTGCACAGTGAGATTCCCCCGGTGCATGCCAGGTAAGCCACACCAGACAGTGCAGAGCCGTGCTGCTCTAGTCGCACCTCATGGGAGTCATTGTTAGTCTCTTCGTTTACCCTCGCCTTGTTGATTTTATCAAGTTGACATATAGGGGACTGGGCAGAGATCACATTGCATCAGCATGGTCAAAAGTCCTCGCAATGCTTTGTTTTAAATGGACAGTCAGATTCTCCCGGTCCATACCAGTTGAAGCGCAACGGAAAGTGCAAAGCGGCACAGCTCAATCCACACTGCAAGGGAGTCATTCTTACTCCTGTCTTTTATCCACGCTTTTTTTTCATTTTTTCACTTCGACATTTAGAGCACTGTGCAGAAATCACACTGCGTCAGCATGCTCAACGGCCGCCAGAATGGTTTGTTTTATTTGGACAGTGGATTCTGTCAGTCCATGCCAGTTCATTCGCACCAGACCGCGCAAGAGCTGCACTGCACTAGCCGCACCTAAAGGGTGTCATAGTTACTCCTGTCGTTTATCCAGCCCTTTCCTTAATTAATTTATTTCACGTTTAAAGCACTGTGCAGAAATCACACTGCGTCAGCATGCTCAACGGCCGCCAGAATGGTTTGTTTTATTTGGACAGTGGATTCTGTCAGTCCATGCCAGTTCATTCGCACCAGACCGCGCAAGAGCTGCACTGCGCTAGCCGCACCTAAAGGGTGTCATAGTTACTCCTGTCGTTTATCCAGCCCTTTCCTTAATTAATTTATTTCACGTTTAAAGCACTAGGCAGAAATCAAATTGCGTCAGCATGGTCAACGGCCCTCGCAATCATTTGTTTTAAATGGACAGTCGGATTACCGCGATCTATCCCAGTTGAAGCGCACCAGGCAGCGCTAGAGCCGCACTGCTCTAGCCGCAGCTCAAGGGAGTCATTGTTACTCACTTAGTTCCCCCACGCCTTGTTCTATTTCTTCAGGTTGACATTTAGGGCACTGGGCACAAATCACCTTGCATAAAAATGGTCAACCGCCCTCGCAATTATATCTTTTAAAAGCACAGTAAGATTCCCCCTGTGCATTCCAGTTGAACCACACCAGACAGTGCAAAGCAGCACTGTTCTAGCCGCACCTCAAGGGAGTCATTGTTACTGACGTCCTTCACCCACGCTTTGTTCCATTTCCTCACATTGACATTTAGAGCCCTGGGCACAAATCACATTGCGTCAGCATCGTCAAAAGTCCTTGCAATGCTTTGTTTTAAGTGGACAGTCAGTTTCAGCCGGTCCATGCCAGTTGATGCACAACAGATAGCATAAAGCGCCACTCCTGAATCCACACTGCAAGGGAGTCATTCTTACTCCTGTCGTTTAACCACGCCTTTTTTTCATTTCTGCACGTTGACATTTACAGACCTGGGCAGAAATCACATTGCGTCAGCATGGTCAATGGCCCTCAAAATGCATTGTTTTATTTGGAGAGTCGAATTCTCCCGGTCCATGCCAGTTGAAGCGCACCAGGCAGCGCAAGCGCCACACTGCTCTAGCCGCACCTCAAGAGAGCCATTGTTACTCGCTTTGTGTAGCCATGCCTTGTTGCATTTCTTCTCGTTGACATTTAGAGCGCTGGGCAGAAGTCACATTACGTCAGCATGATCAAAAGTCTTCGCAAAGCTTTGTTTCAATGGACAGTTGGATTCCACCGGTCCATACCAAATGAAGCACAATGGATAGCACAAAGCGAAACTGCTCAATAAACTCTGCACGGGAGTCATTCTTACTCCTGTCCTTTACACCCACCTTTTTGCATTTCTTCACGTTGACATTTAGAGCACTGGCTCCCAGAGGGCTTTGTTTCATTTGGACCGTGAATTCCGCCCGTCCATGCCAGTTGAGGCGTACCATACCGCGCAAGAGCTGCACTGCTCCAGCCGCACCTCACAGGAGTCACTCTTACACCTGTCCTTTATCCAGGCATTTCTTTATTTCATCACTTTGCCGTTTATAGCACTAGGCAGAAATCACATTGCGTCAGCATGGTGAACGGCCCGCGCAAAAATTTGTTTTAAATGGACAGTCGGATTCCCCCGATCTATGCCAGTTGGAGTGCAGCAGACTGCGCAAGAGCCGCACTGCTCTAGTCGCACCTCGCGGGAGTCATTGTTACTCTCATCGCATTCACACCTTCTTGCATTTCTTCACGTTGACATTAAATAGCACTGGGCAGAAATCACATAGTGTCAGCATCGGCAAGAGCCTTCACAATCGTTTGTTTTAAGTGCACAGTGAGATTCCCGCGGTGCATGCCAGGTAAGCCACACCAGACAGTGCAGACCTGTGCTGCTCTAGTCGCACCTCATGGGAGTCATTGTTAGTCTCTTCGTTTACCCACGCCTTGTTGCATTTTATCAAGTTGACATATAGGGGACTGGGCAGAAATCACATTGCGTCAGCGTGGTCAAAAGTCCCCGCAATGCTTTGTTTTAAATGGACAGTCGGATTCCCCCGGTCTATACCAGTTCAAGCGCAATGGAAAGTGCAAAGCGGCACAGCTGAATGCACGCTGCAAGGGAGTCATTCTTACTCCTGTCGTTGAACCACGCCTTTTTTTCATTTCTGCACGTTGACATTTACAGACCTGGGCAGAAATCACATTGCGTCAGCATGGTCAACGGCCCTCAAAATGCATTGTTTTATTTGGAGAGTCGGATTCTCCCGGTCCATGCCAGTTGAAGCGCACCAGGCAGGGCAAGCGCCACACTGCTCTAGCCGCACCTCAAGAGAGCGATTGTTACTCGCTTTGTGTAGCCATGCCTTGTTGAATTTCTTCACGTTGACATTTAGAGCGCTGGGCAGAAGTCACATTACGTTAGCATGATCAAAAGTCTTCGCAAAGCTTTGTTTTAAT
This sequence comes from Dermacentor albipictus, assembly GCF_038994185.2. Lineage (NCBI taxonomy): Eukaryota > Metazoa > Arthropoda > Arachnida > Ixodida > Ixodidae > Dermacentor > Dermacentor albipictus. Next base: position 493,047 of record NW_027225603.1, read on the forward strand.
GGACAGTTGGATTCCACCGGTCCATACCAAATGAAGCACAATGGATAGCACAAAGCGAAACTGCTCAATAAACTCTGCACGGGAGTCATTCTTACTCCTGTCCTTTATACCCACCTTTTTGCATTTCTTCACGTTGACATTTAGAGCACTGGCTCCCAGAATGCTTTGTTTCATTTGGACAGTGAATTCCGCCCGTCCATGCCAGTTGAGGCGTACCATACCGCGCAAGAGCTGCACTGCTCCAGCCGCACCCCACAGGAGTCACTGTTACACCTGTCCTTTATCCAGGCATTTCTTTATTTCATCACTTTGCCGTTTAGAGCACTAGGCAGAAATCACATTGCGTCAGCATCGGCAACAGCCTTCACAATCATTTGTTTTAAGTGCACAGTGAGATTCCCCCGGTGCATGCCAGGTAAGCCACACCAGACAGTGCAGAGCCGTGCTGCTCTAGTCGCACCTCATGGGAGTCATTGTTAGTCTCTTCGTTTACCCTCGCCTTGTTGATTTTATCAAGTTGATATATAGGGGACTGGGCAGAGATCACATTGCATCAGCATGGTCAAAAGTCCTCGCAATGCTTTGTTTTAAATGGACAGTCAGATTCTCGCGGTCCATACCAGTTGAAGCGCAACGGAAAGTGCAAAGCGGCACAGCTCAATCCACACTGCAAGGGAGTCATTCTTACTCCTGTCTTTTATCCACGCTTTTTTTTTTCATTTTTTCACTTCGACATTTAGAGCACTGTGCAGAAATCACACTGTGTCAGCATGCTCAACGGCCCCCAGAATGGTTTGTTTTATTTGGACAGTGGATTCTGTCAGTCCATGCCAGTTCATTCGCACCAGACCGCGCAAGAGCTGCACTGCGCTAGCCGCACCTAAAGGGTGTCATAGTTACTCCTGTCGTTTATCCAGCCCTTTCCTTAATTTATTTATTTCACGTTTAAAGCACTAGGCAGAAATCAAATTGCGTCAGCATGGTCAATGGCCCTCGCAATCATTTGTTTTAAATGGACAGTCGGATTACCCCGATTTATCCCAGTTGAAGCGCACCAGGCAGCGCTAGAGCCGCACTGCTCTAGCCGCAGCTCAAGGGAGTCATTGTTACTCACTTAGCTCCCCCACGCCTTGTTCTATTTCTTCAGGTTCACATTTAGGGCACTGGGCACAAATCACCTTGCATAAAAATGGTCAACCGCCCTCGCAATTATATCTTTTAAAAGCACAGTAAGATTCCCCCTGTGCATTCCAGTTGAACCACACCAGACAGTGCAAAGCAGCACTGTTCTAGCCGCACCTCAAGGGAGTCATTGTTACTAACGTCCTTCACCCACGCTTTGTTCCATTTCCTCACATTGACATTTAGAGCCCTGGGCACAAATCACATTGCGTCAGCATCGTCAAAAGTCCTTGCAATGCTTTGTTTTAAGTGGATAGTCAGTTTCAGCCGGTCCATGCCAGTTGATGCACAACAGATAGCATAAAGCGCCACTCCTGAATCCACACTGCAAGGGAGTCATTCTTACTCCTGTCGTTTAACCACGCCTTTTTTTCATTTCTGCACGTTGACATTTACAGACCTGGGCAGAAATCACATTGCGTCAGCATGGTCAACGGCCCTCAAAATGCATTGTTTTATTTGGAGAGTCGGATTCTCCCGGTCCATGCCAGTTGAAGCGCACCAGGCAGCGCAAGCGCCACACTGCTCTAGCCGCACCTCAAGAGAGCCATTGTTACTCGCTTTGTGTAGCCATGCCTTGTTGCATTTCTTCACGTTGACATTTAGAGCGCTGGGCAGAAGTCACATTACGTCAGCATGATCAAAAGTCTTCGCAAAGCTTTGTTTTAATGGACAGTTGGATTCCACCGGTCCATACCAAATGAAGCACAATGGATAGCACAAAGCGAAACTGCTCAATAAACTCTGCACGGGAGTCATTCTTACTCCTGTCCTTTATACCCACCTTTTTGCATTTCTTCACGTTGACATTTAGAGCACTGGCTCCCAGAATGCTTTGTTTCATTTGGACAGTGAATTCCGCCCGTCCATGCCAGTTGAGGCGTACCATACCGCGCAAGAGCTGCACTGCTCCAGCCGCACCTCACAGGAGTCACTGTTACACCTGTCCTTTATCCAGGCATTTCTTTATTTCATAACTTTGCCGTTTAGAGCACTAGGCAGAAATCACATTGCGTCAGCATCGGCAACAGCCTTCACAATCATTTGTTTTAAGTGCACAGTGAGATTCCCCCGGTGCATGCCAGGTAAGCCACACCAGACAGTGCAGAGCCGTGCTGCTCTAGTCGCACCTCATGGGAGTCATTGTTAGTCTCTTCGTTTACCCTCGCCTTGTTGATTTTATCAAGTTGACATATAGGGGACTGGGCAGAAATCACATTGCGTCAGCATGGTCAAAAGTCCCCGCAATGCTTTGTTTTAAATGGACAGTCGGATTCCCCCGGTCCATGCCAGTTGATGCACAACAGATAGCATAAAGCGCCACTCCTGAATCCACACTGCAAGGGAGTCATTCTTACTCCTGTCGTTTAACCACGCCTTTTTTTTCATTTCTGCACGTTGACATTTACAGACCTGGGCAGAAATCACATTGCGTCAGCATGGTCAACGGCCCCCAAAATGCTTTGTTTTATTTGGGCATTTTATTTTACAGGAGGTATTCAGAGACATGGATTGGGAAGATTTGGGGATAAAAGTTAATAGAGAATAGCTTAGTAACTCGCGATTCGCTGATGACATTGCCTTCCTTAGTACCTCAGGGGACCAATTGCAATGCATGTTCACTGACCTGGATAGGCAAAGCAGAAGAGTGGGTCTAAAAATTAATCTGCAGGAAACTAAAGTAATGCTTAACAGTCTCGGAAGAAAACAGCAATTTACAATTGGCAGCGAGGCACTAGAAGTCGTAAGGGATTACATCAACTTAGGGCAGGTAGTGACAGCCGATGCGGATCATGAGACAGAAATATTCAGAAGAACAAGAATGGGCTGAGGTGCGTTTGGCAGGCATTCTCAGATGATGATTAGCAGGTTGCCATTATCCCCTCAAGAGGAAAGTATATAATACCTGTGTCTTACCAGTACTCACCTATGGGGCAGAAACCTGGAGGCTTACGAAATGGGTTCTGCTCAAATTGAGGACGACGCAACGAGCTATGGAAAGAAGAATGATAGGTGTAACGTTAAAGGATAAGAAAAGATCAGATTGGGTGAGGGAACAAACGCGAGTTAATGACATCTTAGTTGAAATCAAGAAAAAGAAATGGGCATGGGCAGGATACGAAATGAGGAGGGAAGATAACCGATGCATTAAGGGTTACGGAATGGATTCCAAGGGAAGGGAAGCTTAGCAGAGGGCGGCAGAAAGTTAGGCGGGCGCATGAGATTAAGAAGTTTGCAGGGACGACATGGCCACACATAGTACATGATCGGGGTTGTTGGAGATGTACGGGAGAGGCCTTTGCCCTGCAGTAGGCGTAACCAGGCTGATGCTGATGATGATTCCGCCGGTCCATGCCTGTTGAGGCACACAAGACCACGCAAGAGCCGCACTGCGATAGCCGCACCGGGAGTCATTGTGACTCCTGTAGTTTATCCATGCCTTTTTTTATTTACTTCAGTTTCACGTTTAGAGCACTGGGCAGAAATCACATTGCGTCAGCATGGTCGACGGCCCTCGCAATCATTTGTTTTAAATGGACAGTCGGATTCCCCCGATCTATGCCAGCTGGAGTGCAGCAGACTGTGCAAAAGCTGCACTGTTCTAGTCGCACCTCAAGGGAGTCATTGTTACTCTCATAGCTTACACACACCTTCTTGCATTTCTTCACGTTGACATTAAATAGTACTGGGCAGAAATCACATTGTGTCAGCATCGGCAACAGCCTTCACAATCATTTGTTTTAAGTGCACAGTGAAATTCCCCCGGTGCATGCCAGGTAAGCCACACCAGACAGTGCAGAGCCGTGCTGCTCTAGTCGCACCTCATGGGAGTCATTGTTAGTCTCTTCGTTTACCCACGCCTTGTTGATTTTATCAAGTTGACATATAGGGGACTGGGCAGAGATCACATTGCATCAGCATGGTCAAAAGTCCTCGCAATGCTTTCTTTTCAATGGACAGTCAGATTCTCCCGGTCCATAGCAGTTGAAGCGCAACGGAAAGTGCAAAGCGGCACAGCTCAATCCACACTGCAAGGGAGTCATTCTTACTCCTGTCTTTTATCCACGCTTTTTTTTTCATTTTTTCACTTCGACATTTAGAGCACTGTGCAGAAATCACACTGCGTCAGCATGCTCAACGGCCCCCAGAATGGTTTGTTTTATTTGGACAGTGGATTCTGTCAGTCCATGCCAGTTCATTCGCACCAGACCGCGCAAGAGCTGTACTGCGCTAGCCGCACCTAAAGGGTGTCATAGTTACTCCTGTCGTTTATCCAGCCCTTTCCTTAATTTATTTATTTCACGTTTAAAGCACTAGGCAGAAATCAAATTGCGTCAGCATGGTCAACGGCCCTCGCAATCATTTGTTTTAAATGGACAGTCGGATTACCCCGATCTATCCCAGTTGAAGCGCACCAGGCAGCGCTAGAGCCGCACTGCTCTAGCCGCAGCTCAAGGGAGTCATTGTTACTCACTTAGCTCCCCCACGCCTTGTTCTATTTCTTCAGGTTGACATTTAGGGCACTGGGCACAAATCACCTTGCATAAAAATGGTCAACCGCCCTCGCAATTATATCTTTTAAAAGCACAGTAAGATTCCCCCTGTGCATTCCAGTTGAACCACACCAGACAGTGCAAAGCAGCACTGTTCTAGCCGCACCTCAAGGGAGTCATTGTTACTAACGTCCTTCACTCACGCTTTGTTCCATTTCCTCACATTGACATTTAGAGCCCTGGGCACAAATCACATTGCGTCAGCATCGTCAAAAGTCCTTGCAATGCTTTGTTTTAAGTGGACAGTCAGTTTCAGCCGGTCCATGCCAGTTGAAGCACAACAGATAGCATAAAGCGCCACTCCTGAATCCACACTGCAAGGGAGTCATTCTTACTCCTGTCGTTTAACCACGCCTTTTTTTTTCATTTCTGCACGTTGACATTTACAGACCTGGGCAGAAATCACATTGCGTCAGCATGGTCAACGGCCCTCAAAATGCATTGTTTTATTTGGAGAGTCGGATTCTCCCGGCCCATGCCAGTTGAAGCGCACCAGGCAGCGCAAGCGCCACACTGCTCTAGCCGCACCTCAAGAGAGCCATTGTTACTCGCTTTGTGTAGCCATGCCTTGTTGCATTTCTTCACGTTGACATTTAGAGCGCTGGGCAGAAGTCACATTATGTCAGCATGATCAAAAGTCTTCGCAAAGCTTTGTTTTAATGGACAGTTGGATTCCACCGGTCCATACCAAATGAAGCACAATGGATAGCACAAAGCGAAACTGCTCAATAAACTCTGCACGGGAGTCATTCTTACTCCTGTCCTTTATACCCACCTTTTTGCATTTCTTCACGTTGACATTTAGAGCACTGGCTCCCAGAATGCTTTGTTTCATTTGGACAGTGAATTCCGCCCGTCCATGCCAGTTGAGGCGTACCATACCGCGCAAGAGCTGCACTGCTCCAGCCGCACCTCACAGGAGTCACTCTTACACCTGTCCTTTATCCAGGCATTTCTTTATTTCATCACTTTGCCGTTTAGAGCACTAGGCAGAAATCACATTGCGTCAGCATGGTGAACGGCCCGCGTAATCATTTGTTTTAAATGGACAGTCGGATTCCCCCGATCTATGCCAGTTGGAGTGCAGCAGACTGCGCAAGAGCCGCACTGCTCTAGTCGCACCTCGAGGGAGTCATTGTTACTCTCATCGCATACACACCTTCTTGCATTTCTTCACGTTGACATTAAATAGCACTGGGCAGAAATCACATTGTGTCAGCATCGGCAACAGCCTTCACAATCATTTGTTTAAAGTGCACAGTGAGATTCCCCCGGTGCATGACAGGTAAACCACACCAGACAGTGCAAAGCTGTGCTGCTCTAGTCGCACTTCATGGGAGTCATTGTTAGTCCCTTCGTTTACCCACGCCTTGTTGATTTTATCAAGTTGACATATAGGGGACTGGGCAGAAATCACATTGCGTCAGCATGGTCAAAAGTCCCCGCAATGCTTTGTTTTAAATGGACAGTCGGATTCCCCCGGTCTATACCAGTTGAAGCGCAATGGAATGTGCAAAGCGGCACAGCTGAATGCACACTGCAAGGGAGTCATTCTTACTCATGTCGTTTATCCACACCTTTTTTTCATTTTTTCACTTTGACATTTAGAGCACTGTGCAGAAATCACACTGCGTCAGCACGGTCAACGGCCCCCAAAATGCTTTGTTTTATTTGGGCATTTTATTTTACAGGAGGTATTCAGAGACATGGATTGGGAAGAATTGGGGATAAAAGTTAATCGAGAATAGCTTGGTAACTCGCGATTCGCTGATGACATTGCCTTGCTTAGTACCTCAGGGGACCAATTGCAATGCATGTTCAGTGACCTGGATAGGCAAAGCAGAAGAGTGGGTCTAAAAATTAATCTGCAGGAAACTAAAGTAATGCTTAACAGTCTCCGAAGAAAACCGCAATTTACAATAGGCAGCGAGGCACTGGAAGTCGTAAGGGAATACACCAACTTAGGTCAGGTAGTGACAGCGGATGCGGATCATAAGACAGAAATATTCAGAAGAACAAGAATGGGCTGGGGTGCGTTTGGCAGGCATTCTCAGATGATGAATAGCAGGTTGCCGTTATCCCCTCAAGAGGAAAGTATATAATACCTGTGTCTTACCAGCACTCACCTATGGGGCAGAAACCTTGAGGCTTACGAAAAGGGTTCTGCTCATATTGAGGACGACACAACGAGCTATGGAAAGAAGAATGATAGGTGTAACGTTCAAGGATAAGAAAAGAGCAGATTGGGTGAGGGAACAAACGCGACCTAATGACATCTTAGTTGAAATCAAGAAAAAGAAAGGGGCATGGGCAGGATACGCAATGAGGAGGGAAGATAACCGATGGTCATTGAGGGTTACGGAATGGATTCCAAGGGAAGAGAAGCTTAGCAGAGGGCGGCAGAAAGTTAGGCGGGCGCATGAGATTCAGAAGTTTGCAGGGACGACATGGCCACACTTAGTACATGATCGGGGTTGTTGGAGATGTATGGGAGAGGCCTTTGCCCTGCAGTAGGCGTAACCAGGCCTATGCTGATGATGATTCCGCCGGTCCATGCCAGTTGAGGCGCACAAGACCACGCAATAGCCGCACTGCGATAGCCGCACCACGAGGGAGTCATTGTTACTCCTGTCGTGTATCCGTCCTTTTTTTTTAATTACTTCACTTTGACGTTTAGAGCACTGGGCAGAAATCACATTCCGTCAGCATGGTCGACGGCGCTCACAATCATTTGTTTTAATTGGACAGTCGGATTCCCCCGATCTATGCCAGCTGGAGTGCAGCAGACTGTGCAAATGCTGCGCTGCTCTAGTCACACCTCAAGGGCGTCATTGTTACTCTCATCGCTTACACACACCTTTTTTGCATTTCTTCACGTTGACAATAAAAAGCACTGGGCAGAAATCACATTGTGTCAGCATGGTCAACGGCCTTCGCAATCATTTCTTTTCATGGCAGAGTTAGATTCCCCCGTTGCATGCCAGGTAAACCACACCAGACAGTGCAAAGCCGCGCTACTCTAGTCCCACCTCATGGGAGTCATTGTTAGTCTCTTCGTTTACCCTCGCCTTGTTGTATTTTATCACGTTGACATTTAGGGGACTGGGCAGAGATCACATTGCATCAGCATGGTCAAAAGTCCTCGCAATGCTTTCTTTTCAATGGACAGTTAGATTCTCCCGGTCCATACCAGTTGAAGCGCAACGGAAAGTGCAAAGCGGCACAGCTCAATCCACACTGCAAGGGAGTCATTCTTACTCCTGTCTTTTATCCACGCTTTTTTTTTCATTTTTTCACTTCGACATTTAGAGCACTGTGCAGAAATCACACTGCGTCAGCATGCTCAACGGCCCCCAGAATGGTTTGTTTTATTTGGACAGTGGATTCTGTCAGTCCATGCCAGTTCATTCGCACCAGACCGCGCAAGAGCTGTACTGCGCTAGCCGCACCTAAAGGGTGTCATAGTTACTCCTGTCGTTTATCCAGCCCTTTCCTTAATTTATTTATTTCACGTTTAAAGCACTAGGCAGAAATCAAATTGCGTCAGCATGGTCAACGGCCCTCGCAATCATTTGTTTTAAATGGACAGTCGGATTACCCCGATCTATCCCAGTTGAAGCGCACCAGGCAGCGCTAGAGCCGCACTGCTCTAGCCGCAGCTCAAGGGAGTCATTGTTACTCACTTAGCTCCCCCACGCCTTGTTCTATTTCTTCAGGTTGACATTTAGGGCACTGGGCACAAATCACCTTGCATAAAAATGGTCAACCGCCCTCGCAATTATATCTTTTAAAAGCACAGTAAGATTCCCCCTGTGCATTCCAGTTGAACCACACCAGACAGTGCAAAGCAGCACTGTTCTAGCCGCACCTCAAGGGAGTCCTTGTTACTAACGTCCTTCACTCACGCTTTGTTCCATTTCCTCACATTGACATTTAGAGCCCTGGGCACAAATCACATTGCGTCAGCATCGTCAAAAGTCCTTGCAATGCTTTGTTTTAAGTGGACAGTCAGTTTCAGCCGGTCCATGCCAGTTGAAGCACAACAGATAGCATAAAGCGCCACTCCTGAATCCACACTGCAAGGGAGTCATTCTTACTCCTGTCGTTTAACCACGCCTTTTTTTTCATTTCTGCACGTTGACATTTACAGACCTGGGCAGAAATCACATTGCGTCAGCATGGTCAACGGCCCTCAAAATGCATTGTTTTATTTCGAGAGTCGGATTCTCCCGGCCCATGCCAGTTGAAGCGCACCAGGCAGCGCAAGCGCCACACTGCTCTAGCCGCACCTCAAGAGAGCCATTGTTACTCGCTTTGTGTAGCCATGCCTTGTTGCATTTCTTCACGTTGACATTTAGAGCGCTGGGCAGAAGTCACATTACGTCAGCATGATCAAAAGTCTTCGCAAAGCTTTGTTTTAATGGACAGTTGGATTCCACCGGTCCATACCAAATGAAGCACAATGGATAGCACAAAGCGAAACTGCTCAATAAACTCTGCACGGGAGTCATTCTTACTCCTGTTCTTTACACCCACCTTTTTGCATTTCTTCACGTTGACATTTAAAGCACTGGCTCCCAGAATGCTTTGTTTCATTTGGACAGTGAATTCCGCCCGTCCATGCCAGTTGAGGCGTACCATACCGCGCAAGAGCTGCACTGCTCCAGCCGCACCTCACAGGAGTCACTGTTACACCTGTCCTTTATCCAGGCATTTCTTTATTTCATCACTTTGCCGTTTAGAGCACTAGGCAGAAATCACATTGCGTCAGCATCGGCAACAGCCTTCACAATCATTTGTTTTAAGTGCACAGTGAGATTCCCCCGGTGCATGCCAGGTAAGCCACACCAGACAGTGCAGAGCCGTGCTGCTCTAGTCGCACCTCATGGGAGTCATTGTTAGTCTCTTCATTTACCCTCGCCTTGTTGATTTTATCAAGTTGACATATAGGGGACTGGGCAGAAATCACATTGCGTCAGCATGGTCAAAAGTCCCCGCAATGCTTTGTTTTAAATGGACAGTCGGATTCCCCCGGTCCATGCCAGTTGATGCACAACAGATAGCATAAAGCGCCACTCCTGAATCCACACTGCAAGGGAGTCATTCTTACTCCTGTCGTTTAACCACGCCTTTTTTTCATTTCTGCACGTTGACATTTACAGACCTGGGCAGAAATCACATTGCGTCAGCATGGTCAACGGCCCCCAAAATGCTTTGTTTTATTTGGGCATTTTATTTTACAGGAGGTATTCAGAGACATGGATTGGGAAGATTTGGGGATAAAAGTTAATCGAGAATAGCTTAGTAACTCGCGATTCGCTGCTGACATTGCCTTCCTTAGTACCTCAGGGGACCAATTGCAATGCATGTTCACTGACATGGATAGGCAAAGCAGAAGAGTGGGTCTAAAAATTAATCTGCAGAAAACTAAAGTAATGCTTAACAGTCTCGGAAGAAAACAGCAATTTACAATTGGCAGCGAGGCACTAGAAGTCGTAAGGGATTACATCAACTTATGGCAGGTAGTGACAGCGGATGCGGATCATGAGACAGAAATATTCAGAAGAACAAGAATGGGCTGGGGTGCGTTTGGCAGGCATTCTCAGATGATGATTAGCAGGTTGCCATTATCCCCTCAAGAGGAAAGTATATAATACCTGTGTCTTACCAGTACTCACCTATGGGGCAGAAACCTGGAGGCTTACGAAATGGGTTCTGCTCAAATTGAGGACGACGCAACGAGCTATGGAAAGAAGAATGATAGGTGTAACGTTAAAGGATAAGAAAAGAGCAGATTGGGTGAGGGAACAAACGCGAGTTAATGACATCTTAGTTGAAATCAAGAAAAAGAAATGGGCATGGGCAGAATACGAAATGAGGAGGGAAGATAACCGATGGTCATTAAGGGTTACGGAATGGATTCCAAGGGAAGGGAAGCTTAGCAGAGGGCGGCAGAAAGTTAGGCGGGCGCATGAGATTAAGAAGTTTGCAGGGACGACATGGCCACACATAGTACATGATCGGGGTTGTTGGAGATGTACGGGAGAGGCCTTTGCCCTGCAGTAGGCGTAACCAGGCTGATGCTGATGATGATTCCGCCGGTCCATGCCAGTTGAGGCACACAAGACCACGCAAGAGCCGCACTGCGATAGCCGCACCACAAGGGAGTCATTGTGACTCCTGTAGTTTATCCATGCCTTTTTTTATTTACTTCAGTTTCACGTTTAGAGCACTGGGCAGAAATCACATTGCGTCAGCATGGTCGACGGCCCTCGCAATCATTTGTTTTAAATGGACAGTCGGATTCCCCCGATCTATGCCAGCTGGAGTGCAGCAGACTGTGCAAAAGCTGCACTGCTCTAGTCGCACCTCAAGGGAGTCATTGTTACTCTCACCGCTTACACGCACCTTCTTGCATTTCTTCACGTTGACATTAAATAGCACTGGGCAGAAATCACATAGTGTCAGCATCGGCAACAGCCTTCACAATCATTTGTTTTAAGTGAACAGTGAGATTCCCCCGGTGCATGCCAGGTAAGCCACACCAGACAGTGCAGAGCCGTGCTGCTCTAGTCGCACCTCATGGGAGTCATTGTTAGTCTCTTCGTTTACCCACGCCTTGTTGATTTTATCAAGTTGACATATAGGGGACTGGGCAGAGATCACATTGCATCAGCATGGTCAAAAGTCCTCGCAATGCTTTGTTTTAAATGGACAGTCAGATTCTCCCGGTCCATACCAGTTGAAGCGCAACGGAAAGTGCAAAGCGGCACAGCTCAATCCACACTGCAAGGGAGTCATTCTTACTCCTGTCTTTTATCCACGCTTTTTTTTTCATTTTTTCACTTCGACATTTAGAGCACTGTGCAGAAATCACACTGCGTCAGCATGCTCAACGGCCCCCAGAATGGTTTGTTTTATTTGGACAGTGGATTCTGTCAGTCCGTGCCAGTTCATTCGCACCAGACCGCGCAAGAGCTGCACTGCGCTAGCCGCACCTAAAGGGTGTCATAGTTACTCCTGTCGTTTATCCAGCCCTTTCCTTAATTTATTTATTTCACGTTTAAAGCACTAGGCAGAAATCAAATTGCGTCGGCATGGTCAACGGCCCTCGCAATCATTTGTTTTAAATGGACAGTCGGATTACCCCGATCTATCCCAGTTGAAGCGCACCAGGCAGCGCTAGAGCCGCACTGCTCTAGTCGCAGCTCAAGGGAGTCATTGTTACTCACTTAGCTCCCCCACGCCTTGTTCTGTTTCTTCAGGTTGACATTTAGGGCACTGGGCACAAATCACCTTGCATAAAAATGGTCAACCGCCCTCGCAATTATATCTTTTAAAAGCACAGTAAGATTCCCCCTGTGCATTCCAGTTGAACCACACCAGACAGTGCAAAGCAGCACTGTTCTAGCCGCACCTCAAGGGAGTCATTGTTACTAACGTCCTTCAGCCACGCTTTGTTCCATTTCCTCACATTGACATTTAGAGCCCTGGGCACAAATCACATTGCGTCAGCATCGTCAAAAGTCCTTGCAATGCTTTGTTTTAAGTGGACAGTCAGTTTCAGCCGGTCCATGCCAGTTGAAGCACAACAGATAGCATAAAGCGCCACTCCTGAATCCACACTGCAAGGGAGTCATTCTTACTCCTGTCGTTTAACCACGCCTTTTTTTTCATTTCTGCACGTTGACATTTACAGACCTGGGCAGAAATCACATTGCGTCAGCATGGTCAACGGCCCTCAAAATGCATTGTTTTATTTGGAGAGTCGGATTCTCCCGGTCCATGCCAGTTGAAGCGCACCAGGCAGCGCAAGCGCCACACTGCTCTAGCCGCACCTCAAGAGGGCCATTGTTACTCGCTTTGTGTAGCCATGCCTTGTTGCATTTCTTCACGTTGACATTTAGAGCGCTGGGCAGAAGTCACATTACGTCAGCATGATCAAAAGTCTTCGCAAAGCTTTGTTTTAATGGACAGTTGGATTCCACCGGTCCATACCAAATGAAGCACAATGGATAGCACAAAGCGAAACTGCTCAATAAACTCTGCACGGGAGTCATTCTTACTCCTGTCCTTTATACCCACCTTTTTGCATTTCTTCACGTTGAAATTTAGAGCACTGGCTCCCAGAATGCTTTGTTTCATTTGGACAGTGAATTCCGCCCGTCCATGCCAGTTGAGGCGTACCATACCGCGCAAGAGCTGCACTGCTCCAGCCGCACCTCACAGGAGTCACTCTTACACCTGTCCTTTATCCAGGCATTTCTTTATTTCATCACTTTGCCGTTTAGAGCACTAGGCAGAAATCACATTGCGTCAGCATGGTGAATGGCCCGCGTAATCATTTGTTTTAAATGGACAGTCGGATTCCCCCGATCTATGCCAGTTGGAGTGCAGCAGACTGCGCAAGAGCCGCACTGCTCTAGTCGCACCTCGCGGTAGTCATTGTTACTCTCTTCGCATTCACACCTTCTTGCATTTCTTCACGTTGACATTAAATAGCACTGGGCAGAAATCACATTGTGTCAGCATCGGCAACAGCCTTCACAATCATTTGTTTTAAGTGCACAGTGAGATTCCCCCGGTGCATGACAGGTAAACCACACCAGACAGTGCAAAGCTGTGCTGCTCTAGTCGCACCTCAAGGGAGTCATTGTTAGTCCCTTCGTTTACCCACGCCTTGTTGATGTTATCAAGTTGACATATAGGGGACTGGGCAGAAATCACATTGCGTCAGCATGTACAAAAGTCCCCGCAATGCTTTGTTTTAAATGGACAGTCGGATTCCCCCGGTCTATACCAGTTGAAGCGCAATGGAAAGTGCAAAGCGGCACAGCTGAATGCATACTGCAAGGGAGTCATTCTTACTCATGTCGTTTATCCACACCTTTTTTTCATTTTTTCACTTTGACATTTAGAGCACTGTGCAGAAATCACACTGCGTCAGCACGGTCAACGGCCCCCAAAATGCTTTGTTTTATTTGGGCATTTTATTTTACAGGAGGTATTCAGAGACATGGATTGGGAAGAATTGGGGATAAAAGTTAATCGAGAATAGCTTGGTAACTCGCGATTCGCTGATGACATTGCCTTGCTTAGTACCTCAGGGGACCAATTGCAATGCATGTTCAGTGACCTGGATAGGCAAAGCAGAAGAGTGGGTCTAAAAATTAATCTGCAGGAAACTAAATTAATGCTTAACAGTCTCCGAAGAAAACCGCAATTTACAATAGGCAGCGAGGCACTGGAAGTCGTAAGGGAATACACCAACTTAGGTCAGGTAGTGACAGCGGATGCGGATCATAAGACAGAAATATTCAGAAGAACAAGAATGGGCCGGGGTGCGTTTGGCAGGCATTCTCAGATGATGAATAGCAGGTTGCCGTTATCCCCTCAAGAGGAAAGTATATAATACCTGTGTCTTACCAGCACTCACCTATGGGGCAGAAACCTTGAGGCTTACGAAAAGGGTTCTGCTCATATTGAGGACGACACAACGAGCTATGGAAAGAAGAATGATAGGTGTAACGTTCAAGGATAAGAAAAGAGCAGATTGGGTGAGGGAACAAACGCGACTTAATGACATCTTAGTTGAAATCAAGAAAAAGAAAGGGGCATGGGCAGGATACGCAACGAGGAGGGAAGATAACCGATGGTCATTGAGGGTTACGGAATGGATTCCAAGGGAAGAGAAGCTTAGCAGAGGGCGGCAGAAAGTTAGGCGGGCGCATGAGATTCAGAAGTTTGCGGGGACGACATGGCCACACTTAGTACATGATCGGGGTTGTTGGAGATGTATGGGAGAGGCCTTTGCCCTGCAGTAGGCGTAACCAGGCCTATGCTGATGATGATTCCGCCGGTCCATGCCAGTTGAGGCGCACAAGACCACGCAATAGCCGCACTGCGATAGCCACACCACGAGGGAGTCATTGTTACTCCTGTCGTTTATCCGTCCTTTTTTAGAGCGCAGCTCTTAGGCGTCCGTTCCTGGGTTTCGCGTCGTCGTCGTCGGCCTCGTAACCAGCTCCGCCCCCCTTTCATCCCCCCAGCGCTAGCAGCGACCGACTGATACCGCTGGATGCCGCTGACGCCGCTAGAGAGTGAAGATAGCGTGACTGCATAGAACGCCGTCGCCGCCATGCAGAAAGAGGAGGAAAGGGTCCCCCCCCCTGGTTCTTAGCGCTGCGGAAGCGAGGGTATCATATTGTTTGTGTCGGCATCGGCGGCGTTGTCCCTGAAACCAACTCCGCAGCTGGGGTTGACTCACTATCGGCGTCAGCGGCATCAGTCAGTCGCTGCTATCTCTTCCCTCCTCCCTTTATCGTGTTGTCCGCTTGCTGCACGCGCTTCTGCCCCCATCGTTTGCCGCTGGGTGTACACGCCGCCCCCTTCCCACCTCTTCCTGCGAGTTTCCGGTTGTCAAAGCGCCGGCTCGAACTTTGAAGTTGGCGAACTGTGCGCCGCAAAGTTGCCCAACGGCTTGCTGGTAGTAGCTGCCTACTTCGCCCCTACCGCACTCACGAAAGACGTCGTGCACCTCCTGCAGCTCGCATTAACCGTCCATCGATCCACACCGATGTTAGTAGTGGGGGACTTTAATGTTGACATAAAGACAAACAGCAATTTCCTAACACTTATGCGGGAGAACATCCCGTTCCTCTCGCTCGTAACGCGTCCCACGGCTGTGACAACCTCGCGAGGCACTTGTATAGATCTCGTCTTTGAGAATCAAGCATTGGTGTACCAAGTCGAACATATATCAGTATATTTCTCCGACCACAAAGCTTCCTTCATGACTGTCAAGAACTGTTAGTGGAGTCTTTGTTAAAGGAATACGTGTGAAAAATAAAAAAAAATTCTGTGATAGCGCATACATGTGTTGCTCGATTTCTTTGCCTCAATCTATCGAAAAGGTGAAACAGCTTATTTGCTGCGCTCAAATTTCGCATTAGGAAGTAACGTAATCGTCGGTAATTTTTTATTTACTTCACTTTGACGTTTAGAGCACTGGGCAGAAATCACATTCCGTCAGCATGGTCGACGGCGCTCACAATCATTTGTTTTAATTGGACAGTCGGATTCCCCCGATCTATGCCAGCTGGAGTGCAGCAGACTGTGCAAATGCTGCGCTGCTCTAATCACACCTCAAGGGTGTCATTGTTACTCTCATCGCTTACACACACCTTTTTTGCATTTCTTCACATTGACATTAAATAGCACTGGGCAGAAATCACATTGTGTCAGCATGGTCAACGGCCTTCGCAATCATTTCTTTTCATGGCAGAGTTAGATTCCCCCGTTGCATGCCAGGTAAACCACACCAGACAGTGCAAAGCCGCGCTACTCTAGTCCCACCTCATGGGAGTCATTGTTAGTCTCTTCGTTTACCCTCGCCTTGTTGCATTTTATCACGTTGACATTTAGGGGACTGGGCAGAGATCACATTGCATCAGCATGGTCAAAAGTCCTCGCAATGCTTTGTTTTAAATGGACAGTCAGATTCTGCCGGTCCATACCAGTTGAAGCGCAACGGAAAGTGCAAAGCGGCACAGCTCAATCCACGCTGCAAGGGAGTCATTCTTACTCCTGTCTTTTATCCACGCTTTTTTTTCATTTTTTCACTTCGACATTTAGAGCACCGTGCAGAAATCACACTGCGTCAGCATGCTCAACGGCCCCCAGAATGGTTTGTTTTATTTGGACAGTGGATTCTGTCAGTCCATGCCAGTTCATTCGCACCAGACCGCGCAAGAGCTGCACTGCGCTAGCCGCACCTAAAGGGTGTCATAGTTACTCCTGTCGTTTATCCAGCCCTTTCCTTAATTTATTTATTTCACGTTTAAAGCACTAGGCAGAAATCAAATTGCGTCAGCATGGTCAACGGCCCTCGCAATCATTTGTTTTAAATGGACAGTCGGATTACCCCGATCTATCCCAGTTGAAGCGCACCAGGCAGCGCTAGAGCCGCACTGCTCTAGTCGCAGCTCAAGGGAGTCATTGTTACTCACTTAGCTCCCCCACGCCTTGTTCTATTTCTTCAGGTTGACATTAGGGCACTGGGCACAAATCACCTTGCATAAAAATGGTAACCGCCCTCGCAATTATCTCTTTTAAAAGCACAGTAAGATTCCCCCTGTGCATTCCAGTTGAACCACACCAGACAGTACAAAGCAGCACTGTTCTAGCCGCACTTCAAGGGAGTCATTGTTACTAACGTCCTTCACCCACGCTTTGTTCCATTTCCTCACATTGACATTTAGAGCCCTGGGCACAAATCACATTGCGTCAGCATCGTCAAAAGTCCTTGCAATGCTTTGTTTTAAGTGGACAGTCAGTTTCAGCCGCTCCATGCCAGTTGATGCACAACAGATAGCATAAAGCGCAACTCCTGAATCCACACTGCAAGGGAGTCATTCTTACTCCTGTCGTTTAACCACGCCTTTTTTTCATTTCTGCACGTTGACATTTACAGACCTGGGCAGAAATCACATTGCGTCAGCATGGTCAACGGCCCTCAAAATGCATTGTTTTATTTGGAGAGTCGGATTCTCCCGGTCCATGCCAGTTGAAGCGCACCAGGCAGCGCAAGCGCCACACTGCTCTAGCCGCACCTCAAGAGAGCCATTGTTACTCGCTTTGTGTAGCCATGCCTTGTCGCATTCCTTCACGTTGACATTTAGAGCGCTGGGCAGAAGTCACATTACGTCAGCATGATCAAAAGTCTTCGCAAAGCTTTGTTTTAATGGACAGTTGGATTCCACCGGTCCATACCAAATGAAGCATAATGGATAGCACAAAGCGAAACTGCTCAATAAACTCTGCACGGGGGTCATTCTTACTCCTGTCCTTTATACCCACCTTTTTGCATTTCTTCACGTTGACATTTAAAGCACTGGCTCCCAGAATGCTTTGTTTCATTTGGACAGTGAATTCCGCCCGTCCATGCCAGTTGAGGCGTACCATACCGCGCAAGAGTAGCACTGCTCCAGCCGCACCTCACAGGAGTCACTCTTACACCTGTCCTTTATCCAGGCATTTCTTTATTTCATCACTTTGCCGTTTAGAGCACTAGGCAGAAATCACATTGCGTCAGCATGGTGAACGGCCCGCGTAATCATTTGTTTTAAATGGACAGTCGGATTCCCCCGATCTATGCCAGTTGGAGTGCAGCAGACTGCGCAAGAGCCGCACTGCTCTAGTCGCACCTCGAGGGAGTCATTGTTACTCTCATCGCATACACACCTTCTTGCATTTCTTCACGTTGACATTAAATAGCACTGGGCAGAAATCACATTGTGTCAGCATCGGCAACAGCCTTTACAATGATTTGTTTTAAGTGCACAGTGAGATTCCCCCGGTGCATGACAGGTAAACCACACCAGACAGTGCAAAGCTGTGCTGCTCTAGTCGCACCTCATGGGAGTCATTGTTAGTCTCTTCGTTTACCCACGCCTTGTTGATTTTATCAAGTTGACATATAGGGGACTGGGCAGAAATCACATTGCGTCAGCATGGTCAAAAGTCCCCGCAATGCTTTGTTTTAAATGGACAGTCGGATTCCCCCGGTCCATGCCAGTTGGTGCACAACAGATAGCATAAAGCGCCACTCCTGAATCCACACTGCAAGGGAGTCATTCTTACTCCTGTCGTTTAACCACGCCTTTTTTTCATTTCTGCACGTTGACATTTACAGACCTGGGCAGAAATCACATTGCGTCAGCATGGTCAACGGCCCCCAAAATGCTTTGTTTTATTTGGGCATTTTATTTTACAGGAGGTATTCAGAGACATGGATTGGGAAGATTTGGGGATAAAAGGTAATCGAGAATAGCTTAGTAACTCGCGATTCGCTGATGACATTGCCTTCCTTAGTACCTCAGGGGACCAATTGCAATGCATGTTCACTGACCTGGATAGGCAAAGCAGAAGAGTGGGTCTAAAAATTAATCTGCAGGAAACTAAAGTAATGCTTAAAAGTCTCGGAAGAAAACAGCAATTTACAATTGGCAGCGAGGCACTAGAAGTCGTAAGGGATTACATCAACTTAGGGCAGGTAGTGACAGCGGATGCGGATCATGAGACAGAAATATTCAGAAGAACAAGAATGGGCTGGGGTGCGTTTGGCAGGCATTCTCAGATGATGATTAGCAGGTTGCCATTATCCCCTCAAGAGGAAAGTATATAATACCTGTGTCTTACCAGTACTCACCTATGGGGCAGAAACCTGGAGGCTTACGAAATGGGTTCTGCTCAAATTGAGGACGACGCAACGAGCTATGGAAAGAAGAATGATAGGTGTAACGTTAAAGGATAAGAAAAGAGCAGATTGGGTGAGGGAACAAACGCGAGTTAATGACATCTTAGTTGAAATCAAGAAAAAGAAATGGGCATTGGCAGGATACGAAATGAGGAGGGAAGATAACCGATGGTCATTAAGGGTTACGGAATGGATTCCAAGGGAAGGGAAGCTTAGCAGAGGGCGGCAGAAAGTTAGGCGGGCGCATGAGATTAAGAAGTTTGCAGGGACGACATGGCCACACATAGTACATGATCGGGGTTGTTGGAGATGTACGGGAGAGGCCTTTGCCCTGCAGTAGGCGTAACCAGGCTGATGCTGATGATGATTCCGCCGGTCCATGCCAGTTGAGGCACACAAGACCACGCAAGAGCCGCACTGCGATAGCCGCACCACAAGGGAGTCATTGTGACTCCTGTAGTTTATTCATGCCTTTTTTTATTTACTCCAGTTTCACGTTTAGAGCACTGGGCAGAAATCACATTGCGTCAGCATGGCCGACGGCCCTCGCAATCATTTGTTTTAAATGGACAGTCGGATTCCCCCGATCTCTGCCAGCTGGAGTGCAGCAGACTGTGTAAAAGCTGCACTGCTCTAGTCGCACCTCAAGGGAGTCATTGTTACTCTCACCGCTTACACACACCTTCTTGCATTTCTTCACGTTGACATTAAATAGCACTGGGCAGAAATCACATAGTGTCAGCATCGGCAACAGCCTTCACAATCATTTGTTTTAAGTGCACAGTGAGATTCCCCCGGTGCATGCCAGGTAAGCCACACCAGACAGTGCAGAGCCGTGCTGCTCTAGTCGCACCTCATGGGAGTCATTGTTAGTCTCTTCGTTTACCCACGCCTTGATGATTTTATCAAGTTGACATATAGGGGACTGGGCAGAGATCACATTGCATCAGCATGGTCAAAAGTCCTCGCAATGCTTTGTTTTAAATGGACAGTCAGATTCTCCCGGTCCATACCAGTTGAAGCGCAACGGAAAGTGCAAAGCGGCACAGCTCAATCCACACTGCAAGGGAGTCATTCTTACTCCTGTCTTTTATCCACGCTTTTTTTTTCATTTTTTCACTTCGACATTTAGAGCACTGTGCAGAAATCACACTGCGTCAGCATGCTCAACGGCCCCCAGAATGGTTTGTTTTATTTGGACAGTGGATTCTGTCAGTCCATGCCAGTTCATTCGCACCAGACCGCGCAAGAGCTGCACTGCGCTAGCCGCACCTAAAGGGTGTCATAGTTACTCCTGTCGTTTATCCAGCCCTTTCCTTAATTTATTTATTTCACGTTTAAAGCACTAGGCAGAAATCAAATTGCGTCAGCATGGTCAACGGCCCTCGCAATCATTTGTTTTAAATGGACAGTCGGATTACCCCGATCTATCCCAGTTGAAGCGCACCAGGCAGCGCTAGAGCTGCACTGCTCTAGCCGCAGCTCAAGGGAGTCATTGTTACTCACTTAGCTCCCCCACGCCTTGTTCTATTTCTTCAGGTTGACATTTAGGGCACTGGGCACAAATCACCTTGCATAAAAATGGTCAACCGCCCTCGCAATTATATCTTTTAAAAGCACAGTAAGATTCCCCCTGTGCATTCCAGTTGAACCACACCAGACAGAGCAAAGCAGCACTGTTCTAGCCGCACCTCAAGGGAGTCATTGTTACTAACGTCCTTCACTCACGCTTTGTTCCATTTCCTCACATTGACATTTAGAGCCCTGGGCACAAATCACATTGCGTCAGCATCGTCAAAAGTCCTTGCAATGCTTTGTTTTAAGTGGACAGTCAGTTTCAGCCGGTCCATGCCAGTTGAAGCACAACAGATAGCATAAAGCGCCACTCCTGAATCCACACTGCAAGGGAGTCATTCTTACTCCTGTCGTTTAACCACGCCTTTTTTTTCATTTCTGCACGTTGACATTTACAGACCTGGGCAGAAATCACATTGCGTCAGCATGGTCAACGGCCCTCAAAATGCATTGTTTTATTTGGAGAGTCGGATTCTCCCGGTCCATGCCAGTTGAAGCGCACCAGGCAGCGCAAGCGCCACACTGCTCTAGCCGCACCTCAAGAGAGCCATTGTTAATCGCTTTGTGTAGCCATGCCTTGTTGCATTTCTTCACGTTGACATTTAGAGCGCTGGGCAGAAGTCACATTACGTCAGCATGATCAAAAGTCTTCGCAAAGCTTTGTTTTAATGGACAGTTGGATTCCACCGGTCCATACCAAATGAAGCACAATGGATAGCACAAAGCGAAACTGCTCAATAAACTCTGCACGGGAGTCATTCTTACTCCTGTCCTTTATACCCACCTTTTTGCATTTCTTCACGTTGACATTTAGAGCACTGGCTCCCAGAATGCTTTGTTTCATTTGGACAGTGAATTCCGCCCGTCCATGCCAGTTGAGGCGTACCATACCGCGCAAGAGTAGCACTGCTCCAGCCGCACCTCACAGGAGTCACTCTTACACCTGTCCTTTATCCAGGCATTTCTTTATTTCATCACTTTGCCGTTTAGAGCACTAGGCAGAAATCACATTGCGTCAGCATGGAGAACGGCCCGCGTAATCATTTGTTTTAAATGGACAGTCGGATTCCCCCGATCTATGCCAGTTGGAGTGCAGCAGACTGCGCAAGAGCCGCACTGCTCTAGTCGCACCTCGAGGGAGTCATTGTTACTCTCATCGCATACACACCTTCTTGCATTTCTTCACGTTGACATTAAATAGCACTGGGCAGAAATCACATTGTGTCAGCATCGGCAACAGCCTTTACAATGATTTGTTTTAAGTGCACAGTGAGATTCCCCCGGTGCATGACAGGTAAACCACACCAGACAGTGCAAAGCTGTGCTGCTCTAGTCGCACCTCATGGGAGTCATTGTTAGTCTCTTCGTTTACCCACGCCTTGTTGATTTTATCAAGTTGACATATAGGGGACTGGGCAGAAATCACATTGCGTCAGCATGGTCAAAAGTCCCCGCAATGCTTTGTTTTAAATGGACAGTCGGATTCCCCCGGTCCATGCCAGTTGGTGCACAACAGATAGCATAAAGCGCCACTCCTGAATCCACACTGCAAGGGAGTCATTCTTACTCCTGTCGTTTAACCACGCCTTTTTTTCATTTCTGCACGTTGACATTTACAGACCTGGGCAGAAATCACATTGCGTCAGCATGGTCAACGGCCCCCAAAATGCTTTGTTTTATTTGGGCATTTTATTTTACAGGAGGTATTCAGAGACATGGATTGGGAAGATTTGGGGATAAAAGGTAATCGAGAATAGCTTAGTAACTCGCGATTCGCTGATGACATTGCCTTCCTTAGTACCTCAGGGGACCAATTGCAATGCATGTTCACTGACCTGGATAGGCAAAGCAGAAGAGTGGGTCTAAAAATTAATCTGCAGGAAACTAAAGTAATGCTTAAAAGTCTCGGAAGAAAACAGCAATTTACAATTGGCAGCGAGGCACTAGAAGTCGTAAGGGATTACATCAACTTAGGGCAGGTAGTGACAGCGGATGCGGATCATGAGACAGAAATATTCAGAAGAACAAGAATGGGCTGGGGTGCGTTTGGCAGGCATTCTCAGATGATGATTAGCAGGTTGCCATTATCCCCTCAATAGGAAAGTATATAATACGTGTGTCTTACCAGTACTCACCTATGGGGCAGAAACCTGGAGGCTTACGAAATGGGTTCTGCTCAAATTGAGGACGACGCAACGAGCTATGGAAAGAAGAATGATAGGTGTAACGTTAAAGGATAAGAAAAGAGCAGATTGGGTGAGGGAACAAACGCGAGTTAATGACATCTTAGTTGAAATCAAGAAAAAGAAATGGGCATGCGCAGGATACGAAATGAGGAGGGAAGATAACCGATGGTCATTAAGGGTTACGGAATGGATTCCAAGGGAAGGGAAGCTTAGCAGAGGGCGGCAGAAAGTTAGGCGGGCGCATGAGATTAAGAAGTTTGCAGGGACGACATGGCCACACATAGTACATGATCGGGGTTGTTGGAGATGTACGGGAGAGGCCTTTGCCCTGCAGTAGGCGTAACCAGGCTGATGCTGATGATGATTCCGCCGGTCCATGCCAGTTGAGGCACACAAGACCACGCAAGAGCCGCACTGCGATAGCCGCACCACAAGGGAGTCATTGTGACTCCTGTAGTTTATCCATGCCTTTTTTTATTTACTCCAGTTTCACGTTTAGAGCACTGGGCAGAAATCACATTGCGTCAGCATGGCCGACGGCCCTCGCAATCATTTGTTTTAAATGGACAGTCGGATTCCCCCGATCTCTGCCAGCTGGAGTGCAGCAGACTGTGTAAAAGCTGCACTGCTCTAGTCGCACCTCAAGGGAGTCATTGTTACTCTCACCGCTTACACACACCTTCTTGCATTTCTTCACGTTGACATTAAATAGCACTGGGCAGAAATCACATAGTGTCAGCATCGGCAACAGCCTTCACAATCATTTGTTTTAAGTGCACAGTGAGATTCCCCCGGTGCATGCCAGGTAAGCCACACCAGACAGTGCAGAGCCGTGCTGCTCTAGTCGCACCTCATGGGAGTCATTGTTAGTCTCTTCGTTCACCCACGCCTTGATGATTTTATCAAGTTGACATATAGGGGACTGGGCAGAGATCACATTGCATCAGCATGGTCAAAAGTCCTCGCAATGCTTTGTTTTAAATGGACAGTCAGATTCTCCCGGTCCATACCAGTTGAAGCGCAACGGAAAGTGCAAAGCGGCACAGCTCAATCCACACTGCAAGGGAGTCATTCTTACTCCTGTCTTTTATCCACGCTTTTTTTTTCATTTTTTCACTTCGACATTTAGAGCACTGTGCAGAAATCACACTGCGTCAGCATGCTCAACGGCCCCCAGAATGGTTTGTTTTATTTGGACAGTGGATTCTGTCAGTCCATGCCAGTTCATTCGCACCAGACCGCGCAAGAGCTGCACTGCGCTAGCCGCACCTAAAGGGTGTCATAGTTACTCCTGTCGTTTATCCAGCCCTTTCCTTAATTTATTTATTTCACGTTTAAAGCACTAGGCAGAAATCAAATTGCGTCAGCATGGTCAACGGCCCTCGCAATCATTTGTTTTAAATGGACAGTCGGATTACCCCGATCTATCCCAGTTGAAGCGCACCAGGCAGCGCTAGAGCTGCACTGCTCTAGCCGCAGCTCAAGGGAGTCATTGTTACTCACTTAGCTCCCCCACGCCTTGTTCTATTTCTTCAGGTTGACATTTAGGGCACTGGGCACAAATCACCTTGCATAAAAATGGTCAACCGCCCTCGCAATTATATCTTTTAAAAGCACAGTAAGATTCCCCCTGTGCATTCCAGTTGAACCACACCAGACAGAGCAAAGCAGCACTGTTCTAGCCGCACCTCAAGGGAGTCATTGTTACTAACGTCCTTCACTCACGCTTTGTTCCATTTCCTCACATTGACATTTAGAGCCCTGGGCACAAATCACATTGCGTCAGCATCGTCAAAAGTCCTTGCAATGCTTTGTTTTAAGTGGACAGTCAGTTTCAGCCGGTCCATGCCAGTTGAAGCACAACAGATAGCATAAAGCGCCACTCCTGAATCCACACTGCAAGGGAGTCATTCTTACTCCTGTCGTTTAACCACGCCTTTTTTTTCATTTCTGCACGTTGACATTTACAGACCTGGGCAGAAATCACATTGCGTCAGCATGGTCAACGGCCCTCAAAATGCATTGTTTTATTTGGAGAGTCGGATTCTCCCGGTCCATGCCAGTTGAAGCGCACCAGGCAGCGCAAGCGCCACACTGCTCTAGCCGCACCTCAAGAGAGCCATTGTTAATCGCTTTGTGTAGCCATGCCTTGTTGCATTTCTTCACGTTGACATTTAGAGCGCTGGGCAGAAGTCACATTACGTCAGCATGATCAAAAGTCTTCGCAAAGCTTTGTTTTAATGGACAGTTGGATTCCACCGGTCCATACCAAATGAAGCACAATGGATAGCACAAAGCGAAACTGCTCAATAAACTCTGCACGGGAGTCATTCTTACTCCTGTCCTTTATACCCACCTTTTTGCATTTCTTCACGTTGACATTTAGAGCACTGGCTCCCAGAATGCTTTGTTTCATTTGGACAGTGAATTCCGCCCGTCCATGCCAGTTGAGGCGTACCATACCGCGCAAGAGTAGCACTGCTCCAGCCGCACCTCACAGGAGTCACTCTTACACCTGTCCTTTATCCAGGCATTTCTTTATTTCATCACTTTGCCGTTTAGAGCACTAGGCAGAAATCACATTGCGTCAGCATGGTGAACGGCCCGCGTAATCATTTGTTTTAAATGGACAGTCGGATTCCCCCGATCTATGCCAGTTGGAGTGCAGCAGACTGCGCAAGAGCCGCACTGCTCTAGTCGCACCTCGAGGGAGTCATTGTTACTCTCATCGCATACACACCTTCTTGCATTTCTTCACGTTGACATTAAATAGCACTGGGCAGAAATCACATTGTGTCAGCATCGGCAACAGCCTTTACAATGATTTGTTTTAAGTGCACAGTGAGATTCCCCCGGTGCATGACAGGTAAACCACACCAGACAGTGCAAAGCTGTGCTGCTCTAGTCGCACCTCATGGGAGTCATTGTTAGTCTCTTCGTTTACCCACGCCTTGTTGATTTTATCAAGTTGACATATAGGGGACTGGGCAGAAATCACATTGCGTCAGCATGGTCAAAAGTCCCCGCAATGCTTTGTTTTAAATGGACAGTCGGATTCCCCCGGTCCATGCCAGTTGGTGCACAACAGATAGCATAAAGCGCCACTCCTGAATCCACACTGCAAGGGAGTCATTCTTACTCCTGTCGTTTAACCACGCCTTTTTTTCATTTCTGCACGTTGACATTTACAGACCTGGGCAGAAATCACATTGCGTCAGCATGGTCAACGGCCCCCAAAATGCTTTGTTTTATTTGGGCATTTTATTTTACAGGAGGTATTCAGAGACATGGATTGGGAAGATTTGGGGATAAAAGGTAATCGAGAATAGCTTAGTAACTCGCGATTCGCTGATGACATTGCCTTCCTTAGTACCTCAGGGGACCAATTGCAATGCATGTTCACTGACCTGGATAGGCAAAGCAGAAGAGTGGGTCTAAAAATTAATCTGCAGGAAACTAAAGTAATGTTTAAAAGTCTCGGAAGAAAACAGCAATTTACAATTGGCAGCGAGGCACTAGAAGTCGTAAGGGATTACATCAACTTAGGGCAGGTAGTGACAGCGGATGCGGATCATGAGACAGAAATATTCAGAAGAACAAGAATGGGCTGGGGTGCGTTTGGCAGGCATTCTCAGATGATGATTAGCAGGTTGCCATTATCCCCTCAATAGGAAAGTATATAATACCTGTGTCTTACCAGTACTCACCTATGGGGCAGAAACCTGGAGGCTTACGAAATGGGTTCTGCTCAAATTGAGGACGACGCAACGAGCTATGGAAAGAAGAATGATAGGTGTAACGTTAAAGGATAAGAAAAGAGCAGATTGGGTGAGGGAACAAACGCGAGTTAATGACATCTTAGTTGAAATCAAGAAAAAGAAATGGGCATGGGCAGGATACGAAATGAGGAGGGAAGATAACCGATGGTCATTAAGGGTTACGGAATGGATTCCAAGGGAAGGGAAGCTTAGCAGAGGGCGGCAGAAAGTTAGGCGGGCGCATGAGATTAAGAAGTTTGCAGGGACGACATGGCCACACATAGTACATGATCGGGGTTGTTGGAGATGTACGGGAGAGGCCTTTGCCCTGCAGTAGGCGTAACCAGGCTGATGCTGATGATGATTCCGCCGGTCCATGCCAGTTGAGGCACACAAGACCACGCAAGAGCCGCACTGCGATAGCCGCACCACAAGGGAGTCATTGTGACTCCTGTAGTTTATCCATGCCTTTTTTTATTTACTCCAGTTTCACGTTTAGAGCACTGGGCAGAAATCACATTGCGTCAGCATGGCCGACGGCCCTCGCAATCATTTGTTTTAAATGGACAGTCGGATTCCCCCGATCTCTGCCAGCTGGAGTGCAGCAGACTGTGTAAAAGCTGCACTGCTCTAGTCGCACCTCAAGGGAGTCATTGTTACTCTCACCGCTTACACACACCTTCTTGCATTTCTTCACGTTGACATTAAATAGCACTGGGCAGAAATCACATAGTGTCAGCATCGGCAACAGCCTTCACAATCATTTGTTTTAACTGCACAGTGAGATTCCCCCGGTGCATGCCAGGTAACCCACACCAGACAGTGCAGAGCCGTGCTGCTCTAGTCGCACCTCATGGGAGTCATTGTTAGTCTCTTCGTTCACCCACGCCTTGATGATTTTATCAAGTTGACATATAGGGGACTGGGCAGAGATCACATTGCATCAGCATGGTCAAAAGTCCTCGCAATGCTTTGTTTTAAATGGACAGTCAGATTCTCCCGGTCCATACCAGTTGAAGCGCAACGGAAAGTGCAAAGCGGCACAGCTCAATCCACACTGCAAGGGAGTCATTCTTACTCCTGTCTTTTATCCACGCTTTTTTTTTCATTTTTTCACTTCGACATTTAGAGCACTGTGCAGAAATCACACTGCGTCAGCATGCTCAACGGCCCCCAGAATGGTTTGTTTTATTTGGACAGTGGATTCTGTCAGTCCATGCCAGTTCATTCGCACCAGACCGCGCAAGAGCTGCACTGCGCTAGCCGCACCTAAAGGGTGTCATAGTTACTCCTGTCGTTTATCCAGCCCTTTCCTTAATTTATTTATTTCACGTTTAAAGCACTAGGCAGAAATCAAATTGCGTCAGCATGGTCAACGGCCCTCGCAATCATTTGTTTTAAATGGACAGTCGGATTACCCCGATCTATCCCAGTTGAAGCGCACCAGGCAGCGCTAGAGCTGCACTGCTCTAGCCGCAGCTCAAGGGAGTCATTGTTACTCACTTAGCTCCCCCACGCCTTGTTCTATTTCTTCAGGTTGACATTTAGGGCACTGGGCACAAATCACCTTGCATAAAAATGGTCAACCGCCCTCGCAATTATATCTTTTAAAAGCACAGTAAGATTCCCCCTGTGCATTCCAGTTGAACCACACCAGACAGAGCAAAGCAGCACTGTTCTAGCCGCACCTCAAGGGAGTCATTGTTACTAACGTCCTTCACTCACGCTTTGTTCCATTTCCTCACATTGACATTTAGAGCCCTGGGCACAAATCACACTGCGTCAGCATCGTCAAAAGTCCTTGCAATGCTTTGTTTTAAGTGGACAGTCAGTTTCAGCCGGTCCATGCCAGTTGAAGCACAACAGATAGCATAAAGCGCCACTCCTGAATCCACACTGCAAGGGAGTCATTCTTACTCCTGTCGTTTAACCACGCCTTTTTTTTCATTTCTGCACGTTGACATTTACAGACCTGGGCAGAAATCACATTGCGTCAGCATGGTCAACGGCCCTCAAAATGCATTGTTTTATTTGGAGAGTCGGATTCTCCCGGTCCATGCCAGTTGAAGCGCACCAGGCAGCGCAAGCGCCACACTGCTCTAGCCGCACCTCAAGAGAGCCATTGTTAATCGCTTTGTGTAGCCATGCCTTGTTGCATTTCTTCACGTTGACATTTAGAGCGCTGGGCAGAAGTCACATTACGTCAGCATGATCAAAAGTCTTCGCAAAGCTTTGTTTTAATGGACAGTTGGATTCCACCGGTCCATACCAAATGAAGCACAATGGATAGCACAAAGCG
The DNA here is from genome assembly GCF_038994185.2 of Dermacentor albipictus. NCBI lineage: Eukaryota > Metazoa > Arthropoda > Arachnida > Ixodida > Ixodidae > Dermacentor > Dermacentor albipictus. Next base: position 521,858 of record NW_027225603.1, read on the forward strand.
AAACTGCTCAATAAACTCTGCACGGGAGTCATTCTTACTCCTGTCCTTTATACCCACCTTTTTGCATTTCTTCACGTTGACATTTAGAGCACTGGCTCCCAGAATGCTTTGTTTCATTTGGACAGTGAATTCCGCCCGTCCATGCCAGTTGAGGCGTACCATACCGCGCAAGAGCTGCACTGCTCCAGCCGCACCTCACAGGAGTCACTCTTACACCTGTCCTTTATCCAGGCATTTTTTTATTTCATCACTTTGCCGTTTAGAGCACTAGGCAGAAATCACATTGCGTCAGCATGGTGAACGGCCCGCGTAATCATTTGTTTTAAATGGACAGTCGGATTCCCCCGATCTATGCCAGTTGGAGTGCAGCAGACTGCGCAAGAGCCGCACTGCTCTAGTCGCACCTCGAGGGAGTCATTGTTACTCTCATCGCATACACACCTTCTTGCATTTCTTCACGTTGACATTAAATAGCACTGGGCAGAAATGACATTGTGTCAGCATCGGCAACAGCCTTCACAATCATTTGTTTTAAGTGCACAGTGAGATTCCCCCAGTGCATGACAGGTAAACCACACCAGACAGTGCAAAGCTGTGCTGCTCTAGCCGCACCTCATGGGAGTCATTGTTAGTCCCTTCGTTTACCCACGCCTTGTTGATTTTATCAAGTTGACATATAGGGGACTGGGCAGAAATCACATTGCGTCAGCATGGTCAAAAGTCCCCGCAATGCTTTGTTTTAAATGGACAGTCGGATTCCCCCGGTCTATACCAGTTGAAGCGCAATGGAAAGTGCAAAGCGGCACAGTTGAATGCACACTGCAAGGGAGTCATTCTTACTCATGTCGTTTATCCACACCTTTTTTTCATTTTTTCACTTTGACATTTAGAGCACTGTGCAGAAATCACACTTCGTCAGCACGGTCAACGGCCCCCAAAATGCTTTGTTTTATTTGGGCATTTTATTTTACAGGAGGTATTCAGAGACATGGATTGGGAAGAATTGGGGATAAAAGTTAATCGAGAATTTCTTGGTAACTCGCGATTCGCTGATGACATTGCCTTGCTTAGTACCTCAGGGGACCAATTGCAATGCATGTTCAGTGACCTGGATAGGCAAAGCAGAAGAGTGGGTCTAAAAATTAATCTGCAGGAAACTAAAGTCATGCTTAACAGTCTCCGAAGAAAACCGCAATTTACAATAGGCAGCGAGGCACTGGAAGTCGTAAGGGAATACACCAACTTAGGTCAGGTAGTGACAGCGGATGCGGATCATAAGACAGAAATATTCAGAAGAACAAGAATGGGCTGGGGTGCGTTTGGCAGGCATTCTCAGATGATGAATAGCAGGTTGCCGTTATCCCCTCAAGAGGAAAGTATATAATACCTGTGTCTTACCAGCACTCACCTATGGGGCAGAAACCTTGAGGCTTACGAAAAGGGTTCTGCTCATATTGAGGACGACACAACGAGCTATGGAAAGAAGAATGATAGGTGTAACGTTCAAGGATAAGAAAAGAGCAGATTGGGTGAGGGAACAAACGCGACTTAATGACATCTTAGTTGAAATCAAGAAAAAGAAAGGGGCATGGGCAGGATACGCAATGAGGAGGGAAGATAACCGATGGTCATTGAGGGTTACGGAATGGATTCCAAGGGAAGAGAAGCTTAGCAGAGGGCGGCAGAAAGTTAGGCGGGCGCATGAGATTCAGAAGTTTGCAGGGACGACATGGCCACACTTAGTACATGATCGGGGTTGTTGGAGATGTATGGGAGAGGCCTTTGCCCTGCAGTAGGCGTAACCAGGCCTATGCTGATGATGATTCCGCCGGTCCATGCCAGTTGAGGCGCACAAGACCAAGCAATAGCCGCACTGCGATAGCCGCACCACGAGGGAGTCATTGTTACTCCTGTCGTTTATCCGTCCTTTTTTTAGTTACTTCACTTTGACGTTTAGAGCACTGGGCAGAAATCACATTCCGTCAGCATGGTCGACGGCGCTCACAATCATTTGTTTTAATTGGACAGTCGGATTCCCCCGATCTATGCCAGCTGGAGTGCAGCAGACTGTGCAAATGCTGCGCTGCTCTAGTCACACCTCAAGGGTGTCATTGTTACTCTCATCGCTTACACACACCTTTTTTGCATTTCTTCACGTTGACATTAAATAGCACTGGGCAGAAATCACATTGTGTCAGCATGGTCAACGGCCTTCGCAATCATTTCTTTTCATGGCAGAGTTAGATTCCCCCGTTGCATGCCAGGTAAACCACACCAGACAGTGCAAAGCCGCGCTACTCTAGTCCCACCTCATGGGAGTCATTGTTAGTCTCTTCGTTTACCCTCGCCTTGTTGCATTTTATCACGTTGACATTTAGGGGACTGGGCAGAGATCACATTGCATCAGCATGGTCAAAAGTCCTCGCAATGCTTTGTTTTAAATGGACAGTCAGATTCTCCCGGTCCATACCAGTTGAAGCGCAACGGAAAGTGCAAAGCGGCACAGCTCAATCCACACTGCAAGGGAGTCATTCTTACTCCTGTCTTTTATCCACGCTTTTTTTTCATTTTTTCACTTCGACATTTAGAGCACTGTGCAGAAATCACACTGCGTCAGCATGCTCAACGGCCCCCAGAATGGTTTGTTTTATTTGGACAGTGGATTCTGTCAATCCATGCCAGTTCATTCGCACCAGACCGCGCAAGAGCTGCACTGCGCTAGCCGCACCTAAAGGGTGTCATGGTTACTCCTGTCGTTTATCCAGCCCTTTCCTTAATTTATTTATTTCACGTTTAAAGCACTAGGCAGAAATCAAATTGCGTCAGCATGGTCAACGGCCCTCGCAATCATTTGTTTTAAATGGACAGTCGGATTACCCCGATCTATCCCAGTTGAAGCGCACCAGGCAGCGCTAGAGCCGCACTGCTCTAGTCACAGCTCAAGGGAGTCATTGTTACTCACTTAGCTCCCCCACGCCTTGTTCTATTTCTTCAGGTTGACATTTAGGGCACTGGGCACAAATCACCTTGCATAAAAATGGTCAACCGCCCTCGCAATTATATCTTTTAAAAGCACAGTAAGATTCCCCCTGCGCATTCCAGTTGAACCACACCAGACAGTGCAAAGCAGCACTGTTCTAGCCGCACTTCAAGGGAGTCATTGTTACTAACGTCCTTCACCCACGCTTTGTTCCATTTCCTCACATTGACATTTAGAGCCCTGGGCACAAATCACATTGCGTCAGCATCGTCAAAAGTCCTTGCAATGCTTTGTTTTAAGTGGACAGTCAGTTTCAGCCGGTCCATGCCAGTTGATGCACAACAGATAGCATAAAGCGCCACTCCTGAATCAACACTGCAAGGGAGTCATTCTTACTCCTGTCGTTTAACCACGCCTTTTTTTCATTTCTGCACGTTGACATTTACAGACCTGGGCAGAAATCACATTGCGTCAGCATGGTCAACGGCCCTCAAAATGCATTGTTTTATTTGGAGAGTCGGATTCTCCCGGTCCATGCCAGTTGAAGCGCACCAGGCAGCGCAAGCGCCACACTGCTCTAGCCGCACCTCAAGAGACCGATAGTTACTCGCTTTGTGTAGCCATGCCTTGTTGCATTTCTTCACGTTGACATTTAGAGCGCTGGGCAGAAGTCACATTACGTCAGCATGATCAAAAGTCTTCGCAAAGCTTTGTTTTAATGGACAGTTGGATTCCACCGGACCATACCAAATGAAGCACAATGGATAGCACAAAGCGAAACTGCTCAATAAACTCTGCACGGGAGTCATTCTTACTCCTGTCCTTTATACCCACCTTTTTGCATTTCTTCACGTTGACATTTAGAGCACTGGCTCCCAGAATGCTTTGTTTCATTTGGACAGTGAATTCCGCCCGTCCATGCCAGTTGAGGCGTACCATACCGCGCAAGAGCTGCACTGCTCCAGCCGCACCTCACAGGAGTCACTCTTACACCTGTCCTTTATCCAGGCATTTCTTTATTTCATCACTTTGCCGTTTATAGCACTAGGCAGAAATCACATTGCGTCAGCATGGTGAACGGCCCGCGCAATTATTTGTTTTAAATGGACAGTCGGATTCCCCCGATCTATGCCAGTTGGAGTGCAGCAGACTGCGCAAGAGCCGCACTGCTCTAGTCGCACCTCGCGGGAGTCATTGTTACTCTCATCGCATTCACACCTTCTTGCATTTCTTCACGTTGACATTAAATAGCACTGGGCAGAAATCACATAGTGTCAGCATCGGCAACAGCCTTCACAATCGTTTGTTTTAAGTGCACAGTGAGATTCCCGCGGTGCATGCCAGGTAAGCCACACCAGACAGTGCAGACCTGTGCTGCTCTAATCGCACCTCATGGGAGTCATTGTTAGTCTCTTCGTTTACCCACGCCTTGTTGCATTTTATCAAGTTGACATATAGGGGACTGGGCAGAAATCACATTGCGTCAGCGTGGTCAAAAGTCCCCGCAATGCTTTGTTTTAAATGGACAGTCGGATTCCCCCGGTCTATACCAGTTCAAGCCCAATGGAAAGTGCAAAGCGGCACAGCTGAATGCACACTGCAAGGGAGTCATTCTTACTCCTGTCGTTTAACCACGCCTTTTTTTCATTTCTGCACGTTGACATTTACAGACCTGGGCAGAAATCACATTGCGTCAGCATGGTCAACGGCCCTCAAAATGCATTGTTTTATTTGGAGAGTCGGATTCTCCCGGTCCATGCCAGTTGAAGCGCACCAGGCAGCGCAAGCGCCACACTGCTCTAGCCGCACCTCAAGAGAGCGATAGTTACTCGCTTTGTGTAGCCATGCCTTGTTGCATTTCTTCACGTTGACATTTAGAGCGCTGGGCAGAAGTCACATTACGTCAGCATGATCAAAAGTCTTCGCAAAGCTTTGTTTTAATGGACAGTTGGATTCCACCGGTCCATACCAAATGAAGCACAATGGATAGCACAAAGCGAAACTGCTCAATAAACTCTGCACGGGAGTCATTCTTACTCCTGTCCTTTATACCCACCTTTTTGCATTTCTTCACGTTGACATTTAGAGCACTGGCTCCCAGAATGCTTTGTTTCATTTGGACAGTGAATTCCGCCCGTCCATGCCAGTTGAGGCGTACCATACCGCGCAAGAGCTGCACTGCTCCAGCCGCACCTCACAGGAGTCACTCTTACACCTGTCCTTTATCCAGGCATTTCTTTATTTCATCACTTTGCCGTTTATAGCACTAGGCAGAAATCACATTGCGTCAGCATGGTGAACGGCCCGCGCAATTATTTGTTTTAAATGGACAGTCGGATTCCCCCGATCTATGACAGTTGGAGTGCAGCAGACTGCGCAAGAGCCGCACTGCTCTAGTCGCACCTCGCGGGAGTCATTGTTACTCTCATCGCATTCACACCTTCTTGCATTTCTTCACGTTGACATTAAATAGCACTGGGCAGAAATCACATAGTGTCAGCATCGGCAACAGCCTTCACAATCGTTTGTTTTAAGTGCACAGTGAGATTCCCGTGGTGCATGCCAGGTAAGCCACACCAGACAGTGCAGACCTGTGCTGCTCTAGTCGCACCTCATGGGAGTCATTGTTAGTCTCTTCGTTTACCCACGCCTTGTTGCATTTTATCAAGTTGACATATAGGGGACTGGGCAGAAATCACATTGCGTCAGCGTGGTCAAAAGTCCCCGCAATGCTTTGTTTTAAATGGACAGTCGGATTCCCCCGGTCTATACCAGTTCAAGCCCAATGGAAAGTGCAAAGCGGCACAGCTGAATGCACACTGCAAGGGAGTCATTCTTACTCCTGTCGTTTAACCACGCCTTTTTTCATTTCTGCACGTTGACATTTACAGACCTGGGCAGAAATCACATTGCGTCAGTATGGTCAACGGCCCTCAAAATGCATTGTTTTATTTGGAGAGTCGGATTCTCCCGGTCCATGCCAGTTGAAGCGCGCCAGGCAGCGCAAGCGCCACACTGCTCTAGCCGCACCTCAAGAGAGCGATAGTTACTCGCTTTGTGTAGCCATGCCTTGTTGCATTTCTTCACGTTGACATTTAGAGCGCTGGGCAGAAGTCACATTACGTCAGCATGATCAAAAGTCTTCGCAAAGCTTTGTTTTAATGGACAGTTGGATTCCACCGGTCCATACCAAATGAAGCACAATGGATAGCACAAAGCGAAACTGCTCAATAAACTCTGCACGGGAGTCATTCTTACTCCTGTCCTTTATACCCACCTTTTTGCATTTCTTCACGTTGACATTTAGAGCACTGGCTCCCAGAATGCTTTGTTTCATTTGGACAGTGAATTCCGCCCGTCCATGCCAGTTGAGGCGTACCATACCGCGCAAGAGCTGCACTGCTCCAGCCGCACCTCACAGGAGTCACTCTTACACCTGTCCTTTATCCAGGCATTTCTTTATTTCATCACTTTGCCGTTTATAGCACTAGGCAGAAATCACATTGCGTCAGCATGGTGAACGGCCCGCGCAATTATTTGTTTTAAATGGACAGTCGGATTCCCCCGATCTATGCCAGTTGGAGTGCAGCAGACTGCGCAAGAGCCGCACTGCTCTAGTCGCACCTCGCGGGAGTCATTGTTACTCTCATCGCATTCACACCTTCTTGCATTTCTTCACGTTGACATTAAATAGCACTGGGCAGAAATCACATAGTGTCAGCATCGGCAACAGCCTTCACAATCGTTTGTTTTAAGTGCACAGTGAGATTCCCGCGGTGCATGCCAGGTAAGCCACACCAGACAGTGCAGACCTGTGCTGCTCTAATCGCACCTCATGGGAGTCATTGTTAGTCTCTTCGTTTACCCACGCCTTGTTGCATTTTATCAAGTTGACATATAGGGGACTGGGCAGAAATCACATTGCGTCAGCGTGGTCAAAAGTCCCCGCAATGCTTTGTTTTAAATGGACAGTCGGATTCCCCCGGTCTATACCAGTTCAAGCCCAATGGAAAGTGCAAAGCGGCACAGCTGAATGCACACTGCAAGGGAGTCATTCTTACTCCTGTCGTTTAACCACGCCTTTTTTTCATTTCTGCACGTTGACATTTACAGACCTGGGCAGAAATCACATTGCGTCAGCATGGTCAACGGCCCTCAAAATGCATTGTTTTATTTGGAGAGTCGGATTCTCCCGGTCCATGCCAGTTGAAGCGCACCAGGCAGCGCAAGCGCCACACTGCTCTAGCCGCACCTCAAGAGAGCGATAGTTACTCGCTTTGTGTAGCCATGCCTTGTTGCATTTCTTCACGTTGACATTTAGAGCGCTGGGCAGAAGTCACATTACGTCATAATCAAAAGTCTTCGCAAAGCTTTGTTTTAATGGACAGTTGGATTCCACCGGTCCATACCAAATGAAGCACAATGGATAGCACAAAGCGAAACTGCTCAATAAACTCTGCACGGGAGTCATTCTTACTCCTGTCCTTTATACCCACCTTTTTGCATTTCTTCACGTTGACATTTAGAGCACTGGCTCCCAGAATGCTTTGTTTCATTTGGACAGTGAATTCCGCCCGTCCATGCCAGTTGAGGCGTACCATACCGCGCAAGAGCTGCACTGCTCCAGCCGCACCTCACAGGAGTCACTCTTACACCTGTCCTTTATCCAGGCATTTCTTTATTTCATCACTTTGCCGTTTATAGCACTAGGCAGAAATCACATTGCGTCAGCATGGTGAACGGCCCGCGCAATTATTTGTTTTAAATGGACAGTCGGATTCCCCCGATCTATGACAGTTGGAGTGCAGCAGACTGCGCAAGAGCCGCACTGCTCTAGTCGCACCTCGCGGGAGTCATTGTTACTCTCATCGCATTCACACCTTCTTGCATTTCTTCACGTTGACATTAAATAGCACTGGGCAGAAATCACATAGTGTCAGCATCGGCAACAGCCTTCACAATCGTTTGTTTTAAGTGCACAGTGAGATTCCCGCGGTGCATGCCAGGTAAGCCACACCAGACAGTGCAGACCTGTGCTGCTCTAGTCGCACCTCATGGGAGTCATTGTTAGTCTCTTCGTTTACCCACGCCTTGTTGCATTTTATCAAGTTGACATATAGGGGACTGGGCAGAAATCACATTGCGTCAGCGTGGTCAAAAGTCCCCGCAATGCTTTGTTTTAAATGGACAGTCGGATTCCCCCGGTCTATACCAGTTCAAGCCCAATGGAAAGTGCAAAGCGGCACAGCTGAATGCACACTGCAAGGGAGTCATTCTTACTCCTGTCGTTTAACCACGCCTTTTTTCATTTCTGCACGTTGACATTTACAGACCTGGGCAGAAATCACATTGCGTCAGCATGGTCAACGGCCCTCAAAATGCATTGTTTTATTTGGAGAGTCGGATTCTCCCGGTCCATGCCAGTTGAAGCGCGCCAGGCAGCGCAAGCGCCACACTGCTCTAGCCGCACCTCAAGAGAGCGATAGTTACTCGTTTTGTGTAGCCATGCCTTGTTGCATTTCTTCACGTTGACATTTAGAGCGCTGGGCAGAAGTCACATTACGTCAGCATGATCAAAAGTCTTCGCAAAGCTTTGTTTTAATGGACAGTTGGATTCCACCGGTCCATACCAAATGAAGCACAATGGATAGCACAAAGCGAAACTGCTCAATAAACTCTGCACGGGAGTCATTCTTACTCCTGTCCTTTATACCCACCTTTTTGCATTTCTTCACGTTGACATTTAGAGCACTGGCTCCCAGAATGCTTTGTTTCATTTGGACAGTGAATTCCGCCCGTCCATGCCAGTTGAGGCGTACTATACCGCGCAAGAGCTGCACTGCTCCAGCCGCACCTCACAGGAGTCACTGTTACACCTGTCCTTTATCCAGGCATTTCTTTATTTCATCACTTTGCCGTTTAGAGCACTAGGCAGAAATCACATTGCGTCAGCATCGGCAACAGCCTTCACAATCATTTGTTTTAAGTGCACAGTGAGATTCCCCCGGTGCATGCCAGGTAAGCCACACCAGACAGTGCAGAGCCGTGCTGCTCTAGTCGCACCTCATGGGAGTCATTGTTAGTCTCTTCGTTTACCCTCGCCTTGTTGATTTTATCAAGTTGACATATAGGGGACTGGGCAGAAATCACATTGCGTCAGCATGGTCAAAAGTCCCCGCAATGCTTTGTTTTAAATGGACAGTCGGATTCCCCCGGTCCATGCCAGTTGATGCACAACAGATAGCATAAAGCGCCACTCCTGAATCCACACTGCAAGGGAGTCATTCTTACTCCTGTCGTTTAACCACGCCTTTTTTTCATTTCTGCACGTTGACATTTACAGACCTGGGCAGAAATCACATTGCGTCAGCATGGTCAACGGCCCCCAAAATGCTTTGTTTTATTTGGGCATTTTATTTTACAGGAGGTATTCAGAGACATGGATTGGGAAGATTTGGGGATAAAAGGTAATCGAGAATAGCTTAGTAACTCGCGATTCGCTGATGACATTGCCTTCCTTAGCACCTCAGGGGACCAATTGCAATGCATGTTCACTGATCTGGATAGGCAAAGCAGAAGAGTGGGTCTAAAAATTAATCTGCAGGAAACTAAAGTAATGCTTAACAGTCTCGGAAGAAAACAGCAATTTACAATTGGCAGCGAGGCACTAGAAGTCGTGAGGGATTACATCAACTTAGGGCAGGTAGTGACAGCGGATGCGGATCATGAGACAGAAATATTCAGAAGAACAAGAATGGGCTGGGGTGCGTTTGGCAGGCATTCTCAGATGATGATTAGCAGGTTGCCATTATCCCCTCAAGAGGAAAGTATATAATACCTGTGTCTTACCAGTACTCACCTATGGGGCAGAAACCTGGAGGCTTACGAAATGGGTTCTGCTCAAATTGAGGACGACGCAACGAGCTATGGAAAGAAGAATGATAGGTGTAACGTTAAAGGATAAGAAAAGAGCAGATTGGGTGAGGGAACAAACGCGAGTTAATGACATCTTAGTTGAAATCAAGAAAAAGAAATGGGCATGGGCAGGATACGAAATGAGGAGGGAAGATAACCGATGGTCATTAAGGGTTACGGAATGGATTCCAAGGGAAGGGAAGCTTAGCAGAGGGCGGCAGAAAGTTAGGCGGGCGCATGAGATTAAGAAGTTTGCAGGGACGACATGGCCACACATAGTACATGATCGGGGTTGTTGGAGATGTACGGGAGAGGCCTTTGCCCTGCAGTAGGCGTAACCAGGCTGATGCTGATGATGATTCCGCCGGTCCATGCCAGTTGAGGCACACAAGACCACGCAAGAGCCGCACTGCGATAGCCGCACCACAAGGGAGTCATTGTGACTCCTGTAGTTTATTCATGCCTTTTTTTATTTACTCCAGTTTCACGTTTAGAGCACTGGGCAGAAATCACATTGCGTCAGCATGGCCGACGGCCCTCGCAATCATTTGTTTTAAATGGACAGTCGGATTCCCCCGATCTCTGCCAGCTGGAGTGCAGCAGACTGTGTAAAAGCTGCACTGCTCTAGTCGCACCTCAAGGGAGTCATTGTTACTCTCACCGCTTACACACACCTTCTTGCATTTCTTCACGTTGACATTAAATAGCACTGGGCAGAAATCACATAGTGTCAGCATCGGCAACAGCCTTCACAATCATTTGTTTTAAGTGCACAGTGAGATTCCCCCGGTGCATGCCAGGTAAGCCACACCAGACAGTGCAGAGCCGTGCTGCTCTAGTCGCACCTCATGGGAGTCATTGTTAGTCTCTTCGTTTACCCACGCCTTGATGATTTTATCAAGTTGACATATAGGGGACTGGGCAGAGATCACATTGCATCAGCATGGTCAAAAGTCCTCGCAATGCTTTGTTTTAAATGGACAGTCAGATTCTCCCGGTCCATACCAGTTGAAGCGCAACGGAAAGTGCAAAGCGGCACAGCTCAATCCACACTGCAAGGGAGTCATTCTTACTCCTGTCTTTTATCCACGCTTTTTTTTTCATTTTTTCACTTCGACATTTAGAGCACTGTGCAGAAATCACACTGCGTCAGCATGCTCAACGGCCCCCAGAATGGTTTGTTTTATTTGGACAGTGGATTCTGTCAGTCCATGCCAGTTCATTCGCACCAGACCGCGCAAGAGCTGCACTGCGCTAGCCGCACCTAAAGGGTGTCATAGTTACTCCTGTCGTTTATCCAGCCCTTTCCTTAATTTATTTATTTCACGTTTAAAGCACTAGGCAGAAATCAAATTGCGTCAGCATGGTCAACGGCCCTCGCAATCATTTGTTTTAAATGGACAGTCGGATTACCCCGATCTATCCCAGTTGAAGCGCACCAGGCAGCGCTAGAGCTGCACTGCTCTAGCCGCAGCTCAAGGGAGTCATTGTTACTCACTTAGCTCCCCCACGCCTTGTTCTATTTCTTCAGGTTGACATTTAGGGCACTGGGCACAAATCACCTTGCATAAAAATGGTCAACCGCCCTCGCAATTATATCTTTTAAAAGCACAGTAAGATTCCCCCTGTGCATTCCAGTTGAACCACACCAGACAGAGCAAAGCAGCACTGTTCTAGCCGCACCTCAAGGGAGTCATTGTTACTAACGTCCTTCACTCACGCTTTGTTCCATTTCCTCACATTGACATTTAGAGCCCTGGGCACAAATCACATTGCGTCAGCATCGTCAAAAGTCCTTGCAATGCTTTGTTTTAAGTGGACAGTCAGTTTCAGCCGGTCCATGCCAGTTGAAGCACAACAGATAGCATAAAGCGCCACTCCTGAATCCACACTGCAAGGGAGTCATTCTTACTCCTGTCGTTTAACCACGCCTTTTTTTTCATTTCTGCACGTTGACATTTACAGACCTGGGCAGAAATCACATTGCGTCAGCATGGTCAACGGCCCTCAAAATGCATTGTTTTATTTGGAGAGTCGGATTCTCCCGGTCCATGCCAGTTGAAGCGCACCAGGCAGCGCAAGCGCCACACTGCTCTAGCCGCACCTCAAGAGAGCCATTGTTAATCGCTTTGTGTAGCCATGCCTTGTTGCATTTCTTCACGTTGACATTTAGAGCGCTGGGCAGAAGTCACATTACGTCAGCATGATCAAAAGTCTTCGCAAAGCTTTGTTTTAATGGACAGTTGGATTCCACCGGTCCATACCAAATGAAGCACAATGGATAGCACAAAGCGAAACTGCTCAATAAACTCTGCACGGGAGTCATTCTTACTCCTGTCCTTTATACCCACCTTTTTGCATTTCTTCACGTTGACATTTAGAGCACTGGCTCCCAGAATGCTTTGTTTCATTTGGACAGTGAATTCCGCCCGTCCATGCCAGTTGAGGCGTACCATACCGCGCAAGAGTAGCACTGCTCCAGCCGCACCTCACAGGAGTCACTCTTACACCTGTCCTTTATCCAGGCATTTCTTTATTTCATCACTTTGCCGTTTATAGCACTAGGCAGAAATCACATTGCGTCAGCATGGTGAACGGCCCGCGCAATTATTTGTTTTAAATGGACAGTCGGATTCCCCCGATCTATGCCAGTTGGAGTGCAGCAGACTGCGCAAGAGCCGCACTGCTCTAGTCGCACCTCGCGGGAGTCATTGTTACTCTCATCGCATTCACACCTTCTTGCATTTCTTCACGTTGACATTAAATAGCACTGGGCAGAAATCACATAGTGTCAGCATCGGCAACAGCCTTCACAATCGTTTGTTTTAAGTGCACAGTGAGATTCCCGCGGTGCATGCCAGGTAAGCCACACCAGACAGTGCAGACCTGTGCTGCTCTAATCGCACCTCATGGGAGTCATTGTTAGTCTCTTCGTTTACCCACGCCTTGTTGCATTTTATCAAGTTGACATATAGGGGACTGGGCAGAAATCACATTGCGTCAGCGTGGTCAAAAGTCCCCGCAATGCTTTGTTTTAAATGGACAGTCGGATTCCCCCGGTCTATACCAGTTCAAGCCCAATGGAAAGTGCAAAGCGGCACAGCTGAATGCACACTGCAAGGGAGTCATTCTTACTCCTGTCGTTTAACCACGCCTTTTTTTCATTTCTGCACGTTGACATTTACAGACCTGGGCAGAAATCACATTGCGTCAGCATGGTCAACGGCCCTCAAAATGCATTGTTTTATTTGGAGAGTCGGATTCTCCCGGTCCATGCCAGTTGAAGCGCACCAGGCAGCGCAAGCGCCACACTGCTCTAGCCGCACCTCAAGAGAGCGATAGTTACTCGCTTTGTGTAGCCATGCCTTGTTGCATTTCTTCACGTTGACATTTAGAGCGCTGGGCAGAAGTCACATTACGTCATAATCAAAAGTCTTCGCAAAGCTTTGTTTTAATGGACAGTTGGATTCCACCGGTCCATACCAAATGAAGCACAATGGATAGCACAAAGCGAAACTGCTCAATAAACTCTGCACGGGAGTCATTCTTACTCCTGTCCTTTATACCCACCTTTTTGCATTTCTTCACGTTGACATTTAGAGCACTGGCTCCCAGAATGCTTTGTTTCATTTGGACAGTGAATTCCGCCCGTCCATGCCAGTTGAGGCGTACCATACCGCGCAAGAGCTGCACTGCTCCAGCCGCACCTCACAGGAGTCACTCTTACACCTGTCCTTTATCCAGGCATTTCTTTATTTCATCACTTTGCCGTTTATAGCACTAGGCAGAAATCACATTGCGTCAGCATGGTGAACGGCCCGCGCAATTATTTGTTTTAAATGGACAGTCGGATTCCCCCGATCTATGACAGTTGGAGTGCAGCAGACTGCGCAAGAGCCGCACTGCTCTAGTCGCACCTCGCGGGAGTCATTGTTACTCTCATCGCATTCACACCTTCTTGCATTTCTTCACGTTGACATTAAATAGCACTGGGCAGAAATCACATAGTGTCAGCATCGGCAACAGCCTTCACAATCGTTTGTTTTAAGTGCACAGTGAGATTCCCGCGGTGCATGCCAGGTAAGCCACACCAGACAGTGCAGACCTGTGCTGCTCTAGTCGCACCTCATGGGAGTCATTGTTAGTCTCTTCGTTTACCCACGCCTTGTTGCATTTTATCAAGTTGACATATAGGGGACTGGGCAGAAATCACATTGCGTCAGCGTGGTCAAAAGTCCCCGCAATGCTTTGTTTTAAATGGACAGTCGGATTCCCCCGGTCTATACCAGTTCAAGCCCAATGGAAAGTGCAAAGCGGCACAGCTGAATGCACACTGCAAGGGAGTCATTCTTACTCCTGTCGTTTAACCACGCCTTTTTTCATTTCTGCACGTTGACATTTACAGACCTGGGCAGAAATCACATTGCGTCAGCATGGTCAACGGCCCTCAAAATGCATTGTTTTATTTGGAGAGTCGGATTCTCCCGGTCCATGCCAGTTGAAGCGCGCCAGGCAGCGCAAGCGCCACACTGCTCTAGCCGCACCTCAAGAGAGCGATAGTTACTCGTTTTGTGTAGCCATGCCTTGTTGCATTTCTTCACGTTGACATTTAGAGCGCTGGGCAGAAGTCACATTACGTCAGCATGATCAAAAGTCTTCGCAAAGCTTTGTTTTAATGGACAGTTGGATTCCACCGGTCCATACCAAATGAAGCACAATGGATAGCACAAAGCGAAACTGCTCAATAAACTCTGCACGGGAGTCATTCTTACTCCTGTCCTTTATACCCACCTTTTTGCATTTCTTCACGTTGACATTTAGAGCACTGGCTCCCAGAATGCTTTGTTTCATTTGGACAGTGAATTCCGCCCGTCCATGCCAGTTGAGGCGTACTATACCGCGCAAGAGCTGCACTGCTCCAGCCGCACCTCACAGGAGTCACTGTTACACCTGTCCTTTATCCAGGCATTTCTTTATTTCATCACTTTGCCGTTTAGAGCACTAGGCAGAAATCACATTGCGTCAGCATCGGCAACAGCCTTCACAATCATTTGTTTTAAGTGCACAGTGAGATTCCCCCGGTGCATGCCAGGTAAGCCACACCAGACAGTGCAGAGCCGTGCTGCTCTAGTCGCACCTCATGGGAGTCATTGTTAGTCTCTTCGTTTACCCTCGCCTTGTTGATTTTATCAAGTTGACATATAGGGGACTGGGCAGAAATCACATTGCGTCAGCATGGTCAAAAGTCCCCGCAATGCTTTGTTTTAAATGGACAGTCGGATTCCCCCGGTCCATGCCAGTTGATGCACAACAGATAGCATAAAGCGCCACTCCTGAATCCACACTGCAAGGGAGTCATTCTTACTCCTGTCGTTTAACCACGCCTTTTTTTCATTTCTGCACGTTGACATTTACAGACCTGGGCAGAAATCACATTGCGTCAGCATGGTCAACGGCCCCCAAAATGCTTTGTTTTATTTGGGCATTTTATTTTACAGGAGGTATTCAGAGACATGGATTGGGAAGATTTGGGGATAAAAGGTAATCGAGAATAGCTTAGTAACTCGCGATTCGCTGATGACATTGCCTTCCTTAGCACCTCAGGGGACCAATTGCAATGCATGTTCACTGATCTGGATAGGCAAAGCAGAAGAGTGGGTCTAAAAATTAATCTGCAGGAAACTAAAGTAATGCTTAACAGTCTCGGAAGAAAACAGCAATTTACAATTGGCAGCGAGGCACTAGAAGTCGTGAGGGATTACATCAACTTAGGGCAGGTAGTGACAGCGGATGCGGATCATGAGACAGAAATATTCAGAAGAACAAGAATGGGCTGGGGTGCGTTTGGCAGGCATTCTCAGATGATGATTAGCAGGTTGCCATTATCCCCTCAAGAGGAAAGTATATAATACCTGTGTCTTACCAGTACTCACCTATGGGGCAGAAACCTGGAGGCTTACGAAATGGGTTCTGCTCAAATTGAGGACGACGCAACGAGCTATGGAAAGAAGAATGATAGGTGTAACGTTAAAGGATAAGAAAAGAGCAGATTGGGTGAGGGAACAAACGCGAGTTAATGACATCTTAGTTGAAATCAAGAAAAAGAAATGGGCATGGGCAGGATACGAAATGAGGAGGGAAGATAACCGATGGTCATTAAGGGTTACGGAATGGATTCCAAGGGAAGGGAAGCTTAGCAGAGGGCGGCAGAAAGTTAGGCGGGCGCATGAGATTAAGAAGTTTGCAGGGACGACATGGCCACACATAGTACATGATCGGGGTTGTTGGAGATGTACGGGAGAGGCCTTTGCCCTGCAGTAGGCGTAACCAGGCTGATGCTGATGATGATTCCGCCGGTCCATGCCAGTTGAGGCACACAAGACCACGCAAGAGCCGCACTGCGATAGCCGCACCACAAGGGAGTCATTGTGACTCCTGTAGTTTATTCATGCCTTTTTTTATTTACTCCAGTTTCACGTTTAGAGCACTGGGCAGAAATCACATTGCGTCAGCATGGCCGACGGCCCTCGCAATCATTTGTTTTAAATGGACAGTCGGATTCCCCCGATCTCTGCCAGCTGGAGTGCAGCAGACTGTGTAAAAGCTGCACTGCTCTAGTCGCACCTCAAGGGAGTCATTGTTACTCTCACCGCTTACACACACCTTCTTGCATTTCTTCACGTTGACATTAAATAGCACTGGGCAGAAATCACATAGTGTCAGCATCGGCAACAGCCTTCACAATCATTTGTTTTAAGTGCACAGTGAGATTCCCCCGGTGCATGCCAGGTAAGCCACACCAGACAGTGCAGAGCCGTGCTGCTCTAGTCGCACCTCATGGGAGTCATTGTTAGTCTCTTCGTTTACCCACGCCTTGATGATTTTATCAAGTTGACATATAGGGGACTGGGCAGAGATCACATTGCATCAGCATGGTCAAAAGTCCTCGCAATGCTTTGTTTTAAATGGACAGTCAGATTCTCCCGGTCCATACCAGTTGAAGCGCAACGGAAAGTGCAAAGCGGCACAGCTCAATCCACACTGCAAGGGAGTCATTCTTACTCCTGTCTTTTATCCACGCTTTTTTTTTCATTTTTTCACTTCGACATTTAGAGCACTGTGCAGAAATCACACTGCGTCAGCATGCTCAACGGCCCCCAGAATGGTTTGTTTTATTTGGACAGTGGATTCTGTCAGTCCATGCCAGTTCATTCGCACCAGACCGCGCAAGAGCTGCACTGCGCTAGCCGCACCTAAAGGGTGTCATAGTTACTCCTGTCGTTTATCCAGCCCTTTCCTTAATTTATTTATTTCACGTTTAAAGCACTAGGCAGAAATCAAATTGCGTCAGCATGGTCAACGGCCCTCGCAATCATTTGTTTTAAATGGACAGTCGGATTACCCCGATCTATCCCAGTTGAAGCGCACCAGGCAGCGCTAGAGCTGCACTGCTCTAGCCGCAGCTCAAGGGAGTCATTGTTACTCACTTAGCTCCCCCACGCCTTGTTCTATTTCTTCAGGTTGACATTTAGGGCACTGGGCACAAATCACCTTGCATAAAAATGGTCAACCGCCCTCGCAATTATATCTTTTAAAAGCACAGTAAGATTCCCCCTGTGCATTCCAGTTGAACCACACCAGACAGAGCAAAGCAGCACTGTTCTAGCCGCACCTCAAGGGAGTCATTGTTACTAACGTCCTTCACTCACGCTTTGTTCCATTTCCTCACATTGACATTTAGAGCCCTGGGCACAAATCACATTGCGTCAGCATCGTCAAAAGTCCTTGCAATGCTTTGTTTTAAGTGGACAGTCAGTTTCAGCCGGTCCATGCCAGTTGAAGCACAACAGATAGCATAAAGCGCCACTCCTGAATCCACACTGCAAGGGAGTCATTCTTACTCCTGTCGTTTAACCACGCCTTTTTTTTCATTTCTGCACGTTGACATTTACAGACCTGGGCAGAAATCACATTGCGTCAGCATGGTCAACGGCCCTCAAAATGCATTGTTTTATTTGGAGAGTCGGATTCTCCCGGTCCATGCCAGTTGAAGCGCACCAGGCAGCGCAAGCGCCACACTGCTCTAGCCGCACCTCAAGAGAGCCATTGTTAATCGCTTTGTGTAGCCATGCCTTGTTGCATTTCTTCACGTTGACATTTAGAGCGCTGGGCAGAAGTCACATTACGTCAGCATGATCAAAAGTCTTCGCAAAGCTTTGTTTTAATGGACAGTTGGATTCCACCGGTCCATACCAAATGAAGCACAATGGATAGCACAAAGCGAAACTGCTCAATAAACTCTGCACGGGAGTCATTCTTACTCCTGTCCTTTATACCCACCTTTTTGCATTTCTTCACGTTGACATTTAGAGCACTGGCTCCCAGAATGCTTTGTTTCATTTGGACAGTGAATTCCGCCCGTCCATGCCAGTTGAGGCGTACCATACCGCGCAAGAGTAGCACTGCTCCAGCCGCACCTCACAGGAGTCACTCTTACACCTGTCCTTTATCCAGGCATTTCTTTATTTCATCACTTTGCCGTTTAGAGCACTAGGCAGAAATCACATTGCGTCAGCATGGTGAACGGCCCGCGTAATCATTTGTTTTAAATGGACAGTCGGATTCCCCCGATCTATGCCAGTTGGAGTGCAGCAGACTGCGCAAGAGCCGCACTGCTCTAGTCGCACCTCGAGGGAGTCATTGTTACTCTCATCGCATACACACCTTCTTGCATTTCTTCACGTTGACATTAAATAGCACTGGGCAGAAATCACATTGTGTCAGCATCGGCAACAGCCTTTACAATGATTTGTTTTAAGTGCACAGTGAGATTCCCCCGGTGCATGACAGGTAAACCACACCAGACAGTGCAAAGCTGTGCTGCTCTAGTCGCACCTCATGGGAGTCATTGTTAGTCTCTTCGTTTACCCACGCCTTGTTGATTTTATCAAGTTGACATATAGGGGACTGGGCAGAAATCACATTGCGTCAGCATGGTCAAAAGTCCCCGCAATGCTTTGTTTTAAATGGACAGTCGGATTCCCCCGGTCCATGCCAGTTGGTGCACAACAGATAGCATAAAGCGCCACTCCTGAATCCACACTGCAAGGGAGTCATTCTTACTCCTGTCGTTTAACCACGCCTTTTTTTCATTTCTGCACGTTGACATTTACAGACCTGGGCAGAAATCACATTGCGTCAGCATGGTCAACGGCCCCCAAAATGCTTTGTTTTATTTGGGCATTTTATTTTACAGGAGGTATTCAGAGACATGGATTGGGAAGATTTGGGGATAAAAGGTAATCGAGAATAGCTTAGTAACTCGCGATTCGCTGATGACATTGCCTTCCTTAGTACCTCAGGGGACCAATTGCAATGCATGTTCACTGACCTGGATAGGCAAAGCAGAAGAGTGGGTCTAAAAATTAATCTGCAGGAAACTAAAGTAATGCTTAAAAGTCTCGGAAGAAAACAGCAATTTACAATTGGCAGCGAGGCACTAGAAGTCGTAAGGGATTACATCAACTTAGGGCAGGTAGTGACAGCGGATGCGGATCATGAGACAGAAATATTCAGAAGAACAAGAATGGGCTGGGGTGCGTTTGGCAGGCATTCTCAGATGATGATTAGCAGGTTGCCATTATCCCCTCAATAGGAAAGTATATAATACGTGTGTCTTACCAGTACTCACCTATGGGGCAGAAACCTGGAGGCTTACGAAATGGGTTCTGCTCAAATTGAGGACGACGCAACGAGCTATGGAAAGAAGAATGATAGGTGTAACGTTAAAGGATAAGAAAAGAGCAGATTGGGTGAGGGAACAAACGCGAGTTAATGACATCTTAGTTGAAATCAAGAAAAAGAAATGGGCATGGGCAGGATACGAAATGAGGAGGGAAGATAACCGATGGTCATTAAGGGTTACGGAATGGATTCCAAGGGAAGGGAAGCTTAGCAGAGGGCGGCAGAAAGTTAGGCGGGCGCATGAGATTAAGAAGTTTGCAGGGACGACATGGCCACACATAGTACATGATCGGGGTTGTTGGAGATGTACGGGAGAGGCCTTTGCCCTGCAGTAGGCGTAACCAGGCTGATGCTGATGATGATTCCGCCGGTCCATGCCAGTTGAGGCACACAAGACCACGCAAGAGCCGCACTGCGATAGCCGCACCACAAGGGAGTCATTGTGACTCCTGTAGTTTATCCATGCCTTTTTTTATTTACTCCAGTTTCACGTTTAGAGCACTGGGCAGAAATCACATTGCGTCAGCATGGCCGACGGCCCTCGCAATCATTTGTTTTAAATGGACAGTCGGATTCCCCCGATCTCTGCCAGCTGGAGTGCAGCAGACTGTGTAAAAGCTGCACTGCTCTAGTCGCACCTCAAGGGAGTCATTGTTACTCTCACCGCTTACACACACCTTCTTGCATTTCTTCACGTTGACATTAAATAGCACTGGGCAGAAATCACATAGTGTCAGCATCGGCAACAGCCTTCACAATCATTTGTTTTAAGTGCACAGTGAGATTCCCCCGGTGCATGCCAGGTAAGCCACACCAGACAGTGCAGAGCCGTGCTGCTCTAGTCGCACCTCATGGGAGTCATTGTTAGTCTCTTCGTTCACCCACGCCTTGATGATTTTATCAAGTTGACATATAGGGGACTGGGCAGAGATCACATTGCATCAGCATGGTCAAAAGTCCTCGCAATGCTTTGTTTTAAATGGACAGTCAGATTCTCCCGGTCCATACCAGTTGAAGCGCAACGGAAAGTGCAAAGCGGCACAGCTCAATCCACACTGCAAGGGAGTCATTCTTACTCCTGTCTTTTATCCACGCTTTTTTTTTCATTTTTTCACTTCGACATTTAGAGCACTGTGCAGAAATCACACTGCGTCAGCATGCTCAACGGCCCCCAGAATGGTTTGTTTTATTTGGACAGTGGATTCTGTCAGTCCATGCCAGTTCATTCGCACCAGACCGCGCAAGAGCTGCACTGCGCTAGCCGCACCTAAAGGGTGTCATAGTTACTCCTGTCGTTTATCCAGCCCTTTCCTTAATTTATTTATTTCACGTTTAAAGCACTAGGCAGAAATCAAATTGCGTCAGCATGGTCAACGGCCCTCGCAATCATTTGTTTTAAATGGACAGTCGGATTACCCCGATCTATCCCAGTTGAAGCGCACCAGGCAGCGCTAGAGCTGCACTGCTCTAGCCGCAGCTCAAGGGAGTCATTGTTACTCACTTAGCTCCCCCACGCCTTGTTCTATTTCTTCAGGTTGACATTTAGGGCACTGGGCACAAATCACCTTGCATAAAAATGGTCAACCGCCCTCGCAATTATATCTTTTAAAAGCACAGTAAGATTCCCCCTGTGCATTCCAGTTGAACCACACCAGACAGAGCAAAGCAGCACTGTTCTAGCCGCACCTCAAGGGAGTCATTGTTACTAACGTCCTTCACTCACGCTTTGTTCCATTTCCTCACATTGACATTTAGAGCCCTGGGCACAAATCACATTGCGTCAGCATCGTCAAAAGTCCTTGCAATGCTTTGTTTTAAGTGGACAGTCAGTTTCAGCCGGTCCATGCCAGTTGAAGCACAACAGATAGCATAAAGCGCCACTCCTGAATCCACACTGCAAGGGAGTCATTCTTACTCCTGTCGTTTAACCACGCCTTTTTTTTCATTTCTGCACGTTGACATTTACAGACCTGGGCAGAAATCACATTGCGTCAGCATGGTCAACGGCCCTCAAAATGCATTGTTTTATTTGGAGAGTCGGATTCTCCCGGTCCATGCCAGTTGAAGCGCACCAGGCAGCGCAAGCGCCACACTGCTCTAGCCGCACCTCAAGAGAGCCATTGTTAATCGCTTTGTGTAGCCATGCCTTGTTGCATTTCTTCACGTTGACATTTAGAGCGCTGGGCAGAAGTCACATTACGTCAGCATGATCAAAAGTCTTCGCAAAGCTTTGTTTTAATGGACAGTTGGATTCCACCGGTCCATACCAAATGAAGCACAATGGATAGCACAAAGCGAAACTGCTCAATAAACTCTGCACGGGAGTCATTCTTACTCCTGTCCTTTATACCCACCTTTTTGCATTTCTTCACGTTGACATTTAGAGCACTGGCTCCCAGAATGCTTTGTTTCATTTGGACAGTGAATTCCGCCCGTCCATGCCAGTTGAGGCGTACCATACCGCGCAAGAGTAGCACTGCTCCAGCCGCACCTCACAGGAGTCACTCTTACACCTGTCCTTTATCCAGGCATTTCTTTATTTCATCACTTTGCCGTTTAGAGCACTAGGCAGAAATCACATTGCGTCAGCATGGTGAACGGCCCGCGTAATCATTTGTTTTAAATGGACAGTCGGATTCCCCCGATCTATGCCAGTTGGAGTGCAGCAGACTGCGCAAGAGCCGCACTGCTCTAGTCGCACCTCGAGGGAGTCATTGTTACTCTCATCGCATACACACCTTCTTGCATTTCTTCACGTTGACATTAAATAGCACTGGGCAGAAATCACATTGTGTCAGCATCGGCAACAGCCTTTACAATGATTTGTTTTAAGTGCACAGTGAGATTCCCCCGGTGCATGACAGGTAAACCACACCAGACAGTGCAAAGCTGTGCTGCTCTAGTCGCACCTCATGGGAGTCATTGTTAGTCTCTTCGTTTACCCACGCCTTGTTGATTTTATCAAGTTGACATATAGGGGACTGGGCAGAAATCACATTGCGTCAGCATGGTCAAAAGTCCCCGCAATGCTTTGTTTTAAATGGACAGTCGGATTCCCCCGGTCCATGCCAGTTGGTGCACAACAGATAGCATAAAGCGCCACTCCTGAATCCACACTGCAAGGGAGTCATTCTTACTCCTGTCGTTTAACCACGCCTTTTTTCATTTCTGCACGTTGACATTTACAGACCTGGGCAGAAATCACATTGCGTCAGCATGGTCAACGGCCCCCAAAATGCTTTGTTTTATTTGGGCATTTTATTTTACAGGAGGTATTCAGAGACATGGATTGGGAAGATTTGGGGATAAAAGGTAATCGAGAATAGCTTAGTAACTCGCGATTCGCTGATGACATTGCCTTCCTTAGTACCTCAGGGGACCAATTGCAATGCATGTTCACTGACCTGGATAGGCAAAGCAGAAGAGTGGGTCTAAAAATTAATCTGCAGGAAACTAAAGTAATGTTTAAAAGTCTCGGAAGAAAACAGCAATTTACAATTGGCAGCGAGGCACTAGAAGTCGTAAGGGATTACATCAACTTAGGGCAGGTAGTGACAGCGGATGCGGATCATGAGACAGAAATATTCAGAAGAACAAGAATGGGCTGGGGTGCGTTTGGCAGGCATTCTCAGATGATGATTAGCAGGTTGCCATTATCCCCTCAATAGGAAAGTATATAATACCTGTGTCTTACCAGTACTCACCTATGGGGCAGAAACCTGGAGGCTTACGAAATGGGTTCTGCTCAAATTGAGGACGACGCAACGAGCTATGGAAAGAAGAATGATAGGTGTAACGTTAAAGGATAAGAAAAGAGCAGATTGGGTGAGGGAACAAACGCGAGTTAATGACATCTTAGTTGAAATCAAGAAAAAGAAATGGGCATGGGCAGGATACGAAATGAGGAGGGAAGATAACCGATGGTCATTAAGGGTTACGGAATGGATTCCAAGGGAAGGGAAGCTTAGCAGAGGGCGGCAGAAAGTTAGGCGGGCGCATGAGATTAAGAAGTTTGCAGGGACGACATGGCCACACATAGTACATGATCGGGGTTGTTGGAGATGTACGGGAGAGGCCTTTGCCCTGCAGTAGGCGTAACCAGGCTGATGCTGATGATGATTCCGCCGGTCCATGCCAGTTGAGGCACACAAGACCACGCAAGAGCCGCACTGCGATAGCCGCACCACAAGGGAGTCATTGTGACTCCTGTAGTTTATCCATGCCTTTTTTTATTTACTCCAGTTTCACGTTTAGAGCACTGGGCAGAAATCACATTGCGTCAGCATGGCCGACGGCCCTCGCAATCATTTGTTTTAAATGGACAGTCGGATTCCCCCGATCTCTGCCAGCTGGAGTGCAGCAGACTGTGTAAAAGCTGCACTGCTCTAGTCGCACCTCAAGGGAGTCATTGTTACTCTCACCGCTTACACACACCTTCTTGCATTTCTTCACGTTGACATTAAATAGCACTGGGCAGAAATCACATAGTGTCAGCATCGGCAACAGCCTTCACAATCATTTGTTTTAACTGCACAGTGAGATTCCCCCGGTGCATGCCAGGTAACCCACACCAGACAGTGCAGAGCCGTGCTGCTCTAGTCGCACCTCATGGGAGTCATTGTTAGTCTCTTCGTTCACCCACGCCTTGATGATTTTATCAAGTTGACATATAGGGGACTGGGCAGAGATCACATTGCATCAGCATGGTCAAAAGTCCTCGCAATGCTTTGTTTTAAATGGACAGTCAGATTCTCCCGGTCCATACCAGTTGAAGCGCAACGGAAAGTGCAAAGCGGCACAGCTCAATCCACACTGCAAGGGAGTCATTCTTACTCCTGTCTTTTATCCACGCTTTTTTTTTCATTTTTTCACTTCGACATTTAGAGCACTGTGCAGAAATCACACTGCGTCAGCATGCTCAACGGCCCCCAGAATGGTTTGTTTTATTTGGACAGTGGATTCTGTCAGTCCATGCCAGTTCATTCGCACCAGACCGCGCAAGAGCTGCACTGCGCTAGCCGCACCTAAAGGGTGTCATAGTTACTCCTGTCGTTTATCCAGCCCTTTCCTTAATTTATTTATTTCACGTTTAAAGCACTAGGCAGAAATCAAATTGCGTCAGCATGGTCAACGGCCCTCGCAATCATTTGTTTTAAATGGACAGTCGGATTACCCCGATCTATCCCAGTTGAAGCGCACCAGGCAGCGCTAGAGCTGCACTGCTCTAGCCGCAGCTCAAGGGAGTCATTGTTACTCACTTAGCTCCCCCACGCCTTGTTCTATTTCTTCAGGTTGACATTTAGGGCACTGGGCACAAATCACCTTGCATAAAAATGGTCAACCGCCCTCGCAATTATATCTTTTAAAAGCACAGTAAGATTCCCCCTGTGCATTCCAGTTGAACCACACCAGACAGAGCAAAGCAGCACTGTTCTAGCCGCACCTCAAGGGAGTCATTGTTACTAACGTCCTTCACTCACGCTTTGTTCCATTTCCTCACATTGACATTTAGAGCCCTGGGCACAAATCACACTGCGTCAGCATCGTCAAAAGTCCTTGCAATGCTTTGTTTTAAGTGGACAGTCAGTTTCAGCCGGTCCATGCCAGTTGAAGCACAACAGATAGCATAAAGCGCCACTCCTGAATCCACACTGCAAGGGAGTCATTCTTACTCCTGTCGTTTAACCACGCCTTTTTTTTCATTTCTGCACGTTGACATTTACAGACCTGGGCAGAAATCACATTGCGTCAGCATGGTCAACGGCCCTCAAAATGCATTGTTTTATTTGGAGAGTCGGATTCTCCCGGTCCATGCCAGTTGAAGCGCACCAGGCAGCGCAAGCGCCACACTGCTCTAGCCGCACCTCAAGAGAGCCATTGTTAATCGCTTTGTGTAGCCATGCCTTGTTGCATTTCTTCACGTTGACATTTAGAGCGCTGGGCAGAAGTCACATTACGTCAGCATGATCAAAAGTCTTCGCAAAGCTTTGTTTTAATGGACAGTTGGATTCCACCGGTCCATACCAAATGAAGCACAATGGATAGCACAAAGCGAAACTGCTCAATAAACTCTGCACGGGAGTCATTCTTACTCCTGTCCTTTATACCCACCTTTTTGCATTTCTTCACGTTGACATTTAGAGCACTGGCTCCCAGAATGCTTTGTTTCATTTGGACAGTGAATTCCGCCCGTCCATGCCAGTTGAGGCGTACCATACCGCGCAAGAGCTGCACTGCTCCAGCCGCACCTCACAGGAGTCACTCTTACACCTGTCCTTTATCCAGGCATTTTTTTATTTCATCACTTTGCCGTTTAGAGCACTAGGCAGAAATCACATTGCGTCAGCATGGTGAACGGCCCGCGTAATCATTTGTTTTAAATGGACAGTCGGATTCCCCCGATCTATGCCAGTTGGAGTGCAGCAGACTGCGCAAGAGCCGCACTGCTCTAGTCGCACCTCGAGGGAGTCATTGTTACTCTCATCGCATACACACCTTCTTGCATTTCTTCACGTTGACATTAAATAGCACTGGGCAGAAATGACATTGTGTCAGCATCGGCAACAGCCTTCACAATCATTTGTTTTAAGTGCACAGTGAGATTCCCCCAGTGCATGACAGGTAAACCACACCAGACAGTGCAAAGCTGTGCTGCTCTAGCCGCACCTCATGGGAGTCATTGTTAGTCCCTTCGTTTACCCACGCCTTGTTGATTTTATCAAGTTGACATATAGGGGACTGGGCAGAAATCACATTGCGTCAGCATGGTCAAAAGTCCCCGCAATGCTTTGTTTTAAATGGACAGTCGGATTCCCCCGGTCTATACCAGTTGAAGCGCAATGGAAAGTGCAAAGCGGCACAGTTGAATGCACACTGCAAGGGAGTCATTCTTACTCATGTCGTTTATCCACACCTTTTTTTCATTTTTTCACTTTGACATTTAGAGCACTGTGCAGAAATCACACTTCGTCAGCACGGTCAACGGCCCCCAAAATGCTTTGTTTTATTTGGGCATTTTATTTTACAGGAGGTATTCAGAGACATGGATTGGGAAGAATTGGGGATAAAAGTTAATCGAGAATTTCTTGGTAACTCGCGATTCGCTGATGACATTGCCTTGCTTAGTACCTCAGGGGACCAATTGCAATGCATGTTCAGTGACCTGGATAGGCAAAGCAGAAGAGTGGGTCTAAAAATTAATCTGCAGGAAACTAAAGTCATGCTTAACAGTCTCCGAAGAAAACCGCAATTTACAATAGGCAGCGAGGCACTGGAAGTCGTAAGGGAATACACCAACTTAGGTCAGGTAGTGACAGCGGATGCGGATCATAAGACAGAAATATTCAGAAGAACAAGAATGGGCTGGGGTGCGTTTGGCAGGCATTCTCAGATGATGAATAGCAGGTTGCCGTTATCCCCTCAAGAGGAAAGTATATAATACCTGTGTCTTACCAGCACTCACCTATGGGGCAGAAACCTTGAGGCTTACGAAAAGGGTTCTGCTCATATTGAGGACGACACAACGAGCTATGGAAAGAAGAATGATAGGTGTAACGTTCAAGGATAAGAAAAGAGCAGATTGGGTGAGGGAACAAACGTGACTTAATGACATCTTAGTTGAAATCAAGAAAAAGAAAGGGGCATGGGCAGGATACGCAATGAGGAGGGAAGATAACCGATGGTCATTGAGGGTTACGGAATGGATTCCAAGGGAAGAGAAGCTTAGCAGAGGGCGGCAGAAAGTTAGGCGGGCGCATGAGATTCAGAAGTTTGCAGGGACGACATGGCCACACTTAGTACATGATCGGGGTTGTTGGAGATGTATGGGAGAGGCCTTTGCCCTGCAGTAGGCGTAACCAGGCCTATGCTGATGATGATTCCGCCGGTCCATGCCAGTTGAGGCGCACAAGACCAAGCAATAGCCGCACTGCGATAGCCGCACCACGAGGGAGTCATTGTTACTCCTGTCGTTTATCCGTCCTTTTTTTAGTTACTTCACTTTGACGTTTAGAGCACTGGGCAGAAATCACATTCCGTCAGCATGGTCGACGGCGCTCACAATCATTTGTTTTAATTGGACAGTCGGATTCCCCCGATCTATGCCAGCTGGAGTGCAGCAGACTGTGCAAATGCTGCGCTGCTCTAGTCACACCTCAAGGGTGTCATTGTTACTCTCATCGCTTACACACACCTTTTTTGCATTTCTTCACGTTGACATTAAATAGCACTGGGCAGAAATCACATTGTGTCAGCATGGTCAACGGCCTTCGCAATCATTTCTTTTCATGGCAGAGTTAGATTCCCCCGTTGCATGCCAGGTAAACCACACCAGACAGTGCAAAGCCGCGCTACTCTAGTCCCACCTCATGGGAGTCATTGTTAGTCTCTTCGTTTACCCTCGCCTTGTTGCATTTTATCACGTTGACATTTAGGGGACTGGGCAGAGATCACATTGCATCAGCATGGTCAAAAGTCCTCGCAATGCTTTGTTTTAAATGGACAGTCAGATTCTCCCGGTCCATACCAGTTGAAGCGCAACGGAAAGTGCAAAGCGGCACAGCTCAATCCACACTGCAAGGGAGTCATTCTTACTCCTGTCTTTTATCCACGCTTTTTTTTCATTTTTTCACTTCGACATTTAGAGCACTGTGCAGAAATCACACTGCGTCAGCATGCTCAACGGCCCCCAGAATGGTTTGTTTTATTTGGACAGTGGATTCTGTCAATCCATGCCAGTTCATTCGCACCAGACCGCGCAAGAGCTGCACTGCGCTAGCCGCACCTAAAGGGTGTCATGGTTACTCCTGTCGTTTATCCAGCCCTTTCCTTAATTTATTTATTTCACGTTTAAAGCACTAGGCAGAAATCAAATTGCGTCAGCATGGTCAACGGCCCTCGCAATCATTTGTTTTAAATGGACAGTCGGATTACCCCGATCTATCCCAGTTGAAGCGCACCAGGCAGCGCTAGAGCCGCACTGCTCTAGTCACAGCTCAAGGGAGTCATTGTTACTCACTTAGCTCCCCCACGCCTTGTTCTATTTCTTCAGGTTGACATTTAGGGCACTGGGCACAAATCACCTTGCATAAAAATGGTCAACCGCCCTCGCAATTATATCTTTTAAAAGCACAGTAAGATTCCCCCTGCGCATTCCAGTTGAACCACACCAGACAGTGCAAAGCAGCACTGTTCTAGCCGCACTTCAAGGGAGTCATTGTTACTAACGTCCTTCACCCACGCTTTGTTCCATTTCCTCACATTGACATTTAGAGCCCTGGGCACAAATCACATTGCGTCAGCATCGTCAAAAGTCCTTGCAATGCTTTGTTTTAAGTGGACAGTCAGTTTCAGCCGGTCCATGCCAGTTGATGCACAACAGATAGCATAAAGCGCCACTCCTGAATCAACACTGCAAGGGAGTCATTCTTACTCCTGTCGTTTAACCACGCCTTTTTTTCATTTCTGCACGTTGACATTTACAGACCTGGGCAGAAATCACATTGCGTCAGCATGGTCAACGGCCCTCAAAATGCATTGTTTTATTTGGAGAGTCGGATTCTCCCGGTCCATGCCAGTTGAAGCGCACCAGGCAGCGCAAGCGCCACACTGCTCTAGCCGCACCTCAAGAGACCGATAGTTACTCGCTTTGTGTAGCCATGCCTTGTTGCATTTCTTCACGTTGACATTTAGAGCGCTGGGCAGAAGTCACATTACGTCAGCATGATCAAAAGTCTTCGCAAAGCTTTGTTTTAATGGACAGTTGGATTCCACCGGACCATACCAAATGAAGCACAATGGATAGCACAAAGCGAAACTGCTCAATAAACTCTGCACGGGAGTCATTCTTACTCCTGTCCTTTATACCCACCTTTTTGCATTTCTTCACGTTGACATTTAGAGCACTGGCTCCCAGAATGCTTTGTTTCATTTGGACAGTGAATTCCGCCCGTCCATGCCAGTTGAGGCGTACCATACCGCGCAAGAGCTGCACTGCTCCAGCCGCACCTCACAGGAGTCACTCTTACACCTGTCCTTTATCCAGGCATTTCTTTATTTCATCACTTTGCCGTTTATAGCACTAGGCAGAAATCACATTGCGTCAGCATGGTGAACGGCCCGCGCAATTATTTGTTTTAAATGGACAGTCGGATTCCCCCGATCTATGCCAGTTGGAGTGCAGCAGACTGCGCAAGAGCCGCACTGCTCTAGTCGCACCTCGCGGGAGTCATTGTTACTCTCATCGCATTCACACCTTCTTGCATTTCTTCACGTTGACATTAAATAGCACTGGGCAGAAATCACATAGTGTCAGCATCGGCAACAGCCTTCACAATCGTTTGTTTTAAGTGCACAGTGAGATTCCCGCGGTGCATGCCAGGTAAGCCACACCAGACAGTGCAGACCTGTGCTGCTCTAATCGCACCTCATGGGAGTCATTGTTAGTCTCTTCGTTTACCCACGCCTTGTTGCATTTTATCAAGTTGACATATAGGGGACTGGGCAGAAATCACATTGCGTCAGCGTGGTCAAAAGTCCCCGCAATGCTTTGTTTTAAATGGACAGTCGGATTCCCCCGGTCTATACCAGTTCAAGCCCAATGGAAAGTGCAAAGCGGCACAGCTGAATGCACACTGCAAGGGAGTCATTCTTACTCCTGTCGTTTAACCACGCCTTTTTTTCATTTCTGCACGTTGACATTTACAGACCTGGGCAGAAATCACATTGCGTCAGCATGGTCAACGGCCCTCAAAATGCATTGTTTTATTTGGAGAGTCGGATTCTCCCGGTCCATGCCAGTTGAAGCGCACCAGGCAGCGCAAGCGCCACACTGCTCTAGCCGCACCTCAAGAGAGCGATAGTTACTCGCTTTGTGTAGCCATGCCTTGTTGCATTTCTTCACGTTGACATTTAGAGCGCTGGGCAGAAGTCACATTACGTCAGCATGATCAAAAGTCTTCGCAAAGCTTTGTTTTAATGGACAGTTGGATTCCACCGGTCCATACCAAATGAAGCACAATGGATAGCACAAAGCGAAACTGCTCAATAAACTCTGCACGGGAGTCATTCTTACTCCTGTCCTTTATACCCACCTTTTTGCATTTCTTCACGTTGACATTTAGAGCACTGGCTCCCAGAATGCTTTGTTTCATTTGGACAGTGAATTCCGCCCGTCCATGCCAGTTGAGGCGTACCATACCGCGCAAGAGCTGCACTGCTCCAGCCGCACCTCACAGGAGTCACTCTTACACCTGTCCTTTATCCAGGCATTTCTTTATTTCATCACTTTGCCGTTTATAGCACTAGGCAGAAATCACATTGCGTCAGCATGGTGAACGGCCCGCGCAATTATTTGTTTTAAATGGACAGTCGGATTCCCCCGATCTATGACAGTTGGAGTGCAGCAGACTGCGCAAGAGCCGCACTGCTCTAGTCGCACCTCGCGGGAGTCATTGTTACTCTCATCGCATTCACACCTTCTTGCATTTCTTCACGTTGACATTAAATAGCACTGGGCAGAAATCACATAGTGTCAGCATCGGCAACAGCCTTCACAATCGTTTGTTTTAAGTGCACAGTGAGATTCCCGTGGTGCATGCCAGGTAAGCCACACCAGACAGTGCAGACCTGTGCTGCTCTAGTCGCACCTCATGGGAGTCATTGTTAGTCTCTTCGTTTACCCACGCCTTGTTGCATTTTATCAAGTTGACATATAGGGGACTGGGCAGAAATCACATTGCGTCAGCGTGGTCAAAAGTCCCCGCAATGCTTTGTTTTAAATGGACAGTCGGATTCCCCCGGTCTATACCAGTTCAAGCCCAATGGAAAGTGCAAAGCGGCACAGCTGAATGCACACTGCAAGGGAGTCATTCTTACTCCTGTCGTTTAACCACGCCTTTTTTCATTTCTGCACGTTGACATTTACAGACCTGGGCACAAATCACATTGCGTCAGTATGGTCAACGGCCCTCAAAATGCATTGTTTTATTTGGAGAGTCGGATTCTCCCGGTCCATGCCAGTTGAAGCGCGCCAGGCAGCGCAAGCGCCACACTGCTCTAGCCGCACCTCAAGAGAGCGATAGTTACTCGCTTTGTGTAGCCATGCCTTGTTGCATTTCTTCACGTTGACATTTAGAGCGCTGGGCAGAAGTCACATTACGTCAGCATGATCAAAAGTCTTCGCAAAGCTTTGTTTTAATGGACAGTTGGATTCCACCGGTCCATACCAAATGAAGCACAATGGATAGCACAAAGCGAAACTGCTCAATAAACTCTGCACGGGAGTCATTCTTACTCCTGTCCTTTATACCCACCTTTTTGCATTTCTTCACGTTGACATTTAGAGCACTGGCTCCCAGAATGCTTTGTTTCATTTGGACAGTGAATTCCGCCCGTCCATGCCAGTTGAGGCGTACCATACCGCGCAAGAGCTGCACTGCTCCAGCCGCACCTCACAGGAGTCACTCTTACACCTGTCCTTTATCCAGGCATTTCTTTATTTCATCACTTTGCCGTTTATAGCACTAGGCAGAAATCACATTGCGTCAGCATGGTGAACGGCCCGCGCAATTATTTGTTTTAAATGGACAGTCGGATTCCCCCGATCTATGCCAGTTGGAGTGCAGCAGACTGCGCAAGAGCCGCACTGCTCTAGTCGCACCTCGCGGGAGTCATTGTTACTCTCATCGCATTCACACCTTCTTGCATTTCTTCACGTTGACATTAAATAGCACTGGGCAGAAATCACATAGTGTCAGCATCGGCAACAGCCTTCACAATCGTTTGTTTTAAGTGCACAGTGAGATTCCCGCGGTGCATGCCAGGTAAGCCACACCAGACAGTGCAGACCTGTGCTGCTCTAATCGCACCTCATGGGAGTCATTGTTAGTCTCTTCGTTTACCCACGCCTTGTTGCATTTTATCAAGTTGACATATAGGGGACTGGGCAGAAATCACATTGCGTCAGCGTGGTCAAAAGTCCCCGCAATGCTTTGTTTTAAATGGACAGTCGGATTCCCCCGGTCTATACCAGTTCAAGCCCAATGGAAAGTGCAAAGCGGCACAGCTGAATGCACACTGCAAGGGAGTCATTCTTACTCCTGTCGTTTAACCACGCCTTTTTTTCATTTCTGCACGTTGACATTTACAGACCTGGGCAGAAATCACATTGCGTCAGCATGGTCAACGGCCCTCAAAATGCATTGTTTTATTTGGAGAGTCGGATTCTCCCGGTCCATGCCAGTTGAAGCGCACCAGGCAGCGCAAGCGCCACACTGCTCTAGCCGCACCTCAAGAGAGCGATAGTTACTCGCTTTGTGTAGCCATGCCTTGTTGCATTTCTTCACGTTGACATTTAGAGCGCTGGGCAGAAGTCACATTACGTCATAATCAAAAGTCTTCGCAAAGCTTTGTTTTAATGGACAGTTGGATTCCACCGGTCCATACCAAATGAAGCACAATGGATAGCACAAAGCGAAACTGCTCAATAAACTCTGCACGGGAGTCATTCTTACTCCTGTCCTTTATACCCACCTTTTTGCATTTCTTCACGTTGACATTTTGAGCACTGGCTCCCAGAATGCTTTGTTTCATTTGGACAGTGAATTCCGCCCGTCCATGCCAGTTGAGGCGTACCATACCGCGCAAGAGCTGCACTGCTCCAGCCGCACCTCACAGGAGTCACTCTTACACCTGTCCTTTATCCAGGCATTTCTTTATTTCATCACTTTGCCGTTTATAGCACTAGGCAGAAATCACATTGCGTCAGCATGGTGAACGGCCCGCGCAATTATTTGTTTTAAATGGACAGTCGGATTCCCCCGATCTATGACAGTTGGAGTGCAGCAGACTGCGCAAGAGCCGCACTGCTCTAGTCGCACCTCGCGGGAGTCATTGTTACTCTCATCGCATTCACACCTTCTTGCATTTCTTCACGTTGACATTAAATAGCACTGGGCAGAAATCACATAGTGTCAGCATCGGCAACAGCCTTCACAATCGTTTGTTTTAAGTGCACAGTGAGATTCCCGCGGTGCATGCCAGGTAAGCCACACCAGACAGTGCAGACCTGTGCTGCTCTAGTCGCACCTCATGGGAGTCATTGTTAGTCTCTTCGTTTACCCACGCCTTGTTGCATTTTATCAAGTTGACATATAGGGGACTGGGCAGAAATCACATTGCGTCAGCGTGGTCAAAAGTCCCCGCAATGCTTTGTTTTAAATGGACAGTCGGATTCCCCCGGTCTATACCAGTTCAAGCCCAATGGAAAGTGCAAAGCGGCACAGCTGAATGCACACTGCAAGGGAGTCATTCTTACTCCTGTCGTTTAACCACGCCTTTTTTCATTTCTGCACGTTGACATTTACAGACCTGGGCAGAAATCACATTGCGTCAGCATGGTCAACGGCCCTCAAAATGCATTGTTTTATTTGGAGAGTCGGATTCTCCCGGTCCATGCCAGTTGAAGCGCGCCAGGCAGCGCAAGCGCCACACTGCTCTAGCCGCACCTCAAGAGAGCGATAGTTACTCGTTTTGTGTAGCCATGCCTTGTTGCATTTCTTCACGTTGACATTTAGAGCGCTGGGCAGAAGTCACATTACGTCAGCATGATCAAAAGTCTTCGCAAAGCTTTGTTTTAATGGACAGTTGGATTCCACCGGTCCATACCAAATGAAGCACAATGGATAGCACAAAGCGAAACTGCTCAATAAACTCTGCACGGGAGTCATTCTTACTCCTGTCCTTTATACCCACCTTTTTGCATTTCTTCACGTTGACATTTAGAGCACTGGCTCCCAGAATGCTTTGTTTCATTTGGACAGTGAATTCCGCCCGTCCATGCCAGTTGAGGCGTACTATACCGCGCAAGAGCTGCACTGCTCCAGCCGCACCTCACAGGAGTCACTGTTACACCTGTCCTTTATCCAGGCATTTCTTTATTTCATCACTTTGCCGTTTAGAGCACTAGGCAGAAATCACATTGCGTCAGCATCGGCAACAGCCTTCACAATCATTTGTTTTAAGTGCACAGTGAGATTCCCCCGGTGCATGCCAGGTAAGCCACACCAGACAGTGCAGAGCCGTGCTGCTCTAGTCGCACCTCATGGGAGTCATTGTTAGTCTCTTCGTTTACCCTCGCCTTGTTGATTTTATCAAGTTGACATATAGGGGACTGGGCAGAAATCACATTGCGTCAGCATGGTCAAAAGTCCCCGCAATGCTTTGTTTTAAATGGACAGTCGGATTCCCCCGGTCCATGCCAGTTGATGCACAACAGATAGCATAAAGCGCCACTCCTGAATCCACACTGCAAGGGAGTCATTCTTACTCCTGTCGTTTAACCACGCCTTTTTTTCATTTCTGCACGTTGACATTTACAGACCTGGGCAGAAATCACATTGCGTCAGCATGGTCAACGGCCCCCAAAATGCTTTGTTTTATTTGGGCATTTTATTTTACAGGAGGTATTCAGAGACATGGATTGGGAAGATTTGGGGATAAAAGGTAATCGAGAATAGCTTAGTAACTCGCGATTCGCTGATGACATTGCCTTCCTTAGCACCTCAGGGGACCAATTGCAATGCATGTTCACTGATCTGGATAGGCAAAGCAGAAGAGTGGGTCTAAAAATTAATCTGCAGGAAACTAAAGTAATGCTTAACAGTCTCGGAAGAAAACAGCAATTTACAATTGGCAGCGAGGCACTAGAAGTCGTGAGGGATTACATCAACTTAGGGCAGGTAGTGACAGCGGATGCGGATCATGAGACAGAAATATTCAGAAGAACAAGAATGGGCTGGGGTGCGTTTGGCAGGCATTCTCAGATGATGATTAGCAGGTTGCCATTATCCCCTCAAGAGGAAAGTATATAATACCTGTGTCTTACCAGTACTCACCTATGGGGCAGAAACCTGGAGGCTTACGAAATGGGTTCTGCTCAAATTGAGGACGACGCAACGAGCTATGGAAAGAAGAATGATAGGTGTAACGTTAAAGGATAAGAAAAGAGCAGATTGGGTGAGGGAACAAACGCGAGTTAATGACATCTTAGTTGAAATCAAGAAAAAGAAATGGGCATGGGCAGGATACGAAATGAGGAGGGAAGATAACCGATGGTCATTAAGGGTGACGGAATGGATTCCAAGGGAAGGGAAGCTTAGCAGAGGGCGGCAGAAAGTTAGGCGGGCGCATGAGATTAAGAAGTTTGCAGGGACGACATGGCCACACATAGTACATGATCGGGGTTGTTGGAGATGTACGGGAGAGGCCTTTGCCCTGCAGTAGGCGTAACCAGGCTGATGCTGATGATGATTCCGCCGGTCCATGCCAGTTGAGGCACACAAGACCACGCAAGAGCCGCACTGCGATAGCCGCACCACGAGGGAGTCATTGTTACTCCTGTCGTTTATCCGTCCTTTTCTTTAATTACTTCACTTTGACGTTTAGAGCACTGGGCAGAAATCACATTGCGTCAGCATGGTCGACGGCCCTCGCAATCATTTGTTTTAAATGGACAGTCGGATTCCCCCGATCTATGCCAGCTGGAGTGCAGCAGACTGTGCAAAAGCTGCACTGTTCTAGTCGCACCTCAAGGGAGTCATTGTTACTCTCATAGCTTACACACACCTTCTTGCATTTCTTCACGTTGACATTAAATAGCACTGGGCAGAAATCACATTGTGTCAGCATCGACAACAGCCTTCACAATCATTTGTTTTAAGTGCACAGTGAGATTCCCCCGGTGCATGCCAGGTAAGCCACACCAGACAGTGCAGAGCCGTGCTGCTCTAGTCGCACCTCATGGGAGTCATTGTTAGTCTCTTCGTTTACCCACGCCTTGTTGATTTTATCAAGTTGACATATAGGGGACTGGGCAGAGATCACATTGCATCAGTATGGTCAAAAGTCCTCGCAATGCTTTGTTTTCAATGGACAGTCAGATTCTCCCGGTCCATACCAGTTGAAGCGCAACGGAAAGTGCAAAGCGGCACAGCTCAATCCACACTGCAAGGGAGTCATTCTTACTCCTGTCTTTTATCCACGCTTTTTTTTTTCATTTTTTTCACTTCGACATTTAGAGCACTGTGCAGAAATCACACTGCATCAGCATGCTCAACGGCCCCCAGAATGGTTTGTTTTATTTGGACAGTGGATTCTGTCAGTCCATGCCAGTTCATTCGCACCAGACCGCGCAAGAGCTGTACTGCGCTAGCCGCACCTAAAGGGTGTCATAGTTACTCCTGTCGTTTATCCAGCCCTTTCCTTAATTTATTTATTTCACGTTTAAAGCACTAGGCAGAAATCAAATTGCGTCAGCATGGTCAACGGCCCTCGCAATCATTTGTTTTAAATGGACAGTCGGATTACCCCGATCTATCCCAGTTGAAGCGCACCAGGCAGCGCTAGAGCCGCACTGCTCTAGCCGCAGCTCAAGGGAGTCATTGTTACTCACTTAGCTCCCCCACGCCTTGTTCTATTTCTTCAGGTTGACATTTAGGGCACTGGGCACAAATCACCTTGCATAAAAATGGTCAACCGCCCTCGCAATTATATCTTTTAAAAGCACAGTAAGATTCCCCCTGTGCATTCCAGTTGAACCACACCAGACAGATCAAAGCAGCACTGTTCTAG
Organism: Dermacentor albipictus; assembly: GCF_038994185.2. Lineage (NCBI taxonomy): Eukaryota > Metazoa > Arthropoda > Arachnida > Ixodida > Ixodidae > Dermacentor > Dermacentor albipictus. The sequence continues at coordinate 559,125 of NW_027225603.1, forward strand.
CCGCACCTCAAGGGAGTCATTGTTACTAACGTCCTTCACTCACGCTTTGTTCCATTTCCTCACATTGACATTTAGAGCTCTGGGCACAAATCACATTGCGTCAACATCGTCAAAAGTCCTTGCAATGCTTTGTTTTAAGTGGACAGTCAGTTTCAGCCGGTCCATGCCAGTTGAAGCACAACAGATAGCATAAAGCGCCACTCCTGAATCCACACTGCAAGGGAGTCATTCTTACTCCTGTCGTTTAACCACGCCTTTTTTTCATTTCTGCACGTTGACATTTACAGACCTGGGCAGAAATCACATTGCGTCAGCATGGTCAACGGCCCTCAAAATGCATTGTTTTATTTGGAGAGTCGGATTCTCCCGGTCCATGCCAGTTGAAGCGCACCAGGCAGCGCAAGCGCCACACTGCTCTAGCCGCACCTCAAGAGAGCCATTGTTACTCGCTTTGTGTAGCCATGCCTTGTTGCATTTCTTCACGTTGACATTTAGAGCGCTGGGCAGAAGTCACATTACGTCAGCATGATCAAAAGTCTTCGCAAAGCTTTGTTTTAATGGACAGTTGGATTCCACCGGTCCATACCATATGAAGCACAATGGATAGCACAAAGCGAAACTGCTCAATAAACTCTGCACGGGAGTCATTCTTACTCCTGTCCTTTATACCCACCTTTTTGCATTTCTTCACGTTGACATTTAGAGCACTGGCTCCCAGAATGCTTTGTTTCATTTGGACAGTGAATTCCGCCCGTCCATGCCAGTTGAGGCGTACCATACCGCGCAAGAGCTGCACTGCTCCAGCCGCACCTCACAGGAGTCACTCTTACACCTGTCCTTTATCCAGGCATTTCTTTATTTCATCACTTTGCCGTTTAGAGCACTAGGCAGAAATCACATTGCGTCAGCATGGTGAACGGCCCGCGTAATCATTTGTTTTAAATGGACAGTCGGATTCCCCCGATCTATGCCAGTTGGAGTGCAGCAGACTGCGCAAGAGCCGCACTGCTCTAGTCGCACCTCGAGGGAGTCATTGTTACTCTCATCGCATACACACCTTCTTGCATTTCTTCACGTTGACATTAAATAGCACTGGGCAGAAATCACATTGTGTCAGCATCGGCAACAGCCTTCACAATCATTTTTTTAAGTGCACAGTGAGATTCCCCCGGTGCATGACAGGTAAACCACACCAGACAGTGCAAAGCTGTGCTGCTCTAGTCGCACCTCATGGGAGTCATTGTTAGTCTCTTCGTTTACCCACGCCTTGTTGATTTTATCAAGTTGACATATAGGGGACTGGGCAGAAATCACATTGCGTCAGCATGGTCAAAAGCCCCGCAATGCTTTGTTTTAAATGGACAGTCGGATTCCCCCGGTCTATACCAGTTGAAGCGCAATGGAAAGTGCAAAGCGGCACAGCTGAATGCACACTGCAAGGGAGTCATTCTTACTCATGTCGTTTATCCACACCTTTTTTTCATTTTTTCACTTTGACATTTAGAGCACTGTGCAGAAATCACACTGCGTCAGCACGGTCAACGGCCCCCAAAATGCTTTGTTTTATTTGGGCATTTTATTTTACAGGAGGTATTCAGAGACATGGATTGGGAAGAATTGGGGATAAAAGTTAATCGAGAATAGCTTGGTAACTCGCGATTCGCTGATGACATTGCCTTGCTTAGTACCTCAGGGGACCAATTGCAATGCATGTTCAGTGACCTGGATAGGCAAAGCAGAAGAGTGGGTCTAAAAATTAATCTGCAGGAAACTAAAGTAATGCTTAACAGTCTCCGAAGAAAACCGCAATTTACAATAGGCAGCGAGGCACTGGAAGTCGTAAGGGAATACACCAACTTAGGTCAGGTAGTGACAGCGGATGCGGATCATAAGACAGAAATATTCAGAAGAACAAGAATGGGCTGGGGTGCGTTTGGCAGGCATTCTCAGATGATGAATAGCAGGTTGCCGTTATCCCCTCAAGAGGAAAGTATATAATACCTGTGTCTTACCAGCACTCACCTATGGGGCAGAAACCTTGAGGCTTACGAAAAGGGTTCTGCTCATATTGAGGACGACACAACGAGCTATGGAAAGAAGAATGATAGGTGTAACGTTCAAGGATAAGAAAAGAGCAGATTGGGTGAGGGAACAAACGCGACTTAATGACATCTTAGTTGAAATCAAGAAAAAGAAAGGGGCATGGGCAGGATACGCAATGAGGAGGGAAGATAACCGATGGTCATTGAGGGTTACGGAATGGATTCCAAGGGAAGAGAAGCTTAGCAGAGGGCGGCAGAAAGTTAGGCGGGCGCATGAGATTCAGAAGTTTGCAGGGACGACATGGCCACACTTAGTACATATATCAGCACAAAACTAGGATAACTAGGGATATACTTAGGGATATCAGCACAAAACTTAAAAGCGAATTGAAGGTTGCGAAGGATGCATATCTACAAGCCTTAGCAGATAAACTAAAAACAAATCCCAAAGAGGTCTGGCGGTATATCAAGAGCAACAAGAAGGATAACACTGGCATCCCGGCCATCACAAATGAGGGTAACCTAATTAAAGAGGACAAAGAAAAAGCAGAAGTATTCAACAAGTATTTTCATTCAGTTTTTACAAAGCCATGTAGCATTGCTATTTCTTACACACCCACACCATTACCGGAAATGGAAAACGTTTCAGTGAGCAAGGAAGGAGTGGAGGCTTTGTTGTTTAACCTAAACCTGCATTCAGCTCATGGACCCGATGGAATTTCTAATCATGTGTTGAAACAATGTTCGAGACAGATAGCGCCTTTCTTAGTATTATTATTCAACAAGTCACTAGATAATCAAAAACTGCCCGAAGATTGGAAGACAGCTAACGTGACTCCGATATTTAAAGAGGGCGATCGTACACACGTAGGCAATTACAGGCCGATATCTTTAACTTCCGTTTGCTGTAAGACTCTCGAACATGTCCTGTACTCTAATCTGATGAAACATTTGCAAACAAATAACTTTTTCACTTCGGCTCAGCATGGGTTCCGCTCTGGTTTTTCGTGCGTAACACAACTAGCCGAATTCACTCATGACATTGCACTCGGCCTGGACCATGGTGAACAGATAGATGCACTCTTTCTTGATCTGCGGAAAGCATTTGACGTCGTCCCCCACAATCTACTTTGCTTAAAATTATCATTCCTAGGCCTTCCTGAACGTATTTTTGGCTGGATAAAGGATTATTTACACCTGCGCAAACAGCAAGTTGTTCTTAATGGGGTAAACTCGGCTCCAATGCACGTGCTATCGGGAGTGCCTCAAGGCTCTGTGCTTGGGCCTCTTTTGTTCCTAATTTATATTAATGATTTAGTAGTAGGCCTTAAATCAACAGTTAGACTGTATGTCGACGACTGCGTCATGTATCGTGCAGTGAAATGTTATGCCGACATGTCTGTCTTACAGGACGACCTTGAAAAAGTATCTATTTGGTGCAAGCGGTGGCAGATGACTCTGAATACTGGTAAATGCTACCATGTGCAGTTCACAAAGAAAAAGAAAAAATTCCCCAGTTCCTATTGCGTAAATAATGTTGCACTCAGTACCGCTAATGATGTTCAGTACCTCGGAGTTACGTTTTCTGAAACGCTTGACTGGACTAATCATGTTAACTTAATTAGCGCGAAAGCTTACCGTCTTCTTCACTTTTTCCGACGAAATTTTAAGCATTCTCCTTCATCACTGAAAGCAACCTTGTATTTAACAAATATCAGGCCTATTCTAGAATATGCATGCGTTATCTGGGATCCATACACTAAAAACCTCACAGAAAAAATAGAACGCGTCCAAAAGCACGCAGCACGCTTCGTAACAGGAAATTATAATTTTACTACCAGAGGATCCAGAATACGGGAAGGGTTGGGTTGGAAAACTCTTTCTTCACGCAGGAAAATCCTAAGATTGAAATTCCTTTATAATATATATAAAAGTAAAACTGGTATCAACAAAACACTGTTCATCAAGGAGCCGCATTACGTTTCATCTAGGAGAGACCACGCTAACAAAATTAGAGCTTACCAGTGCCGTACCAATGTGTTTAAGTATTCATTTTTTCCTAACACGATTAGCGATTGGAATGAGCTCCCTAATGAAGTGATGGCAGCTTCTAGTTTTGAAAATGCTATTGAGAGCCATATTCTTTGATTGTTCTGTTATTCAATTCTGTACATACGCTACTTTTTTTCTGTTTTGTTAGTTAGTTACTTTGTCACTCACTTTGTTTTGTACTTTCGTAGTTTCTATTCCGCTTTTGCGAATTTCAGTGCTTAAACTATGTTGTATTTACTGATGTATTCTTTTGATGTTGCTAAATATGTTTCCATTGTGACAACCTGTATTTTAACCCCCCTACGATAATGCCGCACAGGCGATGTAGGTATACCGAATAAATAAATAAATAAATAAATGATCGGGGTTGTTGGAGATGTATGGGAGAGGCCTTTGCCCTGCAGTAGGCGTAACCAGGCCTATGCTGATGATGATTCCGCCGGTCCATGCCAGTTGAGGCGCACAAGACCACGCAATAGCCGCACTGCGATAGCCGCACCACGAGGGAGTCATTGTTACTCCTGTCGTTTATCCGTCCTTTTTTTTTAATTACTTCACTTTGACGTTTACAGCACTGGGCAGAAATCACATTCCGTCAGCATGGTCGACGGCGCTCACAATCATTTGTTTTAATTGGACAGTCGGATTCCCCCGATCTATGCCAGCTGGAGTGCAGCAGACTGTGCAAATGCTGCGCTGCTCTAGTCACACCTCAAGGCTGTCATTGTTACTCTCATCGCTTACACACACCTTTTTGCATTTCTTCACGTTGACATTAAATAGCACTGGGCAGAAATCACATTGTGTCAGCATGGTCAACGGCCTTCGCAATCATTTCTTTTCATGGCAGAGTTAGATTCCCCCGTTGCATGCCAGGTAAACCACACCAGACAGTGCAAAGCCGCGCTACTCTAGTCCCACCTCATGGGAGTCATTGTTAGTCTCTTCGTTTACCCTCGCCTTGTTGCATTTTATCACGTTGACATTTAGGGGACTGGGCAGAGATCACATTGCATCAGCATGGTCAAAAGTCCTCGCAATGCTTTGTTTTAAATGGACAGTCAGATTCTCCCGGTCCATACCAGTTGAAGCGCAACGGAAAGTGCAAAGCGGCACAGCTCAATCCACACTGCAAGGGAGTCATTCTTACTCCTGTCTTTTATCCACGCTTTTTTTTTTCATTTTTTCACTTCGACATTTAGAGCACTGTGCAGAAATCACACTACGACAGCATGCTCAACGGCCCCCAGAATGGTTTGTTTTATTTGGACAGTGGATTCTGTCAATCCATGCCAGTTCATTCGCACCAGACCGCGCAAGAGCTGCACTGCGCTAGCCGCACCTAAAGGGTGTCATAGTTACTCCTGTCGTTTATCCAGCCTTTCCTTAATTTATTTATTTCACGTTTAAAGCACTAGGCAGAAATCAAATTGCGTCAGCATGGTCAACGGCCCTCGCAATCATTTGTTTTAAATGGACAGTCGGATTACCCCGATCTATCCCAGTTGAAGCGCACCAGGCAGCGCTAGAGCCGCACTGCTCTAGTCGCAGCTCAAGGGAGTCATTGTTACTCACTTAGCTCCCCCACGCCTAGTTCTATTTCTTCAGGTTGACATTTAGGGCACTGGGCACAAATCAGCTTGCATAAAAATGGTCAACCGCCCTCGCAATTATATCTTTTAAAAGCACAGTAAGATTCCCCCTGTGCATTCCAGTTGAACCACACCAGACAGTGCAAAGCAGCACTGTTCTAGCAAGGGAGTCATTGTTACTAACGTCCTTCACCCACGCTTTGTTCCATTTCCTCACATTGACATTTAGAGCCCTGGGCACAAATAACATTGCGTCAGCATCGTCAAAAGTCCTTGCAATGCTTTGTTTTAAGTGGACAGTCAGTTTCAGCCGGTCCATGCCAGTTGATGCACAACAGATAGCATAAAGCGCCACTCCTGAATCCACACTGCAAGGGAGTCATTCTTACTCCTGTCGTTCAACCACGCCTTTTTTTCATTTCTGCACGTTGACATTTACAGACCTGGGCAGAAATCACATTGCGTCAGCATGGTCAATGGCCCTCAAAATGCATTGTTTTATTTGGAGAGTCGGATTCTCCCGGTCCATGCCAGTTGAAGCGCACCAGGCAGCGCAAGCGCCACACTGCTCTAGCCGCACCTCAAGAGAGCGATTGTTACTCGCTTTGTGTAGCCATGCCTTGTTGCATTTCTTCACGTTGACATTTAGAGCGCTGGGCAGAAGTCACATTACGTCAGCATGATCAAGTCTTCGCAAAGCTTTGTTTTAATGGACAGTTGGATTCCACCGGTCCATACCAAATGAAGCACAATGGATAGCACAAAGCGAAACTGCTCAATAAACTCTGCACGGGAGTCATTCTTACTCCTGTCCTTTATACCCACCTTTTTGCATTTCTTCACGTTGACATTTAGAGCACTGGCTCCCAGAATGCTTTGTTTCATTTGGACAGTGAATTCCGCCCGTCCATGCCAGTTGAGGCGTACCATACCGCGCAAGAGCTGCACTGCTCCAGCCGCACCTCACAGGAGTCACTCTTACACCTGTCCTTTATCCAGGCATTTCTTTATTTCATCACTTTGCCGTTTAGAGCACTAGGCAGAAATCACATTGCGTCAGCATCGGCAACAGCCTTCACAATCATTTGTTTTAAGTGCACAGTGAGATTCCCCCGGTGCATGCCAGGTAAGCCACACCAGACAGTGCAGAGCCGTGCTGCTCTAGTCGCACCTCATGGGAGTCATTGTTAGTCTCTTCGTTTACCCACGCCTTGATGATTTTATCAAGTTGACATATAGGGGACTGGGCAGAGATCACATTGCATCAGCATGGTCAAAAGTCCTCGCAATGCTTTGTTTTAAATGGACAGTCAGATTCGCCCGGTCCATACCAGTTGAAGCGCAACGGAAAGTGCAAAGCGGCACAGCTCAATCCACACTGCAAGGGAGTCATTCTTACTCCTGTCTTTTATCCACGCTTTTTTTTTCATTTTTTCACTTCGACATTTAGAGCACTGTGCAGAAATCACACTGCGTCAGCATGCTCAACGGCCCCCAGAATGGTTTGTTTTATTTGGACAGTGGATTCTGTCAGTCCGTGCCAGTTCATTCGCACAAGACCGCGCAAGAGCTGCACTGCGCTAGCCGCACCTAAAGGGCGTCATAGTTACTCCTGTCGTTTATCCAGCCCTTTCCTTAATTTATTTATTTCACGTTTAAAGCACTAGGCAGAAATCAAATTGCGTCGGCATGGTCAACGGCCCTCGCAATCATTTGTTTTAAATGGACAGTCGGATTACCCCGATCTATCCCAGTTGAAGCGCACCAGGCAGCGCTAGAGCCGCACTGCTCTAGTCGCAGCTCAAGGGAGTCATTGTTACTCACTTAGCTCCCCCACGCCTTGTTCTATTTCTTCAGGTTGACATTTAGGGCACTGGGCACAAATCACCTTGCATAAAAATGGTCAACCGCCCTCGCAATTATATCTTTTAAAAGCACAGTAAGATTCCCCCTGTGCATTCCAGTTGAACCACACCAGACAGTGCAAAGCAGCACTGTTCTAGCCGCACCTCAAGGGAGTCATTGTTACTAACGTCCTTCACTCACTCTTTGTACCATTTCCTCACATTGACATTTAGAGCCCTGGGCACAAATCACATTGCGTCAGCATCGTCAAAAGTCCTTGCAATGCTTTGTTTTAAGTGGACAGTCAGTTTCAGCCGGTCCATGCCAGTTGAAGCACAACAGATAGCATAAAGCGCCACTCCTGAATCCACACTGCAAGGGAGTCATTCTTACTCCTGTCGTTTAACCACGCCTTTTTTTCATTTCTTCACGTTGACATTTACAGACCTGGGCAGAAATCACATTGCGTCAGCATGGTCAACGGCCCTCAAAATGCATTGTTTTATTTGGAGAGCCGGATTCTCCCGGTCCATGCCAGTTGAAGCGCACCAGGAAGCGCAAGCGCCACACTGCTCTAGCCGCACCTCAAGAGAGCCATTGTTACTCGCTTTGTGTAGCCATGCCTTGTTGCATTTCTTCACGTTGACATTTAGAGCGCTGGGCAGAAGTCACATTACGTCAGCATGATCAAGTCTTCGCAAAGCTTTGTTTTGATGGACAGTTGGATTCCACCGGTCCATACCAAATGAAGCACAATGGATAGCACAAAGCGAAACTGCTCAATAAACTCTGCACGGGAGTCATTCTTACTCCTGTCCTTTATACCCACCTTTTTGCATTTCTTCACGTTGACATTTAGAGCACTGGCTCCCAGAATGCTTTGTTTCATTTGGACAGTGAATTCCGCCCGTCCATGCCAGTTGAGGCGTACCATACCGCGCAAGAGCTGCACTGCTCCAGCCGCACCTCACAGGAGTCACTCTTACACCTGTCCTTTATCCAGGCATTTCTTTATTTCATCACTTTGCCGTTTAGAGCACTAGGCAGAAATCACATTGCGTCAGCATGGTGAACGGCCCGCGTAATCATTTGTTTTAAATGGACAGTCGGATTCCCCCGATCTATGCCAGTTGGAGTGCAGCAGACTGCGCAAGAGCCGCACTGCTCTAGTCGCACCTCTAGGGAGTCATTGTTACTCTCATCGCATACACACCTTCTTGCATTTCTTCACGTTGACATTAAATAGCACTGGGCAGAAATCACATTGTGTCAGCATCGGCAACAGCCTTCACAATCATTTGTTTTAAGTGCACAGTGAGATTCCCCCGGTGCATGACAGGTAAACCACACCAGACAGTGCAAAGCTGTGCTGCTCTAGTCGCACCTCATGGGAGTCATTGTTAGTCCCTTCGTTTACCCACGCCTTGTTGATTTTATCAAGTTGACATATAGGGGACTGGGCAGAAATCACATTGCGTCAGCATGGTCAAAAGTCCCCGCAATGCTTTGTTTTAAATGGACAGTCGGATTCCCCCGGTCTATACCAGTTGAAGCGCAATGGAATGTGCAAAGCGGCACAGCTGAATGCACACTGCAAGGGAGTCATTCTTACTCATGTCGTTTATCCACACCTTTTTTTCATTTTTTCACTTTGACATTTAGAGCACTGTGCAGAAATCACACTGCGTCAGCACGGTCAACGGCCCCCAAAATGCTTTGTTTTATTTGGGCATTTTATTTTACAGGAGGTATTCAGAGACATGGATTGGGAAGAATTGGGGATAAAAGTTAATCGAGAATAGCTTGGTAACTCGCGATTCGCTGATGACATTGCCTTGCTTAGTACCTCTGGGGACCAATTGCAATGCATGTTCAGTGACCTGGATAGGCAAAGCAGAAGAGTGGGTCTAAAAATTAATCTGCAGGAAACTAAAGTAATGCTTAACAGGCTCCGAAGAAAACCGCAATTTACAATAGGCAGCGAGGCACTGGAAGTCGTAAGGGAATACACCAACTTAGGTCAGGTAGTGACAGCGGATGCGGATCATAAGACAGAAATATTCAGAAGAACAAGAATGGGCTGGGGTGCGTTTGGCAGGCATTCTCAGATGATGAATAGCAGGTTGCCGTTATCCCCTCAAGAGGAAAGTATATAATACCTGTGTCTTACCAGCACTCACCTATGGGGCAGAAACCTTGAGGCTTACGAAAAGGGTTCTGCTCATATTGAGGACGACACAACGAGCTATGGAAAGAAGAATGATAGGTGTAACGTTCAAGGATAAGAAAAGAGCAGATTGGGTGAGGGAACAAACGCGACTTAATGACATCTTAGTTGAAATCAAGAAAAAGAAAGGGGCATGGGCAGGATACGCAATGAGGAGGGAAGATAACCGATGGTCATTGAGGGTTACGGAATGGATTCCAAGGGAAGAGAAGCTTAGCAGAGGGCGGCAGAAAGTTAGGCGGGCGCATGAGATTCAGAAGTTTGCAGGGACGACATGGCCACACTTAGTACATGATCGGGGTTGTTGGAGATGTATGGGAGAGGCCTTTGCCCTGCAGTAGGCGTAACCAGGCTGATGCTGATGATGATTCCACCGGTCCATGCCAGTTGAGGCACACAAGACCACGCAAGAGCCGCACTGCGAAAGCCGCACCACAAGGGAGTCATTGTGACTCCTGTAGTTTATCCATGCCTTTTTTTATTTACTTCAGTTTCACGTTTAGAGCACTGGGCAGAAATCACATTGCGTCAGCATGGCCGACGGCCCTCGCAATCATTTGTTTTAAATGGACAGTCGGATTCCTCGATCTATGCCAGCTGGAGTGCAGCAGACTGTGCAAAAGCTGCACTGCTCTAGTCGCACCTCAAGGGAGTCATTGTTACTCTCACCGCTTACACGCACCTTCTTGCATTTCTTCACGTTGACATTAAATAGCACTGGGCAGAAATCACATAGTGTCAGCATCGGCAACAGCCTTCACAATCATTTGTTTTAAGTGCACAGTGAGATTCCCCCGGTGCATGCCAGGTAAGCCACACCAGACAGTGCAGAGCCGTGCTGCTCTAGTCGCACCTCATGGGAGTCATTGTTAGTCTCTTCGTTTACCCTCGCCTTGTTGATTTTATCAAGTTGACATATAGGGGACTGGGCAGAGATCACATTGCATCAGCATGGTCAAAAGTCCTCGCAATGCTTTGTTTTAAATGGACAGTCAGATTCTCCCGGTCCATACCAGTTGAAGCGCAACGGAAAGTGCAAAGCGGCACAGCTCAATCCACACTGCAAGGGAGTCATTCTTACTCCTGTCTTTTATCCACGCTTTTTTTTTTCATTTTTTCACTTCGACATTTAGAGCACTGTGCAGAAATCACACTGCGTCAGCATGCTCAACGGCCCCCAGAATGGTTTGTTTTATTTGGACAGTGGATTCTGTCAGTCCATGCCAGTTCATTCGCACCAGACCGCGCAAGAGCTGCACTGCGCTAGCCGCACCTAAAGGGTGTCATAGTTACTCCTGTCGTTTATCCAGCCCTTTCCCTAATTTATTTATTTCACGTTTAAAGCACTAGGCAGAAATCAAATTGCGTCAGCATGGTCAACGGCCCTCGCAATCATTTGTTTTAAATGGACAGTCGGATTACCCCGATCTATCCCAGTTGAAGCGCACCAGGCAGCGCTAGAGCCGCACTGCTCTAGCCGCAGCTCAAGGGAGTCATTGTTACTCACTTAGCTCCCCCACGCCTTGTTCTATTTCTTCAGGTTGACATTTAGGGCACTGGGCACAAATCACCTTGCATAAAAATGGTCAACCGCCCTCGCAATTATATCTTTTAAAAGCACAGTAAGATTCCCCCTGTGCATTCCAGTTGAACCACACCAGACAGTGCAAAGCAGCACTGTTCTAGCCGCACCTCAAGGGAGTCATTGTTACTAACGTCCTTCACCCACGCTTTGTTCCATTTCCTCACATTGACATTTAGAGCCCTGGGCACAAATCACATTGCGTCAGCATCGTCAAAAGTCCTTGCAATGCTTTGTTTTAAGTGGACAGTCAGTTTCAGCCGGTCCATGCCAGTTGAAGCACAACAGATAGCATAAAGCGCCACTCCTGAATCCACACTACAAGGGAGTCATTCTTACTCCTGTCGTTTAACCACGCCTTTTTTTTCATTTCTGCACGTTGACATTTACAGACCTGGGCAGAAATCACATTGCGTCAGCATGGTCAACGGCCCTCAAAATGCATTGTTTTATTTGGAGAGTCGGATTCTCCCGGTCCATGCCAGTTGAAGCGCACCAGGCAGCGCAAGCGCCACACTGCTCTAGCCGCACCTCAAGAGGGCCATTGTTACTCGCTTTGTGTAGCCATGCCTTGTTGCATTTCTTCACGTTGACATTTAAAGCGCTGGGCAGAAGTCACATTACGTCAGCATGATCAAAAGTCTTCGCAAAGCTTTGTTTTAGTGGACAGTTGGATTCCACCGGTCCATACCAAATGAAGCACAATGGATAGCACAAAGCGAAACTGCTCAATAAACTCTGCACGGGAGTCATTCTTACTCCTGTCCTTTATACCCACCTTTTTGCATTTCTTCACGTTGACATTTAAAGCACTGGCTCCCAGAATGCTTTGTTTCATTTGGACAGTGAATTCCGCCCGTCCATGCCAGTTGAGGCGTACCATACCGCGCAAGAGCTGCACTGCTCCAGCCGCACCTCACAGGAGTCACTCTTACACCTGTCCTTTATCCAGGCATTTCTTTATTTCATCACTTTGCCGTTTAGAGCACTAGGCAGAAATCACATTGCGTCAGCATGGTGAACGGCCCGCGTAATCATTTGTTTTAAATGGACAGTCGGATTCCCCCGATCTATGCCAGTTGGAGTGCAGCAGACTGCACAAGAGCCGCACTGCTCTAGTCGCACCTCGAGGGAGTCATTGTTACTATCATCGCATACGCACCTTCTTGCATTTCTTCACGTTGACATTAAATAGCACTGGGCAGAAATCACATTGTGTCAGCATCGGCAACAGCCTTCACAATCATTTGTTTTAAGTGCACAGTGAGATTCCCCCGGTGCATGACAGGTAAACCACACCAGACAGTGCAAAGCTGTGCTGCTCTAGTCGCACCTCATGGGAGTCATTGTTAGTCTCTTCGTTTACCCACGCCTTGTTGATTTTATCAAGTTGACATATAGGGGACTGGGCAGAAATCACATTGCGTCAGCATGGTCAAAAGTCCCTGCAATGCTTTGTTTTAAATGGACAGTCGGATTCCCCCGGTCTATACCAGTTGAAGCGCAATGGAAAGTGCAAAGCGGCACAGCTGAATGCACACTGCAAGGGAGTCATTCTTACTCATGTCGTTTATCCACACCTTTTTTTCATTTTTTCACTTTGACATTTAGAGCACTGTGCAGAAATCACACTGCGTCAGCACGGTCAACGGCCCCCAAAATGCTTTGTTTTATTTGGGCATTTTATTTTACAGGAGGTATTCAGAGACATGGATTGGGAAGAATTGGGGATAAAAGTTAATCGAGAATAGCTTGGTAACTCGCGATTCGCTGATGACATTGCCTTGCTTAGTACCTCAGGGGACCAATTGCAATGCATGTTCAGTGACCTGGATAGGCAAAGCAGAAGAGTGGGTCTAAAAATTAATCTGCAGGAAACTAAAGTAATGCTTAACAGTCTCCGAAGAAAACCGCAATTTACAATAGGCAGCGAGGCACTGGAAGTCGTAAGGGAATACACCAACTTCGGTCAGGTAGTGACAGCGGATGCGGATCATAAGACAGAAATATTCAGAAGAACAAGAATGGGCTGGGGTGCGTTTGGCAGGCATTCTCAGATGATGATTAGCAGGTTGCCATTATCCCCTCAAGAGGAAAGTATATAATACCTGTGTCTTACCAGTACTCACCTATGGGGCAGAAACCTGGAGGCTTACGAAATGGGTTCTGCTCAAATTGAGGACGCCGCAACGAGCTATGGAAAGAAGAATGATAGGTGTAACGTTAAAGGATAAGAAAAGAGCAGATTGGGTGAGGGAACAAACGCGAGTTAATGACATCTTAGTTGAAATCAAGAAAAAGAAATGGGCATGGGCAGGATACGAAATGAGGAGGGAAGATAACCGATGGTCATTAAGGGTTACGGAATGGATTGCAAGGGAAGGGAATCTTAGCAGAGGGCGGCAGAAAGTTAGGCGGGCGCACGAGATTAAGAAGTTTGCAGGGACGACATGGCCACACATAGTACATGATCGGGGTTGTTGGAGATGTACGGGAGAGGCCTTTGCCCTGCAGTAGGCGTAACCAGGCTGATGCTGATGATGATTCCGCCGGTCCATGCCAGTTGAGGCATACAAGACCACGCAAGAGCCGCACTGCGATAGCCGCACCACAAGGGAGTCATTGTGACTCCTGTAGTTTATCCATGCCTTTTTTTATTTACTTCAGTTTCACGTTTAGAGCACTGGGCAGAAATCACATTGCGTCAGCATGGTCGACGGCCCTCGCAATCATTTGTTTTAAATGGACAGTCGGATTCCCCCGATCTATGCCAGCTGGAGTGCAGCAGACTGCAAAAGCTGCACTGTTCTAGTCGCACCTCAAGGGAGTCATTGTTACTCTCATAGCTTACACACACCTTCTTGCATTTCTTCACGTTGACATTAAATAGCACTGGGCAGAAATCACATTGTGTCAGCATCGGCAACAGCCTTCACAATCATTTGTTTTAAGTGCACAGTGAGATTCCCCCGGTGCATGCCAGGTAAGCCACACCAGACAGTGCAGAGCCGTGCTGCTCTAGTCGCACCTCATGGGAGTCATTGTTAGTCTCTTCGTTTACCCACGCCTTGTTGATTTTATCAAGTTGACATATAGGGGACTGGGCAGAGATCACATTGCATCAGCATGGTCAAAAGTCCTCGCAATGCTTTGTTTTCAATGGACAGTCAGATTCTCCCGGTCCATACCAGTTGAAGCGCAACGGAAAGTGCAAAGCGGCACAGCTCAATCCACACTGCAAGGGAGTCATTCTTACTCCTGTCTTTTATCCACGCTTTTTTTTCATTTTTTCACTTCGACATTTAGAGCACTGTGCAGAAATCACACTGCGTCAGCATGCTCAACGGCCCCCAGAATGGTTTGTTTTATTTGGACAGTGGATTCTGTCAGTCCATGCCAGTTCATTCGCACCAGACCGCGCAAGAGCTGTACTGCGCTAGCCGCACCTAAAGGGTGTCATAGTTACTCCTGTCTTTTAACCACGCCTTTTTTTCATTTCTTCACGTTGACATTTACAGACCTGGGCAGAAATCACATTGCGTCAGCATGGTCAACGGCCCTCAAAATGCATTGTTTTATTTGGAGAGTCGGATTCTCCCGGTCCATGCCAGTTGAAGCGCACCAGGCAGCGCAAGCGCCACACTGCTCTAGCCGCACCTCAAGAGAGCGATTGTTACTCGCTTTGTGTAGCCATGCCTTGTTGCATTTCTTCACGTTGACATTTAGAGCGCTGGGCAGAAGTCACATTACGTCAGCATGATCAAAAGTCTTCGCAAAGCTTTGTTTTAATGGACAGTTGGATTCCACCGGTCCATACCAAATGAAGCACAATGGATAGCACAAAGCGAAACTGCTCAATAAACTCTGCACGGGAGTCATTCTTACTCCTGTCCTTTATACCCACCTTTTTGCATTTCTTCACGTTGACATTTAGAGCACTGGCTCCCAGAATGCTTTGTTTCATTTGGACAGTGAATTCCGCCCGTCCATGCCAGTTGAGGCGTACCATACCGCGCAAGAGCTGCACTGCTCCAGCCGCACCTCACAGGAGTCACTCTTACACCTGTCCTTTATCCAGGCATTTCTTTATTTCATCACTTTGCCGTTTAGAGCACTAGGCAGAAATCACATTGCGTCAGCATGGTGAACGGCCCACGCAATTATTTGTTTTAAATGGACAGTCGGATTCCCCCGATCTATGCCAGTTGGAGTGCAGCAGACTGCGCAAGAGCCGCACTGCTCTAGTCGCACCTCGAGGGAGTCATTGTTACTCTCATCGCATACACACCTTCTTGCATTTCTTCACGTTGACATTAAATAGCACTGGGCAGAAATCACATAGTGTCAGCATCGGCAACAGCCTTCACAATCGTTTGTTTTAAGTGCAAAGTGAGATTCCCGCGGTGCATGCCAGGTAAGCCACACCAGACAGTGCAGACCTGTGCTGCTCTAGTCGCACCTCATGGGAGTCATTGTTAGTCTCTTCGTTTACCCACGCCTTGTTGCATTTTATCAAGTTGACATATAGGGGACTGGGCAGAAATCACATTGCGTCAGCTTGGTCAAAAGTCCCCGCAATGCTTTGTTTTAAATCGACAGTCGGATTCCCCCGGTCTATACCAGTTCAAGCGCAATGGAAAGTGCAAAGCGGCACAGCTGAATGCACACTGCAAGGGAGTCATTCTTACTCATGTCGTTTATCCACACCTTTTTTTCATTTCTTTACTTTGACATTTAGAGCACTGTGCAGAAATCACACTGCGTCAGCATGGTCAACGGCCCCCAAAATGCTTTGTTTTATTTGGGCATTTTATTTTACAGGAGGTATTCAGAGACATGGATTGGGAAGATTTGGGGATAAAAGTTAATCGAGAATAGCTTAGTAACTCGCGATTCGCTGATGACATTGCCTTCCTTAGTACCTCAGCGGACCAATTGCAATGCATGTTCACTGACCTGGATAGGCAAAGCAGAAGAGTGGGTCTAAAATTAATCTGCAGGAAACTAAAGTAATGCTTAACAGTCTCGGAAGAAAACAGCAATTTACAATTGGCAGCGAGGCACTAGAAGTCGTAAGGGAATACATCAACTTAGGGCAGGTAGTGACAGCGGATGCGGATCATGAGACAGAAATATTCAGAAGAACAAGAATGGGCTGGGGTGCGTTTGGCAGGCATTCTCAGATGATGATTAGCAGGTTGCCATTATCCCCTCCAGAGGAAAGTATATAATACCTGTGCCTTACCAGTACTCACCTATGGGGCAGAAACCTGGAGGCTTACGAAATGGGTTCTGCTCAAATTGAGGACGACGCAACGAGCTATGGAAAGAAGAATGATAGGTGTAACGTTAAAGGATAAGAAAAGAGCAGATTGGGTGAGGGAACAAACGCGAGTTAATGACATCTTAGTTGAAATCAAGAAAAAGAAATGGGCATGGGCAGGATACGAAATGAGGAGGGAAGATAACCGATGGTCATTAAGGGTTACGGAATGGATTCCAAGGGAAGGGAAGCTTAGCAGAGGGCGGCAGAAAGTTAGGCGGGCGCACGAGATTAAGAAGTTTGCAGGGACGACATGGCCACACATAGTACATGATCGGGGTTGTTGGATATGTACGGGAGAGGCCTTTGCCCTGCAGTAGGCGTAACCAGGCTGATGCTGATGATGATTCCGCCGGTCCATGCCAGTTGAGGCACACAAGACCACGCAAGAGCCGCACTGCGATAGCCGCACCACAAGGGAGTCATTGTGACTCCTGTAGTTTATCCATGCCTTTTTTTATTTACTTCAGTTTCACGTTTAGAGCACTGGGCAGAAATCACATTGCGTCAGCATGGTCGACGGCCCTCGCAATCATTTGTTTTAAATGGACAGTCGGATTCCCCCGATCTATGCCAGCTGGAGTGCAGCAGACTGTGCAAAAGCTGCACTGTTCTAGTCGCACCTCAAGGGAGTCATTTTTACTCTCATAGCTTACACACACCTTCTTGCATTTCTTCACGTTGACATTAAATAGCACTGGGCAGAAATCACATTGTGTCAGCATCGGCAACAGCCTTCACAATCATTTGTTTTAAGTGCACAGTGAGATTCCCCCGGTGCATGCCAGGTAAGCCACACCAGACGGTGCAGAGCCGTGCTGCTCTAGTCGCACCTCATGGGAGTCATTGTTAGTCTCTTCGTTTACCCACGCCTTATTGATTTTATCAAGTTGACATATAGGGGACTGGGCAGAGATCACATTGCATCAGCATGGTCAAAAGTCCTCGCAATGCTTTGTTTTCAATGGACACTCAGATTCTCCCGGTCCATACCAGTTGAAGCGCAACGGAAAGTGCAAAGCGGCACAGCTCAATCCACACTGCAAGGGAGTCATTCTTACTCCTGTCTTTTATCCACGCTTTTTTTTTCATTTTTTCACTTCGACATTTAGAGCACTGTGCAGAAATCACACTGCGTCAGCACGGTCAACGGCCCCCAAAATGCTTTGTTTTATTTGGGCATTTTATTTTACAGGAGGTATTCAGAGACCTGGATTGGGAAGATTTGGGGATAAAAGTTAATCGAGAATAGCTTAGTAACTCGCGATTCGCTGATGACATTGCCTTCCTTAGTACCTCAGGGGACCAATTGCAATGCATGTTCACTGACCTGGATAGGCAATGCAGAAGAGTGGGTCTAAAAATTAATCTGCAGGAAACTAAAGTAATGCTTAACAGTCTCGGAAGAAAACAGCAATTTACAATTGGCAGCGAGGCACTAGAAGTCGTAAGGGATTACATCAACTTAGGGCAGGTAGTGACAGCGGATGCGGATCATGAGACAGAAATATTCAGCAGAACAAGAATGGGCTGGGGTGCGTTTGGCAGGCATTCTCAGATGATGATTAGCAGGTTGCCATTATCCCCTCAAGAGGAAAGTATATAATACCTGTGTCTTACCAGTACTCACCTATGGGGCAGAAACCTGGAGGCTTACGAAATGGGTTCTGCTCAAATTGAGGACGACGCAACGAGCTATGGAACGAAGAATGATAGGTGTAACGTTAAAGGATAAGAAAAGAGCAGATTGGGTGAGGGAACAAACGCGAGTTAATGACATCTTAGTTGAAATCAAGAAAAAGAAATGGGCATGGGCAGGATACGAAATGAGGAGGGAAGATAACCGATGGTCATTAAGGGTTACGGAATGGATTCCAAGGGAAGGGAAGCTTAGCAGAGGGCGGCAGAAAGTTAGGCGGGCGCATGAGATTAAGAAGTTTGCAGGGACGACATGGCCACACATAGTACATGATCGGGGTTGTTGGGTATGTACGGGAGAGGCATTTGCCCTGCAGTAGGCGTAACCAGGTTGATGCTGATGATGATTCCGCCGGTCCATGCCAGTTGAGGCACACAAGACCACGCAAGAGCCGCACTGCGATAGCCGCACCACAAGGGAGTCATTGTGACTCCTGTAGTTTATCCATGCCTTTTTTTATTTACTTCAGTTTCACGTTTAGAGCACTGGGCAGAAATCACATTGCGTCAGCATGGTCGACGGCCCTCGCAATCATTTGTTTTAAATGGACAGTCGGATTCCCCCGATCTATGCCAGCTGGAGTGCAGCAGACTGTGCAAAAGCTGCACTGTTCTAGTCGCACCTCAAGGGAGTCATTTTTACTCTCATAGCTTACACACACCTTCTTGCATTTCTTCACGTTGACATTAAATAGCACTGGGCAGAAATCACACTGTGTCAGCATCGGCAACAGCCTTCACAATCATTTGTTTTAAGTGCACAGTGAGATTCCCCCGGTGCATGCCAGGTAAGCCACACCAGACAGTGCAGAGCCGTGCTGCTCTAGTCGCACCTCATGGGAGTCATTGTTAGTCTCTTCGTTTACCCACGCCTTATTGATTTTATCAAGTTGGCATATAGGGGACTGGGCAGAGATCACATTGCATCAGCATGGTCAAAAGTCCTCGCAATGCTTTGTTTTCAATGGACAGTCAGATTCTCCCGGTCCATACCAGTTGAAGCGCAACGGAAAGTGCAAAGCGGCACAGCTCAATCCACACTGCAAGGGAGTCATTCTTACTCCTGTCTTTTCCCCACGCTTTTTTTTTTCATTTTTGCACTTCGACATTTAGAGCACTGTGCAGAAATCACACTGCGTCAGCACGGTCAACGGCCCCCAAAATGCTTTGTTTTATTTGGGCATTTTATTTTACAGGAGGTATTCAGAGACCTGGATTGGGAAGATTTGGGGATAAAAGTTAATCGAGAATAGCTTAGTAACTCGCGATTCGCTGATGACATTGCCTTCCTTAGTACCTCAGGGGACCAATTGCAATGCATGTTCACTGACCTGGATAGGCAAAGCAGAAGAGTGGGTCTAAAAATTAATCTGCAGGAAACTAAAGTAATGCTTAACAGTCTCGGAAGAAAACAGCAATTTACAATTGGCAGCGAGGCACTAGAAGTCGTAAGGGATTACATCAACTTAGGGCAGGTAGTGACAGCGGATGCGGATCATGAGACAGAAATATTCAGCAGAACAAGAATGGGCTGGGGTGCGTTTGGCAGGCATTCTCAGATGATGATTAGCAGGTTGCCATTATCCCCTCAAGAGGAAAGTATATAATACCTGTGTCTTACCAGTGCTCACCTATGGGGCAGAAACCTGGAGGCTTACGAAATGGGTTCTGCTCAAATTGAGGACGACGCAACGAGCTATGGAAAGAAGAATGATAGGTGTAACGTTAAAGGATAAGAAAAGAGCAGATTGGGTGAGGGAACAAACGCGAGTTAATGACATCTTAGTGGAAATCAAGAAAAAGAAATGGGCATGGGCAGGATACGAAATGAGGAGGGAAGATAACCGATGGTCATTAAGGGTTACGGAATGGATTCCAAGGGAAGGGAAGCTTAGCAGAGGGCGGCAGAAAGTTAGGCGGGCGCATGAGATTAAGAAGTTTGCAGGGACGACATGGCCACACATAGTACATGATCGGGGTTGTTGGGTATGTACGGGAGAGGCATTTGCCCTGCAGTAGGCGTAACCAGGCTGATGCTGATGATGATTCCGCCGGTCCATGCCAGTTGAGGCACACAAGACCACGCAAGAGCCGCACTGCGATAGCCGCACCACAAGGGAGTCATTGTGACTCCTGTAGTTTATCCATGCCTTTTTTTATTTACTTCAGTTTCACGTTTAGAGCACTGGGCAGAAATCACATTGCGTCAGCATGGTCGACGGCCCTCGCAATCATTTGTTTTAAATGGACAGTCGGATTCCCCCGATCTATGCCAGCTGGAGTGCAGCAGACTGTGCAAAAGCTGCACTGTTCTAGTCGCACCTCAAGGGAGTCATTTTTACTCTCATAGCTTACACACACCTTCTTGCATTTCTTCACGTTGACATTAAATAGCACTGGGCAGAAATCACATTGTGTCAGCATCGGCAACAGCCTTCACAATCATTTGTTTTAAGTGCACAGTGAGATTCCCCCGGTGCATGCCAGGTAAGCCACACCAGACAGTGCAGAGCCGTGCTGCTCTAGTCGCACCTCATGGGAGTCATTGTTAGTCTCTTCGTTTACCTACGCCTTATTGATTTTATCAAGTTGACATATAGGGGACTGGGCAGAGATCACATTGCATCAGCATGGTCAAAAGTCCTCGCAATGCTTTGTTTTCAATGGACAGTCAGATTCTCCCGGTCCATACCAGTTGAAGCGCAACGGAAAGTGCAAAGCGGCACAGCTCAATCCACACTGCAAGGGAGTCATTCTTACTCCTGTCTTTTATCCACGCTTTTTTTTTCATTTTTTCACTTCGACATTTAGAGCACTGTGCAGAAATCACACTGCGTCAGCACGGTCAACGGCCCCCAAAATGCTTTGTTTTATTTGGGCATTTTATTTTACAGGAGGTATTCAGAGACCTGGATTGGGAAGATTTGGGGATAAAAGTTAATCGAGAATAGCTTAGTAACTCGCGATTCGCTGATGACATTGCCTTCCTTAGTACCTCAGGGGACCAATTGCAATGCATGTTCACTGACCTGGATAGGCAAAGCAGAAGAGTGGGTCTAAAAATTAATCTGCAGGAAACTAAAGTAATGCTTAACAGTCTCGGAAGAAAACAGCAATTTACAATTGGCAGCGCGGCACTAGAAGTCGTAAGGGATTACATCAACTTAGGGCAGGTAGTGACAGCGGATGCGGATCATGAGACAGAAATATTCAGCAGAACAAGAATGGGCTGGGGTGCGTTTGGCAGGCATTCTCAGATGATGATTAGCAGGTTGCCATTATCCCCTCAAGAGGAAAGTATATAATACCTGTGTCTTACCAGTACTCACCTATGGGGCAGAAACCTGGAGGCTTACGAAATGGGTTCTGCTCAAATTGAGGACGACGCAACGAGCTATGGAACGAAGAATGATAGGTGTAACGTTAAAGGATAAGAAAAGAGCAGATTGGGTGAGGGAACAAACGCGAGTTAATGACATCTTAGTTGAAATCAAGAAAAAGAAATGGGCATGGGCAGGATACGAAATGAGGAGGGAAGATAACCGATGGTCATTAAGGGTTACGGAATGGATTCCAAGGGAAGGGAAGCTTAGCAGAGGGCGGCAGAAAGTTAGGCGGGCGCATGAGATTAAGAAGTTTGCAGGGACGACATGGCCACACATAGTACATGATCGGGGTTGTTGGGTATGTACGGGAGAGGCATTTGCCCTGCAGTAGGCGTAACCAGGTTGATGCTGATGATGATTCCGCCGGTCCATGCCAGTTGAGGCACACAAGACCACGCAAGAGCCGCACTGCGATAGCCGCACCACAAGGGAGTCATTGTGACTCCTGTAGTTTATCCATGCCTTTTTTTATTTACTTCAGTTTCACGTTTAGAGCACTGGGCAGAAATCACATTGCGTCAGCATGGTCGACGGCCCTCGCAATCATTTGTTTTAAATGGACAGTCGGATTCCCCCGATCTATGCCAGCTGGAGTGCAGCAGACTGTGCAAAAGCTGCACTGTTCTAGTCGCACCTCAAGGGAGTCATTTTTACTCTCATAGCTTACACACACCTTCTTGCATTTCTTCACGTTGACATTAAATAGCACTGGGCAGAAATCACACTGTGTCAGCATCGGCAACAGCCTTCACAATCATTTGTTTTAAGTGCACAGTGAGATTCCCCCGGTGCATGCCAGGTAAGCCACACCAGACAGTGCAGAGCCGTGCTGCTCTAGTCGCACCTCATGGGAGTCATTGTTAGTCTCTTCGTTTACCCACGCCTTATTGATTTTATCAAGTTGGCATATAGGGGACTGGGCAGAGATCACATTGCATCAGCATGGTCAAAAGTCCTCGCAATGCTTTGTTTTCAATGGACAGTCAGATTCTCCCGGTCCATACCAGTTGAAGCGCAACGGAAAGTGCAAAGCGGCACAGCTCAATCCACACTGCAAGGGAGTCATTCTTACTCCTGTCTTTTCCCCACGCTTTTTTTTTCATTTTTGCACTTCGACATTTAGAGCACTGTGCAGAAATCACACTGCGTCAGCATGCTCAACGGCCCCCAGAATGGTTTGTTTTATTTGGACAGTGGATTCTGTCAGTCCATGCCAGTTCATTCGCACCAGACCGCGCAAGAGCTGTACTGCGCTAGCCGCACCTAAAGGGTGTCATAGTTACTCCTGTCGTTTATCCAGCCCTTTCCTTAATTTATTTATTTCACGTTTAAAGCACTAGGCAGAAATCAAATTGCGTCAGCATGGTCAACGGCCCTCGCAATCATTTGTTTTAAATGGACAGTCGGATTACCCCGATCTATCCCAGTTGAAGCGCACCAGGCAGCGCTAGAGCCGCACTGCTCTAGCCGCAGCTCAAGGGAGTCATTGTTACTCACTTAGCTCCCCCACGCCTTGTTCTATTTCTTCAGGTTGACATTTAGGGCACTGGGCACAAATCACCTTGCATAAAAATGGTCAACCGCCCTCGCAATTATATCTTTTAAAAGCACAGTAAGATTCCCCCTGTGCATTCCAGTTGAACCACACCAGACAGTGCAAAGCAGCACTGTTCTAGCCGCACCTCAAGGGAGTCATTGTTACTAACGTCCTTCACTCACGCTTTGTTCCATTTCCTCACATTGACATTTAGAGCCCTGGGCACAAATCACATTGCGTCAGCATCGTCAAAAGTCCTTGCAATGCTTTGTTTTAAGTGGACAGTCAGTTTCAGCCGGTCCATGCCAGTTGAAGCACAACAGATAGCATAAAGCGCCACTCCTGAATCCACACTGCAAGGGAGTCATTCTTACTCCTGTCGTTTAACCACGCCTTTTTTTCATTTCTGCACGTTGACATTTACAGACCTGGGCAGAAATCACATTGCGTCAGCATGGTCAACGGCCCTCAAAATGCATTGTTTTATTTGGAGAGTCGGATTCTCCCGGTCCATGCCAGTTGAAGCGCACCAGGCAGCGCAAGCGCCACACTGCTCTAGCCGCACCTCAAGAGAGCCATTGTTACTCGCTTTGTGTAGCCATGCCTTGTTGCATTTCTTCACGTTGACATTTAGAGCGCTGGGCAGAAGTCACATTACGTCAGCATGATCAAAAGTCTTCGCAAAGCTTTGTTTTAATGGACAGTTGGATTCCAACGGTCCATACCAAATGAAGCACAATGGATAGCACAAAGCGAAACTGCTCAATAAACTCTGCACGGGAGTCATTCTTACTCCTGTCCTTTATACCCACCTTTTTGCATTTCTTCACGTTGACATTTAGAGCACTGGCTCCCAGAATGCTTTGTTTCATTTGGACAGTGAATTCCGCCCGTCCATGCCAGTTGAGGCGTACCATACCGCGCAAGAGCTGCACTGCTCCAGCCGCACCTCACAGGAGTCACTCTTACACCTGTCCTTTATCCAGGCATTTCTTTATTTCATCACTTTGCCGTTTAGAGCACTAGGCAGAAATCACATTGCGTCAGCATGGTGAACGGCCCGCGTAATCATTTGTTTTAAATGGACAGTCGGATTCCCCCGATCTATGCCAGTTGGAGTGCAGCAGACTGCGCAAGAGCCGCACTGCTCTAGTCGCACCTCGAGGGAGTCATTGTTACTCTCATCGCATACACACCTTCTTGCATTTCTTCACGTTGACATTAAATAGCACTGGGCAGAAATCACATTGTGTCAGCATCGGCAACAGCCTTCACAATCATTTGTTTTAAGTGCACAGTGAGATTCCCCCGGTGCATGACAGGTAAACCACACCAGACAGTGCAAAGCTGTGCTGCTCTAGTCGCACCTCATGGGAGTCATTGTTAGTCTCTTCGTTTACCCACGCCTTGTTGATTTTATCAAGTTGACATATAGGGGACTGGGCAGAAATCACATTGCGTCAGCATGGTCAAAAGTCCCCGCAATGCTTTGTTTTAAATGGACAGTCGGATTCCCCCGGTCCATGCCAGTTGATGCACAACAGATAGCATAAAGCGCCACTCCTGAATCCACACTGCAAGGGAGTCATTCTTACTCCTGTCGTTTAACCACGCCTTTTTTTCATTTCTGCACGTTGACATTTACAGACCTGGGCAGAAATCACATTGCGTCAGCATGGTCAACGGCCCCCAAAATGCTTTGTTTTATTTGGGCATTTTATTTTACAGGAGGTATTCAGAGACATGGATTGGGAAGATTTGGGGATAAAAGTTAATCGAGAATAGCTTAGTAACTCGCGATTCGCTGATGACATTGCCTTCCTTAGTACCTCAGGGGACCAATTGCAATGCATGTTCACTGACCTGGATAGGCAAAGCAGAAGAGTGGGTCTAAAAATTAATCTGCAGGAAACTAAAGTAATGCTTAACAGTCTCGGAAGAAAACAGCAATTTACAATTGGCAGCGAGGCACTAGAAGTCGTAAGGGATTACATCAGCTTAGGGCAGGTAGTGACAGCGGATGCGGATCATGAGACAGAAATATTCAGAAGAACAAGAATGGGCTGGGGTGCGTTTGGCAGGCATTCTCAGATGATGATTAGCAGGTTGCCATTATCCCCTCAAGAGGAAAGTATATAATACCTGTGTCTTACCAGTACTCACCTATGGGGCAGAAACCTGGAGGCTTACGAAATGGGTTCTGCTCAAATTGAGGACGACGCAACGAGCTATGGAAAGAAGAATGATAGGTGTAACGTTAAAGGATAAGAAAAGAGCAGATTGGGTGAGGGAACAAACGCGAGTTAATGACATCTTAGTTGAAATCAAGAAAAAGAAATGGGCATGGGCAGGATACGAAATGAGGAGGGAAGATAACCGATGGTCATTAAGGGTTACGGAATGGATTCCAAGGGAAGGGAAGCTTAGCAGAGGGCGGCAGAAAGTTAGGCGGGCGCATGAGATTAAGAAGTTTGCAGGGACGACATGGCCACACATAGTACATGATCGGGGTTGTTGGAGATGTACGGGAGAGGCCTTTGCCCTGCAGTAGGCGTAACCAGGCTGATGCTGATGATGATTCCGCCGGTCCATGCCAGTTGAGGCACACAAGACCACGCAAGAGCCGCACTGCGATAGCCGCACCACAAGGGAGTCATTGTGACTCCTGTAGTTTATCCATGCCTTTTTTTATTTACTTCAGTTCCACGTTTAGAGCACTGGGCAGAAATCACATTGCGTCAGCATGGTCGACGGCCCTCGCAATCATTTGTTTTAAATGGACAGTCGGATTCCCCCGATCTATGCCAGCTGAAGTGCAGCAGACTGTGCAAAAGCTGCACTGTTCTAGTCGCACCTCAAGGGAGTCATTGTTACTCTCATAGCTTACACACACCTTCTTGCATTTCTTCACGTTGACATTAAATAGCGCTGGGCAGAAATCACATTGTGTCAGCATCGGCAACAGCCTTCACAATCATTTGTTTTAAGTGCACCGTGAGATTCCCCCGGTGCATGCCAGGTAAGCCACACCAGACAGTGCAGAGCCGTGCTGCTCTAGTCGCACCTCATGGGAGTCATTGTTAGTCTCTTCGTTTACCCACGCCTTGTTGATTTTATCAAGTTGACATATAGGGGACTGGGCAGAGATCACATTGCATCAGCATGGTCAAAAGTCCTCGCAATGCTTTGTTTTGAATGGACAGTCAGATTCTCCCGGTCCATACCAGTTGAAGCGCAACGGAAAGTGCAAAGCGGCACAGCTCAATCCACACTGCAAGGGAGTCATTCTTACTCCTGTCTTTTATCCACGCTTTTTTTTTTCATTTTTTCACTTCGACATTTAGAGCACTGTGCAGAAATCACACTGCGTCAGCATGCTCAACGGCCCCCAGAATGGTTTGTTTTATTTGGACAGTGGATTCTGTCAGTCCATGCCAGTTCATTCGCACCAGACCGCGCAAGAGCTGTATTGCGCTAGCCGCACCTAAAGGGTGTCATAGTTACTCCTGTCGTTTAACCACGCCTTTTTTTCATTTCTTCACGTTGACATTTACAGACCTGGGCAGAAATCACATTGCGTCAGCATGGTCAACGGCCCTCAAAATGCATTGTTTTATTTGGAGAGTCGGATTCTCCCGGTCCATGCCAGTTGAAGCGCACCAAGCAGCGCAAGCGCCACACTGCTCTAGCCGCCCCTCAAGAGAGCCATTGTTACTCGCTTTTTGTAGCCATGCCTTGTTGCATTTCTTCACGTTGACATTTAGAGCGCTGGGCAGAAGTCACATTACGTCAGCATGATCAAAAGTCTTCGCAAAGCTTTGTTTTAATGGACAGTTGCATTCCACCGGTCCATACCAAATGAAGCACAATGGATAGCACAAAGCGAAACTGCTCAATAAACTCTGCACGGGAGTCATTCTTACTCCTGTCCTTTATACCCACCTTTTTGCATTTCTTCACGTTGACCTTTAGAGCACTGGCCCCCAGAATGCTTTGTTTCATTTGGACAGTGAATTCCGCCCGTCCATGCCAGTTGAGGCGTACCATACCGCGCAAGAGCTGCACTGCTCCAGCCGCACCTCACAGGAGTCACTCTTACACCTGTCCTTTATCCAGGCATTTCTTTATTTCATCACTTTGCCGTTTAGAGCACTAGGCAGAAATCACATTGCGTCAGCATGGTGAACGGCCCGCGTAATCATTTGTTTTAAATGGACAGTCGGATTCCCCCGATCTATGCCAGTTGGAGTGCAGCAGACTGCGCAAGAGCCGCACTGCTCTAGTCGCACCTCGAGGGAGTCATTGTTACTCTCATCGCATACACACCTTCTTGCATTTCTTCACGTTGACATTAAATAGCACTGGGCAGAAATCACATTGTGTCAGCATCGGCAACAGCCTTCACAATCATTTGTTTTAAGTGCACAGTGAGATTCCCCCGGTGCATGACAGGTAAACCACACCAGACAGTGCAAAGCTGTGCTGCTCTAGTCGCACCTCATGGGAGTCATTGTTAGTCTCTTCGTTTACCCACGCCTTGTTGATTTTATCAAGTTGACATATAGGGGACTGGGCAGAAATCACATTGCGTCAGCATGGTCAAAAGTCCCCGCAATGCTTTGTTTTAAATGGACAGTCGGATTCCCCCGGTCCATGCCAGTTGATGCACAACAGATAGCATATAACAGATAAACAGATAAACAGATAAAGCGCCACTCCTGAATCCACACTGCAAGGGAGTCATTCTTACTCCTGTCGTTTAACCACGCCTTTTTTTCATTTCTGCACGTTGACATTTACAGACCTGGGCAGAAATCACATTGCGTCAGCATGGTCAACGGCCCCCAAAATGCTTTGTTTTATTTGGGCATTTTATTTTACAGGAGGTATTCAGAGACATGGATTGGGAAGATTTGGGGATAAAAGTTAATCGAGAATAGCTTAGTAACTCGCGATTCGCTGATGACATTGCCTTCCTTAGTACCTCAGGGGACCAATTGCAATGCATGTTCACTGACCTGGATAGGCAAAGCAGAAGAGTGGGTCTAAAAATTAATCTGCAGGAAACTAAAGTAATGCTTAACAGTCTCGGAAGAAAACAGCAATTTACAATTGGCAGCGAGGCACTAGAAGTCGTAAGGGATTACATCAGCTTAGGGCAGGTAGTGACAGCGGATGCGGATCATGAGACAGAAATATTCAGAAGAACAAGAATGGGCTGGGGTGCGTTTGGCAGGCATTCTCAGATGATGATTAGCAGGTTGCCATTATCCCCTCAAGAGGAAAGTATATAATACCTGTGTCTTACCAGTACTCACCTATGGGGCAGAAACCTGGAGGCTTACGAAATGGGTTCTGCTCAAATTGAGGACGACGCAACGAGCTATGGAAAGAAGAATGATAGGTGTAACGTTAAAGGATAAGAAAAGAGCAGATTGGGTGAGGGAACAAACGCGAGTTAATGACATCTTAGTTGAAATCAAGAAAAAGAAATGGGCATGGGCAGGATACGAAATGAGGAGGGAAGATAACCGATGGTCATTAAGGGTTACGGAATGGATTCCAAGGGAAGGGAAGCTTAGCAGAGGGCGGCAGAAAGTTAGGCGGGCGCATGAGATTAAGAAGTTTGCAGGGACGACATGGCCACACATAGTACATGATCGGGGTTGTTGGAGATGTACGGGAGAGGCCTTTGCCCTGCAGTAGGCGTAACCAGGCTGATGCTGATGATGATTCCGCCGGTCCATGCCAGTTGAGGCACACAAGACCACGCAAGAGCCGCACTGCGATAGCCGCACCACAAGGGAGTCATTGTGACTCCTGTAGTTTATCCATGCCTTTTTTTATTTACTTCAGTTCCACGTTTAGAGCACTGGGCAGAAATCACATTGCGTCAGCATGGTCGACGGCCCTCGCAATCATTTGTTTTAAATGGACAGTCGGATTCCCCCGATCTATGCCAGCTGAAGTGCAGCAGACTGTGCAAAAGCTGCACTGTTCTAGTCGCACCTCAAGGGAGTCATTGTTACTCTCATAGCTTACACACACCTTCTTGCATTTCTTCACGTTGACATTAAATAGCGCTGGGCAGAAATCACATTGTGTCAGCATCGGCAACAGCCTTCACAATCATTTGTTTTAAGTGCACCGTGAGATTCCCCCGGTGCATGCCAGGTAAGCCACACCAGACAGTGCAGAGCCGTGCTGCTCTAGTCGCACCTCATGGGAGTCATTGTTAGTCTCTTCGTTTACCCACGCCTTGTTGATTTTATCAAGTTGACATATAGGGGACTGGGCAGAGATCACATTGCATCAGCATGGTCAAAAGTCCTCGCAATGCTTTGTTTTGAATGGACAGTCAGATTCTCCCGGTCCATACCAGTTGAAGCGCAACGGAAAGTGCAAAGCGGCACAGCTCAATCCACACTGCAAGGGAGTCATTCTTACTCCTGTCTTTTATCCACGCTTTTTTTTTCATTTTTTCACTTCGACATTTAGAGCACTGTGCAGAAATCACACTGCGTCAGCATGCTCAACGGCCCCCAGAATGGTTTGTTTTATTTGGACAGTGGATTCTGTCAGTCCATGCCAGTTCATTCGCACCAGACCGCGCAAGAGCTGTATTGCGCTAGCCGCACCTAAAGGGTGTCATAGTTACTCCTGTCGTTTAACCACGCCTTTTTTTCATTTCTTCACGTTGACATTTACAGACCTGGGCAGAAATCACATTGCGTCAGCATGGTCAACGGCCCTCAAAATGCATTGTTTTATTTGGAGAGTCGGATTCTCCCGGTCCATGCCAGTTGAAGCGCACCAAGCAGCGCAAGCGCCACACTGCTCTAGCCGCCCCTCAAGAGAGCCATTGTTACTCGCTTTTTGTAGCCATGCCTTGTTGCATTTCTTCACGTTGACATTTAGAGCGCTGGGCAGAAGTCACATTACGTCAGCATGATCAAAAGTCTTCGCAAAGCTTTGTTTTAATGGACAGTTGCATTCCACCGGTCCATACCAAATGAAGCACAATGGATAGCACAAAGCGAAACTGCTCAATAAACTCTGCACGGGAGTCATTCTTACTCCTGTCCTTTATACCCACCTTTTTGCATTTCTTCACGTTGACCTTTAGAGCACTGGCCCCCAGAATGCTTTGTTTCATTTGGACAGTGAATTCCGCCCGTCCATGCCAGTTGAGGCGTACCATACCGCGCAAGAGCTGCACTGCTCCAGCCGCACCTCACAGGAGTCACTCTTACACCTGTCCTTTATCCAGGCATTTCTTTATTTCATCACTTTGCCGTTTAGAGCACTAGGCAGAAATCACATTGCGTCAGCATGGTGAACGGCCCGCGTAATCATTTGTTTTAAATGGACAGTCGGATTCCCCCGATCTATGCCAGTTGGAGTGCAGCAGACTGCGCAAGAGCCGCACTGCTCTAGTCGCTCCTCGAGGGAGTCATTGTTACTCTCATCGCATACACACCTTCTTGCATTTCTTCACGTTGACATTAAATAGCACTGGGCAGAAATCACATTGTGTCAGCATCGGCAACAGCCTTCACAATCATTTGTTTTAAGTGCACAGTGAGATTCCCCCGGTGCATGACAGGTAAACCACACCAGACAGTGCAAAGCTGTGCTGCTCTAGTCGCACCTCATGGGAGTCATTGTTAGTCTCTTCGTTTACCCACGCCTTGTTGATTTTATCAAGTTGACATATAGGGGACTGGGCAGAAATCACATTGCGTCAGCATGGTCAAAAGTCCCCGCAATGCTTTGTTTTAAATGGACAGTCGGATTCCCCCGGTCCATGCCAGTTGATGCACAACAGATAGCATAAAGCGCCACTCCTGAATCCACACTGCAAGGGAGTCATTCTTACTCCTGTCGTTTAACCACGCCTTTTTTTCATTTCTGCACGTTGACATTTACAGACCTGGGCAGAAATCACATTGCGTCAGCATGGTCAACGGCCCCCAAAATGCTTTGTTTTATTTGGGCATTTTATTTTACAGGAGGTATTCAGAGACATGGATTGGGAAGATTTGGGGATAAAAGTTAATCGAGAATAGCTTAGTAACTCGCGATTCGCTGATGACATTGCCTTCCTTAGTACCTCAGGGGACCAATTGCAATGCATGTTCACTGACCTGGATAGGCAAAGCAGAAGAGTGGGTCTAAAAATTAATCTGCAGGAAACTAAAGTAATGCTTAACAGTCTCGGAAGAAAACAGCAATTTACAATTGGCAGCGAGGCACTAGAAGTCGTAAGGGATTACATCAACTTAGGGCAGGTAGTGACAGCGGATGCGGATCATGAGACAGAAATATTCAGAAGAACAAGAATGGGCTGGGGTGCGTTTGGCAGGCATTCTCAGATGATGATTAGCAGGTTGCCATTATCCCCTCAAGAGGAAAGTATATAATACCTGTGTCTTACCAGTACTCACCTATGGGGCAGAAACCTGGAGGCTTACGAAATGGGTTCTGCTCAAATTGAGGACGACGCAACGAGCTATGGAAAGAAGAATGATAGGTGTAACGTTAAAGGATAAGAAAAGAGCAGATTGGGTGAGGGAACAAACGCGAGTTAATGACATCTTAGTTGAAATCAAGAAAACGAAATGGGCATGGGCAGGATACGAAATGAGGAGGGAAGATAACCGATGGTCATTAAGGGTTACGGAATGGATTCCAAGGGAAGGGAAGCTTAGCAGAGGGCGGCAGAAAGTTAGGCGGGCGCATGAGATTAAGAAGTTTGCAGGGACGACATGGCCACACATAGTACATGATCGGGGTTGTTGGAGATGTACGGGAGAGGCCTTTGCCCTGCAGTAGGCGTAACCAGGCTGATGCTGATGATGATTCCGCCGGTCCATGCCAGTTGAGGCACACAAGACCACGCAAGAGCCGCACTGCGATAGCCGCACCACAAGGGAGTCATTGTGACTCCTGTAGTTTATCCATGCCTTTTTTTATTTACTTCAGTTTCACGTTTAGAGCACTGGGCAGAAATCACATTGCGTCAGCATGGTCGACGGCCCTCGCAATCATTTGTTTTAAATGGACAGTCGGATTCCCCCGATCTATGCCAGCTGAAGTGCAGCAGACTGTGCAAAAGCTGCACTGTTCTAGTCGCACCTCAAGGGAGTCATTGTTACTCTCATAGCTTACACACACCTTCTTGCATTTCTTCACGTTGACATTAAATAGCACTGGGCAGAAATCACATTGTGTGAGCATCGGCAACAGCCTTCACAATCATTTGTTTTAAGTGCACCGTGAGATTCCCCCGGTGCATGCCAGGTAAGCCACACCAGACAGTGCAGAGTCGTGCTGCTCTAGTCGCACCTCATGGGAGTCATTGTTAGTCTCTTCGTTTACCCACGCATTGTTGATTTTATCAAGTTGACATATAGGGGACTGGGCAGAGATCACATTGCATCAGCATGGTCAAAAGTCCTCGCAATGCTTTGTTTTGAATGGACAGTCAGATTCTCCCGGTCCATACCAGTTGAAGCGCATCGGAAAATGCAAAGCGGCACAGCTCAATCCACACTGCAAGGGAGTCATTCTTACTCCTGTCTTTTATCCACGCTTTTTTTTTCATTTTTTCACTTCGACATTTAGAGCACTGTGCAGAAATCACACTGCGTCAGCATGCTCAACGGCCCCCAGAATGGTTTGTTTTATTTGGACAGTGGATTCTGTCAGTCCATGCCAGTTCATTCGCACCAGACCGCGCAAGAGCTGTATTGCGCTAGCCGCACCTAAAGGGTGTCATAGTTACTCCTGTCGTTTAACCACGCCTTTTTTTCATTTCTTCACGTTGACATTTACAGACCTGGGCAGAAATCACATTGCGTCAGCATGGTCAACGGCCCTCAAAATGCATTGTTTTATTTCGAGAGTCGGATTCTCCCGGTCCATGCCAGTTGAAGCGCACCAGGCAGCGCAAGCGCCACACTGCTCTAGCCGCACCTTAAGAGAGCCATTGTTACTCGCTTTGTGTAGCCATGCCTTGTTGCATTTCTTCACGTTGACATTTAGGGCGCTGGGCAGAAGTCACATTACGTCAGCATGATCAAAAGTCTTCGCAAAGCTTTGTTTTAATGGACAGTTGGATTCCACCGGTCCATACCAAATGAAGCACAATGGATAGCACAAAGCGAAACTGCTCAATAAACTCTGCACGGGAGTCATTCTTACTCCTGTCCTTTATACCCACCTTTTTGCATTTCTTCACGTTGACATTTAGAGCACTGGCTCCCAGAATGCTTTATTTCATTTGGACAGTGAATTCCGCCCGTCCATGCCAGTTGAGGCGTACCATACCGCGCAAGAGCTGCACTGCTCCAGCCGCACCTCACAGGAGTCACTCTTACACCTGTCCTTTATCCAGGCATTTCTTTATTTCATCACTTTGCCGTTTAGAGCACTAGGCAGAAATCACATTGCGTCAGCATGGTGAACGGCCCGCGTAATCATTTGTTTTAAATGGACAGTCGGATTCCCCCGATCTATGCCAGTTGGAGTGCAGCAGACTGCGCAAGAGCCGCACTGCTCTAGTCGCACCTCGAGGGAGTCATTGTTACTCTCATCGCATACACACCTTCTTGCATTTCTTCACGTTGACATTAAATAGCACTGGGCAGAAATCACATTGTGTCAGCATCGGCAACAGCCTTCACAATCATTTGTTTTAAGTGCACAGTGAGATTCCCCCGGTGCATGACAGGTAAACCACACCAGACAGTGCAAAGCTGTGCTGCTCTAGTCGCACCTCATGGGAGTCATTGTTAGTCTCTTCGTTTACCCACGCCTTGTTGATTTTATCAAGTTGACATATAGGGGACTGGGCAGAAATCACATTGCGTCAGCATGGTCAAAAGTCCCCGCAATGCTTTGTTTTAAATGGACAGTCGGATTCCCCCGGTCCATGCCAGTTGATGCACAACAGATAGCATAAAGCGCCACTCCTGAATCCACACTGCAAGGGAGTCATTCTTACTCCTGTCGTTTAACCACGCCTTTTTTTCATTTCTGCACGTTGACATTTACAGACCTGGGTAGAAATCACATTGCGTCAGCATGGTCAACGGCCCCCAAAATGCTTTGTTTTATTTGGGCATTTTATTTTACAGGAGGTATTCAGAGACATGGATTGGGAAGATTTGGGGATAAAAGTTAATCGAGAATAGCTTAGTAACTCGCGATTCGCTGATGACATTGCCTTCCTTAGTACCTCAGGGGACCAATTGCAATGCATGTTCACTGACCTGGATAGGCAAAGCAGAAGAGTGGGTCTGAAAATTAATCTGCAGGAAACTAAAGTAATGCTTAACAGTCTCGGAAGAAAACAGCAATTTACAATTGGCAGCGAGGCACTAGAAGTCGTAAGGGATTACATCAACTTAGGGCAGGTAGTGACAGCGGATGCGGATCATGAGACAGAAATATTCAGAAGAACAAGAATGGGCTGGGGTGCGTTTGGCAGGCATTCTCAGATGATGATTAGCAGGTTGCCATTATCCCCTCAAGAGGAAAGTATATAATACCTGTGTCTTACCAGTACTCACCTATGGGGCAGAAACCTGGAAGCTTACGAAATGGGTTCTGCTCAAATTGAGGACGCCGCAACGAGCTATGGAAAGAAGAATGATAGGTGTAACGTTAAAGGATAAGAAAAGAGCAGATTGGGTGAGGGAACAAACGCGAGTTAATGACATCTTAGTTGAAATCAAGAAAAAGAAATGGGCATGGGCAGGATACGAAATGAGGAGGGAAGATAAACGATGGTCATTAAGGGTTACGGAATGGATTCCAAGGGAAGGGAAGCTTAGCAGAGGGCGGCAGAAAGTTAGGCGGGCGCACGAGATTAAGAAGTTTGCAGGGACGACATGGCCACACATAGTACATGATCGGGGTTGTTGGAGATGTACGGGAGAGGCCTTTGCCCTGCAGTAGGCGTAACCAGGCTGATGCTGATGATGATTCCGCCGGTCCATGCCAGTTGAGGCACACAAGACCACGCAAGAGCCGCACTGCGATAGCCGCACCACAAGGGAGTCATTGTGACTCCTGTAGTTTATCCATGCCTTTTTTTATTTACTTCAGTTTCACGTTTAGAGCACTGGGCAGAAATCACATTGCGTCAGCATGGTCGACGGCCCTCGCAATCATTTGTTTTAAATGGACAGTCGGATTCCCCCGATCTATGCCAGCTGAAGTGCAGCAGACTGTGCAAAAGCTGCACTGTTCTAGTCGCACCTCAAGGGAGTCATTGTTACTCTCATAGCTTACACACACCTTCTTGCATTTCTTCACGTTGACATTAAATAGCACTGGGCAGAAATCACATTGTGTGAGCATCGGCAACAGCCTTCACAATCATTTGTTTTAAGTGCACCGTGAGATTCCCCCGGTGCATGCCAGGTAAGCCACACCAGACAGTGCAGAGTCGTGCTGCTCTAGTCGCACCTCATGGGAGTCATTGTTAGTCTCTTCGTTTACCCACGCATTGTTGATTTTATCAAGTTGACATATAGGGGACTGGGCAGAGATCACATTGCATCAGCATGGTCAAAAGTCCTCGCAATGCTTTGTTTTGAATGGACAGTCAGATTCTCCCGGTCCATACCAGTTGAAGCGCATCGGAAAATGCAAAGCGGCACAGCTCAATCCACACTGCAAGGGAGTCATTCTTACTCCTGTCTTTTATCCACGCTTTTTTTTTTCATTTTTTCACTTCGACATTTAGAGCACTGTGCAGAAATCACTCTGCGTCAGCATGCTCAACGGCCCCCAGAATGGTTTGTTTTATTTGGACAGTGGATTCTGTCAGTCCATGCCAGTTCATTCGCACCAGACCGCGCAAGAGCTGTATTGCGCTAGCCGCACCTAAAGGGTGTCATAGTTACTCCTGTCGTTTAACCACGCCTTTTTTTCATTTCTTCACGTTGACATTTACAGACCTGGGCAGAAATCACATTGCGTCAGCATGGTCAACGGCCCTCAAATTGCATTGTTTTATTTCGAGAGTCGGATTCTCCCGGTCCATGCCAGTTGAAGCGCACCAGGCAGCGCAAGCGCCACACTGCTCTAGCCGCACCTTAAGAGAGCCATTGTTACTCGCTTTGTGTAGCCATGCCTTGTTGCATTTCTTCACGTTGACATTTAGGGCGCTGGGCAGAAGTCACATTACGTCAGCATGATCAAAAGTCTTCGCAAAGCTTTGTTTTAATGGACAGTTGGATTCCACCGGTCCATACCAAATGAAGCACAATGGATAGCACAAAGCGAAACTGCTCAATAAACTCTGCACGGGAGTCATTCTTACTCCTGTCCTTTATACCCACCTTTTTGCATTTCTTCACGTTGACATTTAGAGCACTGGCTCCCAGAATGCTTTATTTCATTTGGACAGTGAATTCCGCCCGTCCATGCCAGTTGAGGCGTACCATACCGCGCACGAGCTGCACTGCTCCAGCCGCACCTCACAGGAGTCACTCTTACACCTGTCCTTTATCCAGGCATTTCTTTATTTCATCACTTTGCCGTTTAGAGCACTAGGCAGAAATCACATTGCGTCAGCATGGTGAACGGCCCGCGTAATCATTTGTTTTAAATGGACAGTCGGATTCCCCCGATCTATGCCAGTTGGAGTGCAGCAGACTGCGCAAGAGCCGCACTGCTCTAGTCGCACCTCGAGGGAGTCATTGTTACTCTCATCGCATACACACCTTCTTGCATTTCTTCACGTTGACATTAAATAGCACTGGGCAGAAATCACATTGTGTCAGCATCGGCAACAGCCTTCACAATCATTTGTTTTAAGTGCACAGTGAGATTCCCCCGGTGCATGACAGGTAAACCACACCAGACAGTGCAAAGCTGTGCTGCTCTAGTCGCACCTCATGGGAGTCATTGTTAGTCTCTTCGTTTACCCACGCCTTGTTGATTTTATCAAGTTGACATATAGGGGACTGGGCAGAAATCACATTGCGTCAGCATGGTCAAAAGTCCCCGCAATGCTTTGTTTTAAATGGACAGTCGGATTCCCCCGGTCCATGCCAGTTGATGCACAACAGATAGCATAAAGCGCCACTCCTGAATCCACACTGCAAGGGAGTCATTCTTACTCCTGTCGTTTAACCACGCCTTTTTTTCATTTCTGCACGTTGACATTTACAGACCTGGGTAGAAATCACATTGCGTCAGCATGGTCAACGGCCCCCAAAATGCTTTGTTTTATTTGGGCATTTTATTTTACAGGAGGTATTCAGAGACATGGATTGGGAAGATTTGGGGATAAAAGTTAATCGAGAATAGCTTAGTAACTCGCGATTCGCTGATGACATTGCCTTCCTTAGTACCTCAGGGGACCAATTGCAATGCATGTTCACTGACCTGGATAGGCAAAGCAGAAGAGTGGGTCTGAAAATTAATCTGCAGGAAACTAAAGTAATGCTTAACAGTCTCGGAAGAAAACAGCAATTTACAATTGGCAGCGAGGCACTAGAAGTCGTAAGGGATTACATCAACTTAGGGCAGGTAGTGACAGCGGATGCGGATCATGAGACAGAAATATTCAGAAGAACAAGAATGGGCTGGGGTGCGTTTGGCAGGCATTCTCAGATGATGATTAGCAGGTTGCCATTATCCCCTCAAGAGGAAAGTATATAATACCTGTGTCTTACCAGTACTCACCTATGGGGCAGAAACCTGGAGGCTTACGAAATGGGTTCTGCTCAAATTGAGGACGCCGCAACGAGCTATGGAAAGAAGAATGATAGGTGTAACGTTAAAGGATAAGAAAAGAGCAGATTGGGTGAGGGAACAAACGCGAGTTAATGACATCTTAGTTGAAATCAAGAAAAAGAAATGGGCATGGGCAGGATACGAAATGAGGAGGGAAGATAAACGATGGTCATTAAGGGTTACGGAATGGATTCCAAGGGAAGGGAAGCTTAGCAGAGGGCGGCAGAAAGTTAGGCGGGCGCACGAGATTAAGAAGTTTGCAGGGACGACATGGCCACACATAGTACATGATCGGGGTTGTTGGAGATGTACGGGAGAGGCCTTTGCCCTGCAGTAGGCGTAACCAGGCTGATGCTGATGATGATTCCGCCGGTCCATGCCAGTTGAGGCACACAAGACCACGCAAGAGCCGCACTGCGATAGCCGCACCACAAGGGAGTCATTGTGACTCCTGTAGTTTATCCATGCCTTTTTTTATTTACTTCAGTTTCACGTTTAGAGCACTGGGCAGAAATCACATTGCGTCAGCATGGTCGACGGCCCTCGCAATCATTTGTTTTAAATGGACAGTCGGATTCCCCCGATCTATGCCAGCTGGAGTGCAGCAGACTGTGCAAAAGCTGCACTGTTCTAGTCGCACCTCAAGGGAGTCATTGTGACTCTCATAGCTTACACACACCTTCTTGCATTTCTTCACGTTGACATTAAATAGCACTGGGCAGAAATCACATTGTGTGAGCATCGGCAACAGCCTTCACAATCATTTGTTTTAAGTGCACAGTGAGATTCCCCCGGTGCATGCCAGGTAAGCCACACCAGACAGTGCAGAGCCGTGCTGCTCTAGTCGCACCTCATGGGAGTCATTCTTAGTCTCTTCGTTTACCCACGCCTTGTTGATTTTATCAAGTTGACATATAGGGGACTGGGCAGAGATCACATTGCATCAGCATGGTCAAAAGTCCTCGCAATGCTTTGTTTTCAATGGACAGTCAGATTCTCCCGGTCCATACCAGTTGAAGCGCAACGGAAAGTGCAAAGCGGCACAGCTCAATCCACACTGCAAGGGAGTCATTCTTACTCCTGTCTTTTATCCACGCTTTTTTTTTCATTTTTTCACTTCGACATTTAGAGCACTGTGCAGAAATCACACTGCGTCAGCATGCTCAACGGCCCCCAGAATGGTTTGTTTTATTTGGACAGTGGATTCTGTCAGTCCATGCCAGTTCATTCGCACCAGACCGCGCAAGAGCTGTACTGCGCTAGCCGCACCTAAAGGGTGTCATAGTTACTCCTGTCGTTTAACCACGCCTTTTTTTCATTTCTTCACGTTGACATTTACAGACCTGTGCAGAAATCACATTGCGTCAGCATGGTCAACGGCCCTCAAAATGCATTGTTTTATTTGGAGAGTCGGATTCTCCCGGTCCATGCCAGTTGAAGCGCACCAGGCAGCGCAAGCGCCACACTGCTCTAGCCGCACCTCAAGAGAGCCATTGGTACTCGCTTTGTGTAGCCATGCCTTGTTGCATTTCTTCACGTTGACATTTAGAGCGCTGGGCAGAAGTCACATTACGTCAGCATGATCAAAAGTCTTCGCAAAGCTTTGTTTTAATGGACAGTTGGATTCCACCGGTCCATACCAAATGAAGCACAATGGATAGCACAAAGCGAAACTGCTCAATAAACTCTGCACGGGAGTCATTCTTACTCCTGTCCTTTATACCCACCTTTTTGCATTTCTTCACGTTGACATTTAGAGCACTGGCTCCCAGAATGCTTTGTTTCATTTGGACAGTGAATTCCGCCCGTCCATGCCAGTTGAGGCGTACCATACCGCGCAAGAGCTGCACTGCTCCAGCCGCACCTCACAGGAGTCACTCTTACACCTGTCCTTTATCCAGGCATTTCTTTATTTCATCACTTTGCCGTTTATAGCCCTAGGCAGAAATCACATTGCGTCAGCATGGTGAACGGCCCGCGCAATTATTTGTTTTAAATGGACAGTCGGATTCCCCCGATCTATGCCAGTTGGAGTGCAGCAGACTGCGCAAGAGCCGCACTGCTCTAGTCGCACCTCGCGGGAGTCATTGTTACTCTCATCGCATTCACACCTTCTTGCATTTCTTCACGTTGATATTAAGTAGCACTGGGCAGAAATCACATAGTGTCAGCATCGGCCACAGCCTTCACAATCGTTTGTTTTAAGTGCACAGTGAGATTCCCGCGGTGCATGCCAGGTAAGCCACACCAGACAGTGCAGACCTGTGCTGCTCTAGTCGCACCTCATGGGAGTCATTGTTAGTCTCTTCGTTTACCCACGCCTTGTTGCATTTTATCAAGTTGACATATAGGGGACTGGGCAGAAATCACATTGCGTCAGCGTGGTCAAAAGTCCCCGCAATGCTTTGTTTTAAATGGACAGTCGGATTCCCCCGGTCTATACCAGTTCAAGCGCAATGGAAAGTGCAAAGCGGCACAGCTGAATGCACACTGCAAGGGAGTCATTCTTACTCCTGTCGTTTAACCACGCCTTTTTTTCATTTCTGCACGTTGACATTTACAGACCTGGGCAGAAATCACATTGCGTCAGCATGGTCAACGGCCCTCAAAATGCATTGTTTTATTTGGAGAGTCGGATTCTCCCGGTCCATGCCAGTTGAAGCGCACCAGGCAGCGCAAGCGCCACACTGCTCTAGCCGCACCTCAAGAGAGCGATTGTTACTCGCTTTGTGTAGCCATGCCTTGTTGCATTTCTTCACGTTGACATTTAGCGCGCTGGGCAGAAGTCACATTACGTCAGCATGATCAAAAATCTTCGCAAAGCTTTGTTTTAAT